>NW_015374075.1:1435944-1914188 GCF_001272555.1 Dufourea novaeangliae | reverse complement strand
CCTGCCATAAACCGTTTCGGCCGTCGATGACCAGGATCGGTTCAGTGACCTAGTGACACAGATTTGCAAATTGCAGGTGAATTTCCAAAAGTGTGAGTTCTAATCAATTTATTAAAGGGTGAGTTCTAATCAATTTATTGCTGATTATTATTTTCTTAATTTAACGCAAGCTATGGCTTATTTCCGGCGATAATTCTGCAAGTTTCTGTACCTAACTTTTTCTTCGGGCTTTTTGAAGATACTTATTCATTATCAGTAACATTGTTGACCGTTATTAAACTACGAATTTTTATACCAATACCGAATTACGATCACTTCTCGTTTATTCTCCGTTACATTACCTTTTCGTTCACACGTTATTTGTAAAGGATATTTACAAATTCGTAAAAAGGAATTTACAAAAAAGTAAATGTGCATTCGTCTTTTTACGTTACACATAATTTGCCTACATTTACGTTTTATTCATTAATCTCGTTAAATAACAAACGGCAGATGATAAAAAGTATGATTGTATTTGTTATGTCTTTTTTATTTGCTATTCTACGCAGTTTCCTGCGATGCATGCTGACCTACTTGTTTGGAGCTTCGTAGTACAAGCGTAGCGCGTAGCCACCAATTGCAAAACAATTGCAAAATAAATCATTAAAGAATATTTTTCTAACTGAAATAATTTTTATTAGGTACTGTTATGTCTCCACTATAGGCAATCACAGAGCTCATTTTGATCCGTTTGTTATTTCAACAGTTATGATTTATTAAAAGCAGGTTGACATTATATTGCAAACATCTGTAGAATTAACCATTTTTTAAATTTAAATCATTTTAAACATATCCAAGTGTCAACAAAATCCAAAATATTACTCCAAAAAGTGTCCGACTTCGTGTGAAATGACCCTTTTGCATGTGACGAACTTTCGATTGTTATAACCGACACAACACAGACTTCCAGCAATTTCGTAATGCCTTGTAACATTTACTGTATATTCGGTAAGTGTCATAGTACTTTTGAGCGGTAGTGTACATACGGCTCTTTCCGTGTTTCCATCCCCGTATTCGGAAGCAGCAACCCCCAGTACCAGCGAACTGTGGATCGGACATGGCAGCAGAAACAGAAATGCCACGGAATACGGTCAACACACCGGCGTGTCTTTGAAGATACCGGATGAAATTGTTCGCCACGTTCGCGGGTAATATTCCGGAGCAATTCTTAATACCAAGGTACTGATTTAATGCCGGAATTACGTTCTGGCGAAACGAAATCACGGTCGCAGAGGATTGCCAGCTTGATGGGAAAATTCGAAAACCCGTGAAAAGGTTCCGGGGGTGGCGAAGAGAGGAAAATGAATAAATTGCTTTCGTTCGTTTTTTCTTTTTTTTTTTCGAAATCTACATGGAAATTGAGGCTGGTTTCTTTTCTATCGAAACTGAAATTAAACTTTACCGGCTATTAATCCGAAGACTTGACGTTTTAACACGTGGAGTGCGAGATCGATATATGTATCGAGTAGAAGGTGCTTTTGAGGGACGAAGTCCATACATATTATGTCAAGTATATACAGGGTGGGCCGGAAATCGTAGTACAACCGAGCAAGGAGTGATTCTACGTTAAAAGAAAAGAAAATATTTTGGTACAACATTTTTTCATCCGGGGTAACATTTTCGAGAAAACCGATTTTAAAATTTGTTCAACTTGTAAACGATTTAGTACAATTTGCTTGTGTATTAGTAGTAAAAAAGAATTAAAAATGAGTAATCAGTAAAGACACTTTAATTTAAACATTAAATACTGAATTTGCCATCGTATTAAGGAAAACTAAGCAAAAAAAAATTCAAAAAATTTACGTCACTAGGGTTCGAACTGTCATAATTCGTCCGTATTGAATGTTTTAATGAATTATCATTTGCGAGATACGCCAGAATATAGTGAGACTTTTAACGATGTTTAAATATGAATAGGAGAGGTTTTGTACGTGACGTTTATGTATCTTTCAAACCTTCTTAACATTAGAACTACCAGCGTTGAAAGTCTAAATGTAATTGTGTAATATAGAATAATGTAAAATGTGTAATAAGTTAAAAGTCAATATAAATCCCGACAGAAGCACCTTTATGATTTTAGTAATTGTAAAACACAAACTTTGACATTCATTTTAACCAGTTCTAGTGTTAAATACATTTTGGAGTCATTTTTGTCGAGACACAATTGTCTTTTTATCAGATCTAATATAAATAACTTCTAATTCAAATTAAATGCTATAAATCGAAATAAATCTAGATATAACCATCCGAAGGTTAATCAAATTTTTATTTTTTATTTCATCTAACAGAACACCTGACGGAACGAATTGATGCATAAAAATACGTATTTGCATAAAAATGTGTCTAATTATAATTATATTGAGTATCAATGAAGTAAGAAAATTAAGAAGACATTGTCTAAAATGAAGTAAAGTGTTCGCGTGTCTCTAATTTACTGTTCCGGATTGAAGTAATAATTAAGTACGGAAATATTGTGGCAAGTTAATTAACGTGATTCTCCGGTGAAAGTTTAAAAATTTGAAATTTTAATCATAATGGAGAAGAAAGGAATTCTGGGTTCGCTTGATGAAACTTCCGAGCTTCCCGTGGAAGGCAGTTTTAGTTAGCTGTGTCGAAACTTGCACTCGTACTCATGACGTTTGCACGAACACAATCTTGTCCGGTGCTTCGTCTAACGACGCAGTCCTTGTCTCTAAATTTGGACGCGGCACAGACATCTCTTGTAACGGAAAAAGAAATGTCAAAGGGTTAAGATGCAGTGCATAATGCATGAAATGATCAATTTGAAGGGACGTTGGTAGGTAAAAATGGATGCTTCTAGCTTCTCTAAATAGAAATCATTATACAATGGTCGATTTGGACATTAATAATTCATAATTATTGTAATAATTTATAATTTTGTAATAATTTCTGATTTTATGATAATTTGTACAAATAATTCGTAAAGATTGCTGAAGAACAGATACCTAGAGTACAGAAGTTTATGTATTATAAATTCAAACTGTTGCACGAACTCGAGTTAAATATTGTAGTTTATATACAGGGTGTCATGTAACTGGTGGTATAACCTAGTTGAAGTGATTTTACGTGAAGAAATGAGTCGAAAATATAGAATACAATTTTTTCATATCGCACCCTTGTAAGAAAAGTGTCAGAAGTAAAAAATTGCCAATTTTAATTTTATCGTATAGAATATCTTGCAGTACGTAGTTCTACCATCCAAAAAAATGTCACAAGTTGAAGTTCAATACTTCAAGGTGGTACAACCTGGTTGAGGTGATTTTACGTGAAAAAATAAGTCGAAAATATAGAATACAATTTTTTCATATCGCACCCTTGCAAGAAAAGTGTCAGAAGTAAAAAATTGTCAATTTTAATTTTATCGTAGAAAATATCTTCCAATACGTAGTTCCACCATCCAAAAAAATGTTACAAGTTGAAGTTCAATACTTCAAGCGACATGATGCTAGTATCACTGTGTTTAATATATGTGTGAAGTGCTGCGTGAATGAATCGGTTTCTTTTTTGCTTTCCTGAAAAGTTACACGTTTTTGACTTGTGACACTTTTCTTGAAGGTCTGAGTTAGGTGAAATTTCATTTTCGAGAAAGTCGACTTTGAAAATCTGTTGAATACGCGTGCACTTCTATAAGATTTCGCTGGCGCGTCTGTTCATTGCATTCCCTTTCTACTTATTGCCAGAATGAATCCACGTGTTACAGATCAAAGTTCAAATTCGATATACTAGAAAACTAAGCCTCCGATAAAAAAATTTTATTCTGTATTTCCGACTCATTTCTTCGCGTAGAATCACCTCCTATCCGATTGTACCACCAGTTACATGCCACCCTGTATACAGTCGCCTCGGAAAGTAAGTTAACGCTCCTTCTATTTGGTTAGGTGGTAGTAATTGGAGTGTCAGTAATTCGATCGAACACGTATTACGGGTGGCAGTAATAGGTTTCGACATATATTTTTGAATCTAATAAATTTCTAAACAAAAGGAGCCGTTTAGAAAGTTACAACAAATTTCGTCTTCCATTAAACGTATTAAATAATAATAAATACATATATAAACTTATGTTTTTGGACAAGTAATACAAAAATTATGCAATAATTTCAGTATCATTTCTTGAAGTGTTAGTAATTGGGTCTTTTACCCTACTCCAGAATTCCACGCGAGAAATACCACACCGTGGTCTTTTATGAATCGGCCCGCCATCCTCGAGGTGGCTGCTCTGGACGAAAAGTTATTTCGTCCATGAGCCGGCTGATATTTACTCGATCTATCTCCAGTCGCCGTCGGCGGGAACGATCGGCCGGTCGGTATCAGCCGAGCACTGTTTCAGCCGTAAGGAATTTCAGATGGAAGAAAAAGGTCCGGCCATCGACGGTCTTGAGTAATCGAATGAATTAATTTCTCTTCGCAAACAACTCGCTACCGACCGACTAATTTTGTAATCGAATTGATGGATGACCCGGACTAAACACGATCAACTTCATTCTGGAAACTGTATCTCATTAATAGACCGTGGATTTTTGTGCAATATAAAATTTTCTGGAACTAATTTACAAGAACAGATAAACAGCCATGTTGTTCAAAATAAAATAAGTAGATTAAATTTATTTGTGATTTATATTTGCTGGTATTTTGTGACTATGTTAACGTCCGCTCATTAATTTTACACATTTATTCTTCATTAATATTCATAATACGTAAAGTATAATACTTAATAGAGTATGGACTTTGATGAGAATTTTGATTTTCGTGGAATTTTTTTGGAAAGACAAACTTGTTTTTTTGCCAATTAGAAAGTTTATTACCTCAAAAATAAAATGAAAATTATATTTAGTCTGGATAATGCTTCACACATCACATACTTAAAATTTGTATGAATATATAAAATCTACAGTCTGATCATTAATAATGTACTTCATTCTTGTTACAGGGAATTACTTACTAAAGCGTAAATGATTAACGTTCTACGAAACATTCGTGTTTTAAATGTCGAAAGTACACTTAAATGTAGGTACTATTAAAATTGAAATATATTACAAATAACTTGAAGCTGCTAGTCCATAATATTTCATGTTTCTGTTTATGAATATATTGCTTTATTCCGAAATATTTATTGATTTACTTACTGAGATATAAATTTAGTTTTCAAAATTCAACTGTGCCTCTTCAAATCATCCTTATCGTAATTATATTTCATTGAGTCGCTTTTGAGTTAAAAGTTTAGCATTAAATCGGAACATTATTATTTCCCCTCCCCAAAAACATATAAATCAGAGCGAAAATGATTTTAAAATTTCGTAAGATTACATACTTTCAATATGTAATCACTTTTTTCAATAATCATATTCTTGTGACAATGATAAAACAAATATTACAATACATACAGTGTAGATACATAAATTATATTATCAGACAAACTGTTCCAAATTATGTTTAATCTGGAAGATAAAAAATAAGGAATCATTTTCATGATTTCCTTTTGAATATCCTTTATGAAGGATTCTAGTTTCCTTATTAACGTATCGCGCGATTATTAATAAATTAATTATCACATGAAATAAAATTTTCCCATGATCACTGATAAATTAATCTTATCAAACGGTAAAAATAGACACGAGTATTATTCATATGGAGCCATCGTGGTTATCAGTGTCTCTATATTAATTATAATTATAATAATCATTATAGTGTTCTAATAAATGTAATTATATATTTGTAAGAATTATAGGTGTCATAATTGCAATTGCATTATAATTATTTCAATCTGCAATCGCAATTCTTCGCTGCACTAAACACAAACACGAACGGTTCAAAGGGAGCAATTTTTCAAACGATTTACAAGCTATATAATTTTCTCTTTCTTTCATTCATGTCATTACTTGCTCCAACAAAGGACGTTTGATAGTTTGTTACAGGAAACAGAGCAAGAAGGGTTCGCCTAACAGACTTTGGCCAGCCGTTCGTCCCCGTCGCTGATTAGGTCGATACCGAACCGGCTGTAGAACGCTTGCATTTTGCTCGACCGATTGAATTTCTTCTCAGGAACGTCGACTTGGATCCTGTTCGGTCGACCGTACCAGTGATTAGAAGTCATTGGGACCTTGTGACCTTTGTTCTCCTTCGAGATCTCCAGCCAATAAAGGCTGGCTTTCGTGCGATCGCATCGTGGCCGGCCCGGGTCGAAATCCTCCGTACCGTGAAGACGCTCGTACGCCGATCCTGTGCTATCTTCTTTATTATTGTTAAAGTAGGAGATCGAGTGCCGCGGGGCGAACGGTTCCAACTGAAATCAATTTTGTCTACCGAGTGCATGGCCAGGTCGATCTAGAGATTCAGCAAATGTGAACTTTTTACGTGACTTGCGCCCTATTGGATTGCCAATTGACCAACTTTCCTCGTGTTTACTTAAATTCTACCCATTCGTGCGAGATTTATTATGTGCTTTAGGTGGTCAAGATCAGAGACAGGAAATTTATTATCTGGATAAAGAGTTTGAAATTACGAATCGAAGATCAAAAAATACTTTGCTATTTTTAATTAAACGTGAACATTACAATTTTTTTAATAGGATAATACTTCTTGAATGAGTAGACACTGGGCAAACGATTGTTTAATTTCATAGACTGTTTGAAGGTCTGGATGATGCTCTTAGATAATGTTGCTTTACGCTTGTATCGATCGAATAAAATTGTGCCCAACTCTGGTCAAGACTGGGATAGTAAAACGTTCTACGCGATGAACTCGTAGATGTGCACTCTGATTCAGTTTCTGTGCTACGAATCTATCTCGTTATTTCGTCTGGATGGGTTATAGACCGATATTTCTTGATAGATTTCAGTAGGAAGTGAAGGATACATGGTAAATTACCTATTATTCTAACCATGTACAACTCTAGATATTCGGAATATCTATATGAAATAATAAGAATAGTGTAAGATGTACAATGCGTGCAAAATAACCAATTTTCACAGCAAAAAAAGAATATATTATGTTGTGGCATAATAAATGTGTTTCAAAATGCTTGATTCCAGCCGTCTCGAAATCATTAAACTTATTAAATCAAGATTATTATTCGATGATAAAAGTGTGTCGATTCAAATAGATCTTTGATTAAATATCTTCGTTCTAAGGTCAGTTGTAATCATTTAAACTTTGCAGTACAAAAACGATATTTACCATTCTATAACCTTGTACATATTACTAAAAACTATTTGCAGAAAATATTGTTGAACTGTCGAAGAAAATTCTTCCAGGACTGGGAAGGCAAAAAATACTTTCTATTGAATATAATAATATTCCTTTTGTTCTAGATTTCTTACTCTTATTAAGAGATACTTTGATTATTTCGACCACTGTATTTCCGAACGAAAGTCTTTGACTAGATAGTTCGCATAACTTATTCAAACAGCATCGAACGTGGATAGTATCGAGCAACCAGAAAGAAAATGTCTTAAATCATGCATGCTCGATTCCTCCGGCAACGGAGAAGTATTTTCTGTAACTGAAAGCAGCCTGGGTTTTCTCAGCAACGAACTTCCCGAATAGAACGTTTAACGGTTACGTGCTTGGCATTAATTATTAACGCCTCGAATTCACCTACGAAATTTCTCTCACCACGGGATATTGCTTGGCGGCCTTCAGAATATGCTCGACTCCCGCTCGCATCTGGACCCAAGCGGTGACACACTCCACGTTAGACATTTTCTTATCTTTCGTATCCGTATCATAACAGGTAATTTAGAGTGACGCGAATTAACTGGGAATTTCCAAGTGTGCGGTCTCACGGAATCCCTACTTTCGCGAAATGTCATCGAGTGAAGTGAAGATAGCGTTTGATGGTAAACGTATGGTATATTTCACGGATGAAATACGATTATATGTGTGATGTTGACTCAAGCGATTTGTTCAAACATTTCTTCATTAGGTTTAAATCGTCGAAAGTACACCGATGGAGAAGCTCAAATTTCGAGAAAATGTTCAAATTTCAAATACGTTTTCGTTCAGTAAAAATTGTATATGCTAGAGAACAAGGACATTTTTTTTGTCAGTTATATTACTTTGAAATTGAGTTACATGTTAAGGGAATATCTTTGGTACTTTCGTCAGGTTTTCAAGCAAATTGAATTGCAGAATTTTGCAAGCAAAATTGACGTTTAAAAACATAAGTTACCAAAATTTGGCAAGATGCCTACTGGATCTATCACAGTGAACATATTGATGTAATATGTGCTACTGCTTTTCTTATAAATTAATCTTGAATTTGATAGGAATACAAAAATACACTTTGGTATATTTAATATGTTCAGTATACTGTGTATGTATATGCATTTACAGCATACATGAATGTCAACAATTTTTATACAATCTTCAATTATTTAATTCTTCCTATGTTTTAACATTTTTAGGTATTCTTTATTATAAAAGAATTTTTATGTAGCATGAAGCACGATACGAAAACAATTATTGCAAAATATCTATGTTTAAAAAAATGCATGTACGTTATTAGTAGACTACGGATTTTATGCATTTATATCATAGCCACTTGTCTGAAATTCAGTATAGTGTAGTATAGTTCAGTAAATTTAATCAATTTTAGTACACTTTCTGTTTTCTATGGGAGTAGATAGCACGTTTGATGCAGTAAAGAATCTGCTGTTATATTTTCGGTTTCATTACAATTAAGAATTATTAAATAATAATAGCTTCCTTTATTCTAAAAACAAATTGAAATTTTACCGTATTCTACTTTATTAACGACGAAGTTTGAATTTTGAGTTGCAAGCAAAGACACTTTCATTCATTTTGAAACATGATCTGAATGGTCGCGTCTTAAATAAAACTATTCTGAGTAGTTTCAAAATCTTTAACATTTTACAAGAACACAGATATTATTGGTTGTTTCGCTGTGCATTTTTTTAGCATCGTTATATTTCTTTGGCCGTGTGTACTTTAGAAATAAGACATGCAAAAATCATTGAATACCATAATTCCACTGCATCGGACTTCCGGTCGCTCCAAAATCGAACACGTGTTCTTACAACGGTCTTTAACAACTGTCACGACGCGCCATCTCACGAAATGCGCAACAAGTTCTCCTGGGTGAATCATTAGCGCAGACGAGATATAGAATAGACCCACTCATCTTACGGGGTTTTGTGTCCCAAGGGATCTGTAGTACCGACGCCTTAAAAACCCAGTGATTTTAACGGCCTCTACGTTGTAAGAACGGTGAATTCGGGAATTTATATACAGCCCAATTGTGGCTCAAGTAACCCGAATCTTTTCCAATATCGTTAAAATTAAAATATGCGGAGCAGTTACATTATAAAAATTAGCAAATACATCCGCTGTTTCAAGCGGCTGTTGGAGATTTCAAAGCTTTCAATTAATTAATAGTTAAAATTCCTTGTAAAAACGTTAACACACAATCATTGTTCAGTCACTTATAATAAAATAAAATTTATTCGATGTAAAATTCACAAAATGGTCCATATCTTACAAATTACTCTATATCTCAATTTTTGTTCTTTATAAGGAATAACAGTTTACAGTATGAAACAGTTGATGAAACGTTTAAAAATATCCTCTAGTTGTTGTATAACTAACATTGCTAAAAATATTAAATTCGTTAATAAATAAGGTTTGACGCGTTCGATCTATTGATTCCGCATAATTTTTACATCATTACACATTACGTATGTCGATCACGTTTTTCTGCGTATCATGTATTATAAATAGGGGTCCGCGATGAAAAATCTTCAGTTTTTTTCGATCCCTCGGGACTGGAGGAACTCCCGCTTCCTACCTCTGGGCTCTAACCATCCATGATCAGTCTCTGGTCACGCCTGGTCAGTGGTCAGGGGGACAGGAAGGGGCATCCCCTTTGTCCATCCTTGACCACTAGAGGTCACACCTCCTCGTTTAAAATAAATGAAGCTTTAAATCTAGTTTTAAGACTGCATTTCTAGCGCCTTCCAATTTAATTTAATTTCGTATAATGTAACCATTAATCTTTCAAATTGTTTACCTATCTTCATCATCTTTATTTAATTCAAGGTGTTTAGGTTAAGCTTGTTTTCATTGTAAAATTATTGTAAATTTCTATTTCTCTTCATAGTGCTATGTAAGTAAGTGACTAGTCGTGTTTCAGATCTCGAACGATCAGTTCTGCTACCTTCTGCTCGAATCAAGGACAAGCAGCCACGCATCGTAAAACGGTCTTCAGTTGCACGATCTTCGTGCAGCTTGTAAAATCCTTACGTGGTCACCACCACTGCTCTATTATACAGACAGTGGCCTAGTAATAGCACATCACAAGTAACAAAAATTTTAACCAAGATGCAAATTGGTGACGACCTATGATCCAGTATCAGGGTCGAGACTAATTCTCTAGGGTCGCTTCATAGTTGACGCCACGTCTTCAAGCGACTCTCGCAACTTTGCATTAAGGAGAACATAGTGTCCTTCTGATGGTATAAATGTACTAATGTTTAATAACACGATATATACTAAACGGGAAGATCGATGGAACTTTAGAATTTACTTTGCAATTTTACTTCTAGCTCCAAGATAAAGAAATTGGTGGACTTTAGTTTCATCAGTCTTTCTAAGAGATCTATTATCTGTAGTTTCATTTATGGCTCTGCATGCTTTTAGGTGAAATTGTTTATAGGACTCATATAACCCTCTAGCTACCATTGTACTGGCGTCCAGTGGAGTGATTGTTTGGGGCCAAACGTCACTAGAGGTAATAGCTCTCTTCTATGTATTTCATTAGGCGACTCTGTTATTTACTACACGAAATAAACAAAAAACGATTTCATCGTTCTTATCATAGCAATCAATAGTAATGAGTGTACTCTATCTGTGAAAAGTTGCATAGTCGTAGTTAGAATACAGGGATATCACTTTTTGTCCAGCTCCGTTGTAGCTAAAAGATTTAAGTTCAAAAACGAACACGTCGATCATCCGTTGACGGATTTTATTGCTAGCTTCTTCTAATTTAGAAGATATCCAGCGAAGAAATTTATAACGTTTAAACTTTACGTTTTATAATTATTCATTACTGATTTTCCTTTTATTTTTAACATATAGAATTACCCCTTAATGTTTTTGACACCAGTAGCCGAACGCTTTGTATAACATTTAAGTATAAAACAGGAACAATTTACAGTATCCTATAGATGAAATATTGCACTTTTTAACCTTCTATTTTAAAGTGACCCAATTTTTTTTGCAACGAAATTTTCTTCCTCGTAATATTTTTAGTTTACTCAGACCTGCCAAAAGCATTGGACAAATTTGTTATGTATCCTACGAGACACTTTGTACATGCAACTTTTTCTTTTGAACGATCTGTTTTTCTGCTTGCCTATAATATTTAGCAACAATGCAATCCAGGTCTCACGGTTCTTCGAGGATCGTGTCGCGTGCATTCAATGCTGTTGCAGCGGAAGGGCAGATGCACTCTTGGGAGGAAGCATGCCTTTTGTATTCGTTCCCATTTCTAAACAAAATGCCTCTTGGTGTTACATTCATAAACAACTCTGTACAGTTATTCGAAAGAAACAAAAGTTCGGATATATTTATACTGCAATGTTTCGTCGGTTACGAAACCCAGGTGAATATTTTACATATGTAAATATATTACATAGAAATAAAAATGTTGAAATCGAGGTCTATCATGGAACAAAGTCCTTTATAAGTTTTCGCTAACACGTCAACTGCCCGACTAGCACCTACACAACTTTCAGTAATGTCAGAGTAATTTTGTTTAACGCTAAACCTACCCCGACCGGTCAAATGACCGGTTTTGCCGTTTTAGTTCCTACCTTTTTGAAGATTTCGGTAGGTTTAGTGTTAATAAGGAACTTACAAACTTACAAATAACTTTAGGTTTATCCGATGTTCCACTGTCAATTTTAGATTCTACTTCGAAACTGAAAATTGTGTCACCCGCATCTACATTCCCGCTCATAAATGTTAGGACACTTATCGAATATGCAATAAGTGTGACAAGACATTACGAAATTATTGACAGTCTGAAGTAAACATTTAGAGAACATTGAAGCTCGACGGATAACGCTTATACCACTGTAAAGTAATAAAAGTGGCGTAAAATATACTACAATTTTTATGGAACATCATATTTTCTTTATACAAACCAGATATCCTAATATTCATGAGCGGTAGTGTAGGTGACTTCATTTGTGGAGGCCATAGTACTTATTTGTTTTTACACTATGTAAAAGTTAAGAATCATGAAATCACACTAATAAACACTACACAGCCAGTATTATTAATGAGATATAAAATAGTACTTCAACTATCAAGTTATGCGCAGAGGTAAAGTACATGTGTCTTGCGAAAAAATCGTTCACGTTCAACTTGTAGATCGGAATTCAGGCAGGCACGTTTTACAAATTACAACGGGGGCTTCGATTAACCGTAACTGGCATTTGCGTAATTTTCATTTACATGGGGCGGCGCTTCGTCGAGTTCGTTACGACATGCATCGCGTCGAGACGAGTCTAATCAAACTGAACCGAACACGGTATGCGGTTAATCGTCTAATCAAATTAGTAGAAACGGACGTCGAGGATTAGCAGAGTTTCAGGTCTAGCCACGAGTCACGTTTTACCTTTTATTGGCGGAAACTCGCTTGCCCATTCAACAACATGCGACGTTGTTTTTTTTTCCTGGTAATTATTTAGGTAGGAGAACGAACTTTGTTTATAAAAAAAACGTCTGATCTAGAAAAGAACATTTTTAAATACAAAATCTAAAGGTTATGAAAATATAGATATATAAAGAACAAGATACTACTTAATTTTCTTTCTTACACAATGTGTAGGAAATTTGACACAATTTGAACAAAGAAGGCATCTATTTTAAGCAGATTTATTGTTTTGTATGAAAGTTGTCGGAAATTTTAGACAAATGTAGAATGGACAGTTACAACATTATCTTAGCTTTTATTATCGATTTTTTGAATGAACGACAGATATTATGTATTTCCAGACCATATGAATAGGCAAAATAGTAAATATTGCATTAAAATGTCGTAAAGTTTTTATATACTTTTCATTTTAATCGATTTCTTAATAAAGGTATTAAGTTTCTCTTTCCCGTCCATTCGTGATACTTTGACTAAAAGTGGGAATACAAAAGGACAAATGTTTTGTCCTATTGTATTCTTTGAAGGAATAAAACTAAATTAAAGATCTTGTTAAATTTTCAGTAACACGTTGATTTCCGAGTTTTTACTGCTCGCACAGTATCGTACTAAAATACATTTATTGGAGTATTTGCTATTCAGTACATAAATATTCACTTTAAATATTAAGCTCCTAAATTCATTACATTCGTTATTTGTTTATACTACTAATAATACTTAGAAGATTGTAAAAATGTTACTATTTGAAAATTAGATATATTCCACATAGTCCAGTCAACGTGTAAAGACATGCGTTCTGCTGTTTGCTCGTCGCTATTAGGTTTACTTTACTAAAAAGTGTGTCAGAGTATTCAGAAGAACTACTTTTCCCTACCATAAAGACCATGAAGTAAGAAAAATTCAGGATCAGTTACTACATATTTGAAAACTTAGATATAAAACGAAGAAAAGTTAACCCTTCTTCGTAAGGGGTGGGGGCCCCGGAGCAGTAGTGTATCCATAAAAACCATATTGTATTCATTACTGTTCATAACATCCACTTCCCAAATTACCGAATCATCAACAATACTAATCAACTAATCAACTATAATAAAATATTTGTCAATTTCTAATGGTTTCATAAACACTTTTATTTTATGTTTTCAATGTTTCCTAATCCAAATTGCCAAACAGTGGTCCTCAAGTGTAACGCTGATTTTTAATCAGATTCAGCAGAGTGACAGAGATTGGAACTCTGAAGTCAATGATATTTGGTTCAGTCGCATATGGCAATTAGTTTATGAGATATTTAATGGTAAAGTTGTTGTATATATACAGGGTGTTTCATTTGGGATTTTACACGTAAAAATAAATTGAAAGTATAGAATAAAATTTTCTTGTATAATGCTTCGTTTTCAAGATCATGCTTAAAATTCATGTAACGTACGTATTCCTCTTGACAGTAAGTAGAAATAGAATGTAATAAGCAGACGCGTTATCCAAATACTACTCAACTGCAGGCGTATCCAGCAGATTTTCAAATTGGATTGTCTCGAAATCGAAGCATCGTGCGAAAAAATTTTATTCTACATTTTCAACTTATTTTTGCATGTACAATCATATCATTTCGGGTTGTACCGCCAATTCGGAAACACCCTGCATATAATAGGCTACAACTTTAACATTGACTAGTGTCTCATAAACTAATTTCCATATGCGGCTGAAACAAACATCACTGACTTCAGAATTCAAAAAAATTCAGAAAATCAGACTCATGAAAAAATCAGACTTGTACCTAGGGACTTCGTGTGAATACTGTGAATTCAAATCCTCCCAGGAACAAAACTACATCTCCATTTTCCAAGACCACATTACATCCTCGTAATACCTTCCAAAATACCCCCGAAAAAAATCCACAAAACCATAGTATCATAAACAACCATAACATCCTTGACCATGCTGCCCCAAACTCTCGAATCCTGCGAATCGATGGACTTTAATCAAAGCAAGAAAAAAATAGCAAGCGTCGAAGAAAGCATGGACGGTAGCACCGGTCCTTTGCAATTCCATCCGAAAGTGGGGGTGCTAATCTCGATCGGGGGATCTCGTGTCGTAACGGATCGGGAAGAATCGTTCGGCGGGTCTCGAACGTATTTCTATGTCGTTGGAAGAAATCGTCCCCCGTCGTAGTGAACGACACGGTAAAGGTTGGTGCGGTCGGACACGGGAAGGGGGGTGAGGGAAGGGGGATCGTGACTGAACGAGACAGAGAGGAAAATCACGGCGAGGAAGGGAGTAAAGATGGAAAAAGGGAGAACCGTAGCAAAGAGGTGGATCATAGATCGGATGCAAGAGAGAAGGGGGGTTTGAAAGGGGTGGGGAGGTGAAGTTGGGTGGGAGGGGGGTAACGGGAAGTGGGAGGTGGAGGTGGAGAAGGTTAAGGCAATGGGGAGTACAGGGGGCATGTCATATGACACACAGGGCAGAGTTTAATCAGGTTCGACTAGTTAGTTGGCAGGTGCGAGCGTCGCGCGCGTAGGAAGGAGAACCAAGCGGCCTCCAAGAAGCAGCAACCGTGGGGGCTCCTGCGCGATCCTACTTTAAGCAAGAAACACACTTGCCTCAACAGCCACCGGACGCACAATGCCGCAGACAAGAGGTCACCTTCGTCCCTTGCTCCCTCCACCGGCGTTCCTTCCTATCTACCGACTCTTTATCTCCCGATTCAGAGCTCTCTCCCGGTACACACATCGACATTCTACGCCGTGTTTCTCACAATCGTTAAGTGGTTATAATTTTAACCGCTGTCTTCGCAGGGGAATTTCTTTTTCCATTGCCACCGCTTGTACCCTATTTCAATGGGAACACCGTGACCAAGGACTGCGATCCTGAAACGATACGGTGTGTTACACGCGGATGAAAAACGGTCTCGCGACCAGTGGTGCCGCATTCTTTCGGGAATGTGGCCGTTTCGACTGTGTTCTCGTATTCTCTTGTATTGCGTTGCTTGCTTTGAATTTTTCGTGGGAAGAGTTGGGCCAATTGAGGGATTGTCTTTGAAGGGTATAGTTACGAAAAATCGTGCGCAAAGTTCTGTCGATGCGTACGTTGCTTACCTGTTTTAGATTACAGCGGTATGCTGGTAAAATTATATGTGGTCAGAAATTTTTTACAACATTCATCTCTTCAAGATGAAATATCGCAACGATAAACAGTAGGTTGATCGAAAGTGCGAAAATAATCTATAAATAACGTCGAATAATCATATTTTATTAGAGATAATTCAATGTATATTTAACCGCATTTTATACAGTTTATCAGAGAGGAATTGTACAGTTTTTTACGTATCTCCTTGGGACATTACACGATTCTAGATAAGATCAGCCAGATTTTACAAAATAGAATGTTGATTTATTAAGTTTTTTGTATTAAAAATTCAATTGCAGAGACAAAATTTGTAAGCCAAATCATATTGCATATTAATTAACTTATCTGTATTTCACATCAAAGATAATATTTATAATGAGAGTTTTTTGAAATGAATAAGATTCTATTTTTGCTCTGTCGAAGGATTTACAGGAAATTTATGTATTAACCTAATATGTATTACAATAATTTGTAATATTATAGAGTATTTCTGAATGATTGTTTATAAGACAACTCATTTGTAGACGGTTCAAATACCTTACAATTAGATTCCTATTAGATCGTGAACAAACTGGGTAGCGTGTCTGTCTATTACTCGCTGTTTCTACTTCTGGTGGCTACGGTGTGAATCTTCATGCAAGTATACATTTCCATGGACTAATTGATAGAAATTAAATCAAACATAATTTTGTTTACCCTACAAAAATAGAATCTTTTATCAAATAAAATAAAAATTTCATTAAACTCTATCAAACTCGTGTATTCTACAAGTGTATCAAATCTGCAATCTGATGATGACATTTCAAAAGTAAATTTAGTGACATGACTTATTTCTTATGAATTCTATTTTCATGGAACAAAAATTTAAAGAGAAACGTCTAATGAATCTTCCTCTCTTCCACGATCATTCATTAATTGCATCACGAGGGGGATAGATCGACCTGATACGTTGCCTAAGTGTTGAGTAATTTAAATAAGGAACTAAATGACATTCCGAGAACGGACATTGAAAGAAGAAGACGAAGGTGTACCGATTCAAAGCATACATACCTACAGTTAACCTCACTATTTGGCAAGCATACGTACAAGGATCTATTTTTAACTTATTAACTAGGTAACGGTGTAAAACCACGTAGACACGGCAAAAAATGGGAACAAAGAGTATCTGAAGCATTTTGCCCTGCACTGAACATGAATATCACGTAGTGTATACTAAATACATATATGCACTATACAAACAAGAACTTTCAATATAGGTTAACACAAAGAACAAATTAACTCTATACGATGCTATGTAACATCAAAGTTGCATGACTACACATTTATGTTTTTTAAACCTGTACAGTTTCTCAATAGTTCGAAGCTTTTGTGGAATCACACAATTGTCACTGTTGAAACTTCTGAGTGTAAACGAATTCCTTCTGGAAAAATTATCCAAAATATGACTACTACAGTAAATTCTCGATGAATGTTCGACGACTCCTCGACACTGACAAGAAGTCCCCAGATGTAACGGTGACTTTTTAATGAGGTTTAGCACAGTGATAGATCTTGGAATTCTGCAGCCATTGATATTAGTTTTTCATGAAATATTTATTGTTCAGTGCCGGAGAGACTTCGAACACTCATCGAGAATTTACTGTAGTGTGTCATTTGATCCCAAATAGAGCTAGCCGCGATGCTAGTGACTCGCTGAAACCTAAACGCCTAGTCAGTAACACCAATGTTTCCATATTCATTCGGACATCGCATGCGACAGACCTTTGTCTTCACTGTCCAAACATTTGTAACACAAACGGTCATTCTTCAACGTATCACATCCACGTACAATTTTTATCCGCCTACCTTGTCACGTAGCTAAATTCACAGGCAAATAGAACCCGGTTAAAGAGGATTACCTAGGTCCCCCGGTCAACAGTTTAGAAACGAACGGTGATCGGACCCAGACTAGACACTGCCGAAAAGTGTCGTAACCGTGTTGGGGCACGGTGTCTGACCGATCGTGTCCGTCCCCGCGTAACGTAGCCGTCACCGTTTACCGACGACCACCGTACAAACGAAATGCAAATAAACCGTTCTTTTACTGTTATTCGGGGAACATGCCCCGGCGTGGCGATTTTTGCCGCGTCGTCGTGCTGCGCCTATATTTACCAAGACAGTGGTCCCCGTCCTTTTTTTTTCCCACGCGTCGAGGCGTGACCGCTCGCGAGAATCGCCTAGACACACGGCGCGGCGGACCATCGATGCCTTCCCCCTTCGTAACGAGCGATCGGCGTCGAATCGTCGCCGCGTCGGCCCGTTCGTGTTAATGGCGACGTGTCTCTCTTGTATACCGTTAAAGGCCTCCCTGATGCCTGGCGTACCTAATTAATGGCTACGTCCGTAGCATGCGGCGGTTCACTAGGCACACACCTACGACGGAGATTCACCGGGCATCGGTGACACGCACGTGCACCGTCATGCCCAACATCAGTCTTGCGGCCTGTCACGCTATTACCATCGCGCGTTTCAGCTGGTCGGTTAGGGAAAGATCGACAGGGTTAGGATGGAGGGAGGGGGAAGTCCAGTCGTCCGGCACGTGCTATTCGCAGCAGCCATCCAGCGCGTGCGTCCGCGTATCAACGTATAATTAGCTCGCCGTTATCGCCGATCTAAACTTGTTCCCCGTAATCGAGATATCCTAGCGGCCGCCTGGACGGGCCCGGGATCAATAAATTCATCCGAGTCGATCCTGAAATCTTCGGAATCGTGACGGGCACGTGCTTCACCAGTTTATACAGAGCGTGACACGTTATTTGCGTTGTCGCGCTGACACACAAGGTGTCGCGACGGCGAACATCGATATGTTTTATGGCGATCCCCGTGCCGCGTATCACGGACGCGTCCGGATCGTGAACGTGAAACGTACTCCGAGGATTCTACGTGTTATCGCGTAAGATGCGGCAATTTAAAGGCGGCGGTTTTATGGCGGCCTCGATTCGCGGATGCATTGAACACCTTTTGTTTGCTTGTTGGTATTCTAGGGTTGGTGAATAGTACACGAGCTGAATAATACATGAGAATTTATTAAGGAATTTTAAACTGCAGATGCCCAGTCAGCCAAACATGCAAAGCGAAATTTCGTCCAATGCCTGGTATAATATTATGTACTCATGGCTACAAGGTTTGTTCCGTCACAGACCCGAAACGACGGCTTTAGAATCTGACATTACCGTTATCTTTTATTATTTTATTTCCTTCGTTCACGCAATGTCAGTTTCGTTGACAGAAAGAGAGTAATAGACAAAAGGAGCGAACATTTGGTCTGCAGTCCGCCACATGCGCTCGGTAACCTGGGACCCATCCGCGGTCCCACAATACGGCTATAAACCCTACCGTTGAGAGACTCGAAAATTCGTCGCGGTCAACTCGCACCGTGACCACGTGCGCGATATTTTATCGACGTCCGCTTCACCCCGAAGGAGAGGTTTTCCACCTCCACGTCACTTGGAAAAACCGAGAAATTTGCCTTCCCCTTCAGGGCATAACCAGTAAGGAAGCGAGGTTTGGTAACGCCTTCAGCGAATTTGGAGGAAGCGACGACACACGAAAATCAGACTCAAACCAGAACTCACCCGGTGAACATCACACACACACACACACACAACTTGTAAATACAGTCATTACGAAACAATCTAAGTGTGCTATATTTTCGGTTTCGAAATTCTAAAGATCGTGTAACGGTTCGGCAATTAAGTGCGAACATTGCACGACCTAACAATGTTGATGCTAGATTTGCTATCAACAACTTGTACGGAGATTGGCAGCAGATTAGGAACAAGTCTTGCAATATAACCCTAATAACCAGTTGTGTACAAGTTCCGAGCAAGTTGCCAACAATAAGATATAAATCGTTGTCTAACAAACCATAGCCATCTAATTCCGCATTTGACTACGGTTTTGTAGGCAACGCTAGCTATCAAAATAGTAAAGCAAATTGGCAGAAAGTCTTGCAACAAGATCTATGTGAAATTGAAGTCAGAACCGGTACAATGTTGCTGTCAATGTGCGCGCAAGGTGTTTATAGCAAACCTTGCATCAAACTTGTAGCCATAACTTTATAACAGACATTGAATAAAATTTGGTTTGGCAAGTTTGGTTGACTGGGTAGCCTAAATTATAAATTGACCTAGGTTAGTTAGCCTCTGCTGTGTTACAAGACTTGTTGCTAATTTGCTGCCTATTTGCTTTACCATTTTGTCAGCAGGCTTTGTCTACAAACACCAAAATCAAATGTGGAAACAGATGCCTATGGTTTTTCAGATAATTTTTGTAATTCTTTGCTGGCAATTTGCTCGAAACTTACATAAACTGTTATCAGGGTGGTAAAGAATACTTTGAAAAACAGGTGTTTGGTGTGAAAGTATTCTCGAAGTATAGATATTTTTAGGATTTAGCACTTAACTTAACTTCGACAGTTTATGGCCTTGTTTCCGGTTCAGTTTAGCGTCCGTGAAAGTCACGCCCGCCACTTATCAGGATTGTGGAACTCGCTGGGGGTCAGTCGACGACCAGTCATTGAAGTAATACGATTTAAGCGCAGGATAGGTCATCGAAGCATACTATTGCTGTAGTTTTTATTAGATTTTTTTCAAAGTTATTTATGGTCTATTTATATTCGTAATTAATATTCAATTTTTCTATTGGACGCAAACATAATTTCCCACAACAGGTCATTAGACAGAATGTCCTTAAAAAAATTTGATAAATTGGAGAACAACCTGTATAATTTCCCGTGAAGCCCAACCCCAAGGATACACATGAAAATTCCTTTCTACATTGTAAACTCATTTTTACGCGAGTAATTGCCCCATTCGCTGTTCCGCCGCTATTACAGCCACGTTCAATATAGTCCAACATTTTACTTGTTCGCCGCTTAATTAAAATTCACAACGTTCGCGCCGGGCTACGCGATAAGTGTCCACTATTGTATGTCCCTCGTATTGTTACCGAGTGCGCGCGGCCTTAAACCGCTTGACATTGATTCCAGCAAAGTATCCTTGAGCTCCCCTCGGTTCACGTGTACCCCCAGAAGAAAAATCTTAATTGCGCTCCTTGCATTTCTCCAGCGGGTTCCACGTATTTCCATTTATCTCTTGGTGCCGCTAAGCAGCTACTACCTGGAAGAAATCGCTTGCCGGGAAGCTACTGTGTTGAAACCGAGCGCGTGCCACGATCGTGTTGGAGATTAAGAGTCCTTCTCGTAAACGAGATCGGTATTTCGTATCGGCTAGTCGGTATTCGTTCTGCATAACACCCTACCCCATCCCCTCCTTTTCTCCTCCCCTACCTAGGAGGTTGGCTCGCGGGATTGTAGAAACCGCCGCCTGTTGCCCGTAACCGTTTCCGTCGTAAAGTTGAATTAGCCATTTCGAAGCGGCGGTCTGTTATTGAAGTATGCGAGAATGGAGGGCTGTGGAGGGAGTAAAGGATGAATTGGCGCTCGCAAACACGTCGTTGTCTGAGTGGTAGCCTATTATTTGTGTAGCTCGCGAGTCAGCGTTCGTCCATTACTTCGCATTAACAGAGTGGTCTGTTACTTCTTCGTTTCGTTTCTTTCTCCCTTTTCCGTCCTCTCGCCTACGTCTCAGCTCCTCGTTGCACCCATTCGCCAGCTGATAGACTCGTCTTGGGACCAAACAAGTGTTTTATTAAATTTGTTCGAACCACGAACCGGACCGATGATTTGGACGTTATGAATGGGGGAATCCCGACGTGTTTCTTCGTTGAACGTGGAGGACTTTGAAAGAGCATAAAGATACTTCGTGGAAGCGCAAGACGTATACTGTGGCTGCTGATAAGGTGTGCTCCTTGAAATCAACTTGGAACGGTTCTTCTTGGAAGAGGTAAATAACTTTTGATTTCTTTATTTTTTGCTGAAATCGAATGTGATATGTTGGGTTTCGTAATTATTAACACTTTGACTGCCACGTCTCCCAAATGTGGGTGACACGTACATTGCAAAGAATCTGGATTATCTAAATATTGTTATAAAAGTTTTGTGTAAAATTAAGATCGCAGTATAATTTACAACAAGACCGGCAGTATCTATTAACTATACGCATATATTTTCGACGACTTACGACTTAAAAATCGAGATAAAGTGTGTCTGGCTACGTACGACCATTTTCACTGTTTGATTTCGTAATTAGTAAAAGACGGCAGGCATCTATAATTTTCTTTCAAAAAGTGGGGTAACTTACATATTTTTTGAAGTCTTATTTTTAATTGGCATGTAAAATATATATTACCAGGCAGAAAGATTATAATATGCAGGAAATCAAATTGTATGTTGAATAAATTTTTATCGTCGATATGATAGATGCAAAAATTTTAACTACATTTTAAAGCAACTCTCTTGAACCGTCTGTATTAAATAAATATTTAATATGATGCTTACATTTCAACTACTTTATCATCATTAGTTCACATTTTTTTCACTTCGACATTTTTATGGAAAATACATTTAAGTTGATAAATCTTTTGGAACCTTAAAACATAATTTCTTACGACATATTTATTACCTTTTATTATTATCTTTTGTAGCACAACGGTGAATAATTATTTGTAGTAAATTACACTTATCTACTATATTATATAAATAGTTTAATAGAATACGCGAGCTAATTATTTTTTCTGACTTTAAACAAATACACCGGTGAAATTAAAAATCGAGAATCGAAACGACGAATCTAAAGTAGCCGTTACAATAAGGAAATAAAAGGGAGGAAATACTACCTCGATTCAGAATATAATCGTGAAAATAAATAAAACGAAATTCAGGATAAAATCACATACTCGCACTTTTGTCGCACTGTTCCGCGGTGTTTCGTCTCGAACTCGTCAAGAAGACGAAAACTCGAGTATCCGGCTTCACGCTATAATCGTAAATTTCTTAGGCATTACTATGTACCGAAGAGAGTGGGTCAAGAGCAATTCCGCGAATGTAAAAGAACGTTTTAAAAGCACGATTCGCGTTAATACAGGCCACGGGTACGGGCACGCCATACTCAGAAACGCTTTTTCATGCAGTTTCATATCTCGATCATTGTCTCTAGGCGCCCCTCATTCAGGGATGAAAAAGTAATAATTTTTTGTTATGTTTCGTAAAAATTGTATATTTCGAGACCGTGCTTCTGAAATGTTGTACCAGAACTGGAGAAAATAAGTGATGTACAAACATTTGAGTAAGATACAACATAAAAGATACAAAATTTTCATATAGAAGAAAGAAACATTTTTAAGTGTTTCTTCTTAAACCAGTGTTTTTTAAACTAATTTTGACAGATCTGTAAGTATAGATTATAGGAAATTGTGTAAGATTTGGTATATGTTCATAAAACTTCCCCTTTTAATAGATCTCCGGAATGAGAAATTTATTGAAATATTCGATTTAATGAGATATTTGATTTGAAATTCTAATATTATGCTTGATTTTGAGATAGATAATAACTATCATCTTATAGGAATTCAACTGAAAGTAACCACTTCACTTATACAGCTATCTGTGTTCGCTTCAAACGAAATGTAAGATATAATTAAAACTGCTTGGAAGTAAAAATTAATGTTCCAGAAACCGTTAAAAATAGTAATCTAGAAGAATACAACATCTTGATGTGTAGGTTGTTTTTGAGTTATAGACAGAAACTTAACCGGTTATTTTGACTTACGGAGTAAAATGAAAAAACAATCGTAGCACGCATAAGTCGATAAAAGAATATGTTTCGACATATCAGACTTTATAGTCTGGAAAGTTCATAGTTTAATGTATATTTTTATATTCTTTCAATGATTGTTGACACTAAAGTCTTAACGCGAAACTCATTTTTGAAACACCAAAAACAATATCTATCAAATATGCATTCCATTAATTGACATTTCTTTTTACAGTAAGAAAGCAATAGAAAAGCTTAAAATGTAATTGTTGAAATAGTATATAATATAATAGAACACTTGGTAAGAATATGAACAGACTGCACATTTTATGCATTTATCGCACAGACGATTGTTTAAAACCCAGTGCATTCAACTATTTAATAAAATATATTAAAGTGTTCACATTGTTTGGATTCCGATAGAACTCTTAACAAGATCGATATGATTCTATTTGATATCATTTTCTATAAATTACTTTATAAAAATCTATATTTACATAAATTTCTGCGGTCTGATTACAAGAACGAATAATTTTAGCGTTAATTAATTTAAAAATAATAGTTATAGTTAGAAGAGTTTGCAAAACGAAGTTTAAAATACAAGTACAATAAAAACGGGATACCGAAAAAATTGAAAGTTCACAATTATACAAACGCTACTGACTTTTCCACCAACCCAATATTAAACAGAAACAATAAACTCATTCGTTCAGATTATGTCGGTGAGTCTCCAGCTAACAACCACAGGAATTAATAAGATACTCCTGAACAATCTTCCGTAATCTTCCCGTCAACCGGAAAATAATCCGAGCACGCAACACGTGAGGCCGAAAAATCGCGGGTAAATTGTGATGCGGAGTTTAGGGGTCACGTTATTCGTGGCAATGCGCCCGGTTTACTGCACTTCGTTCTACATACACCGCTTGCCAAGTGCACGACAACACGTATAAAATTCTTCCACGTCCGGTTGTTCCTGATTCCTGATTTCGGTCGCGCGACTACGATCACCGGTGCGTAGAGATCGTAGAATTCTCGATGCGCGCAAAGGAAAAAGATTATGGCCGCCGACTAATGGGAAGTGCTAAGTAAAATCGTCCACTCGAAACGAGAGTCGGGCAGTAAAATCAAACGGGCAAAAATCGTCTATCCGCGAAACTTGGAATTTCTTTCCACGCGGAACATTGCGGTACGTTGGAACGCAATTAACTATTCGCGACGTGTCTTTCATTTTTTCTCTCTCACTTAAGGAGCGTTTCCACTGGTGGTCGCGAACGGTATACGAATTGTTCTTTCTAGCGATCGCCTCTCCACGTATACTGTTTCTGACGCGTTTCCAATACAGACGCTGTTAACGATGACGTTATCGATAATTCGATATATCGATAACTCGATGTATCGCTAATTCGATGTAACGATACTCTGATGTATCGATACGTCGATGTACCAATAATTCGATGTATCGATAATTTGATGTATCGCTAATTCGATGTAACGATACTCGATGTATCGATACTTCGATATACCGATAATTTGATGTATCGATAATTCGATGTATCGATAATTCGATGTATCGATAATTCGATGTATGAGTAATATTGTTAAGATATCGATAAGTTGAACTCAACTCAAGCTTTTATTATAAAAGATACAAAACGTCATATTATATTATATTACATTGTTGTTATACATGTACGAGTATAATAGATGACGTTCTTCTGTTTCACTGTTATAGATATTTAAACTCGAGTGGAAATAATAGAAAGTATAATCCAATGGGGTAGTGGAATACAGAAGGTGCTACACAACTTATGATTGTGGCTGTCAAATATCTACCTACCCCAACATCTTCTGTTCCAAATGAAGGATTAATTTCTAAAACAGAGCAGACTCTTTCTGACAAAAGAAGCAGGTTAAAGCCGAAATACACTGATATGCTTCCTGTAATGGGTTCGAATAAGAGTAAATAGATCTGAATGAGAAATTTATTACATGTTATATTCTACTTTAGCCTTATCGATGTCTTAACGATATTATCGATATATTAGTAACTATGAATAATATTATCGATAACTTATCGATATTATTATATTATAGTTATCTGAAGCGCTATATTCTTAAAGATTTTGAAATCATTCTCTTTGCCACCAGCGTTGTTCATATATCTTCCTCCGCGTTCACAAATGTATTACTTAAAAAATTGTATTACTGTAAAACTAGCAGATGCCAATAACTGATCTTATATATTTGTAATTTTGTAAACTTTTAATTTCTAATCAGAAATGACTAACCAACGAATTGATTCGTCAAAAAGTTGGTGTAGACAGCATATTTAATCTTCGTAGGTGTTCGGGTACTATTCGTGAATTTGTTACGAGTTGTGTTTGCGAAAAGATTACGTGTGGGTGGTTATAAAGAGTTTGCAAACCTCTTGCGAGCATTATTTGCGAACAGTGTTCGTGAATTGTTTGCCAATGAATACGCGCCTTAAAAATGCTAGCCTTCTAAAGAACGTGTGTATAAAGACGCGATTCAAATGGTGCAACACAAAAACAGCTGTTAATTACGATGAAATACGGCGTGTTATTTCGATATTATATCTGAATAGTTTAAATCCGTTCTGGCGATGTTACTGGAGAATTTTCTGAACGGTAATGGCTCTTCAAGAAGACATAAAGTGTAAATGTAATTTATTTGTTTGTAGCGTTCCGGGGTAATAATTCATTTTCTAGTCCGTTTTATGATGAAATAAAATACGTCCGTAGTAGTAAATATCTGTTTCATATGTATTATACCTATATTTACGTCGAAAACATTATGTGCTATTGGAGTATTCATACTTATAGACACTAACATGTATAAATTATTATTGCATAGGATCTTACTTTACATACTGGTGGTTTTAGCACACTAATACCAATACATAAATAGTATTAAACTGTATTAAAATCTTTACTCCAATATATCTCAGAAGTTAGACGATGCTATGAATGCATAAATATTCGCAGTTTATTTATTACGCTACATGTTGCCGTTTAAAGTGAAACATCTAAAACAATACTTCTAAGCATACTTATTTAGCAATGCGATTGTAATTTACAACAGTATTATAATGAATAATGTAACAGAGAACAATGCACTATACAAGGTGGACCACGAAACGTGATCAGCTTATAGATTATTCTACTGCTAACTGTTCGATCGCAAATTTTTTTGGCTAGTATAATGATTCTAGGAGAGCTTTAAGATGATTGTGGCAAATTGTTTGTCAACCCTTTTTTTCCAGAATTTTGAAGGTCACCAGCAGGTTTTTATAGATAAACCTTTTTATACACCCACCTTTCAGTGGATACTGAAATGAATTCGGCAAGGATCATAACAAATAATTTTTTTCTATTCTAGATCAAAGTAACGAAGAAAATATCATTTACCTTAATTAAAATGATGTTCAAAAATGGTGTCCATCAGCTGCAATACACTCGCCTAAACAGTTAAGAAATGTCTGCTTAATTCTATTAAGAACATCTGCACTGGTTGTTAAGCATGCAAAAAAAAATTCGATCGAACAGCTAGCAGTAGAATAATCTAAACTGATCACGTTTTGTGGTCCACCCTGTATATGAAAATATTCATCATCTGTTACACGAAATGCTGCCCTCTATTTTCATTCACTAAAAAAAATCCTATTCTCCCCTTCTGAGAAATCTGTTGCTTAAAAAGTTTTCACAATTGTACAAATTAGTACATTTTACAAGTGTTTAATCGCACAATGAATATAATTTCATGAATTATAGAAATTTACCTGTAATGTAGAATTTTTGAAAAGCTGATAATTTTGCTTTACAAGTTAATGTATCTGACTAATGGTTACTGAATTTTTATTAATAGTGTTAATCTTAACTATTTTAGTAATGATAGATAATTTTCTCTTTCCTCCTAAATTGTCCAAATAATAACCTCTTCTGCTCTTTAATTTTCGTATGCACGCAGAACTTTACTTTCCGTTAGTCTTCACGCTTTCCCATTTATAATAAAATAATACACACTTAGCTGCATTAACACATTGACTGCCACAGTGAAAATGGTTGTACGTAGTCAGACACACCTTATCTCGTTTTTTAAGTCGTAAATCGTCGAAAATATATGTGTATACTTAATAGACGCTGTTGGTCTGGTCCTAAATTATACTGTGATCTTAATTTTACGCAAAAATTTTCTAATAACATTTAGATAATCCAGCCTCAAAGTGTTAATCGTAATTAGTACAATAGGATAATCTGCTGACCTGTAATTTGGAAAATTATCTTATAGAACTCTCTTTCTCTCGTTAACCTGTTACTACCGGGCAAACAAATTTATTTAGTACTTGTCGCTTCCGACTTGTAAAGTTTCACTAACAACATTAGTTCAATTGTACAAGAGTTCTACCGTAATCGGCAAAATGTGATCGAAACAATGCCAGAAAGAATCCGTGTTTCCGTCGCGAGGACACGGGGGAAGAAGCCAAAGAAAGGAAGAGTGCGCTGAAAAGCGTTTCTCGGTGAATTATCGTAAAAGTGCCTCCGCCGTGCCTCCATCGCTCCATGTAAGAACCGTGGCTGCCGGAGAGTTTATTCCAGTGAGCATCCCGCGATTGCCTTATTCGTTGCGCCGATGGGTGTCTTCTTCCACTCGGCTCAAGATTCGCGAGTGTGCACGACCTTGACATCGATCGTCCTTGGTCCCCGGGGGGAAATCGTGCGAAAGTAATTTTCAGCCTCGTTCCTTCCATTTTGTTTTTCTTCTCTTTTCGTTCTTGCCAGGCCGGCGAGACCGTTTAGTAAAACGTTTCGATACGTGCCAATAAACACCAAGATTCCGTGCTAGAACTCGCGACGAGACGTGTCACGGTTGCACCGAGGCCCCTATAGAAACTGGCTCGCGAAACGCGATTCCCCTCCTCTTTCTGAACACGACCAGCCTGTGAAACTCTCATCGGTGCCTCGATGCATATTAGTCGAACCGTCTGGAAGACCCCGAGACTGTGATCCCGGTGAACTCCGTGTCCGACGTGGCTCCTCGCCACGTCAGTCGGCGGCGAATCCGCGACGTGTGTGCACCACTTTCGAACTTTTGACCTAAAAACGAACGGCTGGCGGGGCCGCGCGAGGAGAGCACGTAGCCGTAAGTTACCGGCGCGGGGTCTTGGCCAGAAACGCTCTTGAATCCTGCTCGAAGTTTAGTGGTATATACCACCCCACGTTACTCGGTATGTCACCCGAGGCGCAAAGGATAGCCCAAGTAACCGAACCTTATAGAAACACGATATCCACACACACACACACACACACACACACCAATCCCTTCTGCAGTCGATATCTCGCGATGCTGAAGAAATCCACCCGTTGAACATGGAATTGAAAATTCACCAAGTTTTCGCGGCGTTGCTTCGAGATACATAGATACGTGATTTACATTCCAACACTCGCGTCCGGTTAATCCGTTGGAATTCTGGAGTCTGTTGCTCCGAGGCACCTGACGAGATCATTCGAGTCACTGCTTCCGCGGAGACCTTTGCCAGACGGATATTTCTTAATGGTGAATTCAATAATATGATAGTATGGGATATAATAGGTTAGAATATGAAGGAATAAGTAGGTTAAAGTGATCATGGTTTTGGAAATGGGATATAATAGATTTCAGTGGTGATAGAGAAAATGATAAGTGGGAAGTAAGTTTATTTGTTGAAAATGTCTTACTATTAAAATGTCGTAATATTACAATGTTGTAATATTGAAATGTCTTAATATTACAAATGGTAAGGTGCAGAACGTTTAATACAGAGGCAAACTCTACAGCTTGTAGATACAGTCCTAGTCTGTTTTTTCACTTTGCCTGTTAAACAACTAATATATCTTTTTCTTTATCAATTTTATTCATGAAGATAAATTACTAAATTTAGGGTCATATTATCCCAGCCGACATTGTAAAAATTACCTTAGGACGTATTGAGCCATCTGTCTCAAGATTATCAATATACAAAGTGCGATTTAGTAAAGGATGATAATTCTACAAAAAAATGCAGGAAGGAGTTAAGAATGAAGAATCCATATTAAAACAAGATGAAAAGATAGGTTTAATAAAGATTTAATCGACTACCAATGTCATTTCTAACCAAAAATAAAATTTAAAGTAACAAATATAAATTTTGATTATATTCCCGTAGCTACAAAGGAAACTCGGAAAATTTATAAACGACCTTTAAAGAAAGTTTCAATATTTTCTTAGAAATGAATACTGTCACAGAAAAAGCACTCTGTACGAAATATCATACAGGCAAGCTTCGGTGGAAAATTACACCACGCATTTTCCTCTTTCTTTGCAAGGCTAGGAGAGTTCACGAAATAATACCTGGCGATCGATTTAATCGAGCTTCTGGTTGCGTAATATAAAACTCGAGCAATTTTTTTGTATGTCGGTCGATACGTTTTGTTGAACCGCCCAAAGCCTCAATTTCGAAAGACTTATACACACAGCTGTCACGACGCAGATGAATGAGTCGCGGTTGATTCCGCGTGGTTTTCGTGTCTGTTAGTATCTGTTCTACATTTATAATACACCTGAACCGTTATAAAGTCAGTCACTGAATGAATACATGAAGTTACTCCACGCCGTGTGAAATTAGTGCTTTCAATTATCGCCTTCCGTGGTATTGAACTCTCCAGCATGAAAGAGCAGCTCGTGCACGGCTCTTCGAGTTGTGGTTTCGGCACTGGATGACTTAATCTCAGCTACTTATTTTTTGTTGATTTCGGTATTTACCTTGGCGGTGCTTACTCTGATTTTTTACGATTATTTATTATTATTTCGTTAACTAATATTGGGTTGAGACAAATACAAGTTCTATTATAAATGACGAAAATTCAATAGATAGTAATTAAGGATGTGTACTGTAACTTTGAACAATATTCTGTTAAAATTTAAGCTTTAGGTAACAGGTAACGAAAATAGATTGCAATAAGTTTGATACAGTTTTGCAATTAAGGAACTAGTGTACCATTGCTCGATGGGTCGTGCAGCTAATGAGACGGTCTTGTAAAACATTTTTTCCCATTGTGAAACAGAATTTAATTTATTACCCTAGTAAATGTTAATTCCACATAACAAATGTCATTAAGAAGTATTGTGAACACGAGTATGCCATATTTTATATTTATATTGTTAATACAAATTGTACTGCTTGTATGTTTTATAATCATATTTCGATCATAAACTCATTTTTAGATGGAATTTGAAGTCATTCGAATTTTGAATTTCGATTAATTAATTCTTAATTTAAATTACAGACCAAAATCTTCCAAATGTAGTTCCAATTAGTAGTATACCTAAACTGTTAATTGTTTTAAACGAACTTTCAAACAAATCAGTATTACAAAAAAAAACAAATACCGTTTTGTAAATAATATAACGTGCTCTGGACTTTAACGTACGATTAGTAAATTATGTTCCTAATTTTCATTTACAAAAAGAATAAAACATATTATTAAAATAGAATTTCAATGTCTCTCAAAGCAATGACAAATAATATCAATTATCTCTCTAGTCATTTCTTCTACCCATTCGTATTAATCATAACACCTTTCCACACTGACAAGCAGTCACTATCAAAACGAATCATCAACTATACTCGGACATTAACTACGTCGCAAGAATGCGCCAGTATCATTATATTTGACATACACTGCTCAAAACAATTAGAGAATCATTATCGTGTGAGCTCCTATTTCTCCAACTACTCCAAGGAAATAAAAGAAGTGCTCATAGGTCTGATAAAATAACATTTCCTTCAATTCCACAAAGAAATTTCAAAGAATTATATGAATTATATAATATTAACAGACACAGTGGCTGCAATGCATGATCCTCTAACTTAGCGGCTCCCAACCTGGTGTACACCCACGAGCAAACTCAGCTTCCACTAGGGGAAAAAGTAACGTAGGAGTAAAGGCCTCCTATCGCTTGATGAATTTATTTCAAATACTGAAATAAATGTTAAACCGAATATTAATTTGGCATAAATTTCAGTAACTCCAGGACCAATAGGTAAGAGGTCTTTTTGCCCTTATATCACTTTTTCCCCTACTGGTAGTCGAGTTTGCTCGTGAGGGTACGTGCTTGGTACTTTAAGGATATGCGAAAAATATTGAAATAACAATTAACTAAATTATAACAATTTTTCTATTATTAGGAGGAACAATTTAACAAAACTGACTGCTAACTGCTACACAACTCCAAAAACGTTGGGAACCACTATTCTAACTCTTTTGACCAGTGTAAAAATTGTCGAAATAACCTTCTATCCGTACATCGGTCCCCAGAAATTGATATTCACATATAAGACCCAGGAATACATCGAAATATCCCGAACGTGTCTCGTATTACCCACGAATAAGGAACTTATTAGTCGGTTCTGGCCGGCGCAAGAAACGTCACGGACTTCCTGTAGCCGCGGGTTCGCGGCTCCGAACAATAGCTCACTGTGTACGTTTCTTGCGCGGCGGTGAAAAAAAGAGAACGAAAGAAATTCCCGGTCGTCGGTTGGCCGTGCAACTTTTAAAATGCCTGAAAACGTCACCGATCCCCGACCCCGTCGGTGATCGACTGGTTAACACGATGGCTCGAATCGCGACACGCTCGAATCTAATGGTTTTAATGGTTTGGGGAGGGGCGGCGAGGAGGGGGAATGGCGAGCCAGAGTTCCGCGAAGCGGACAGAGGCGGTAATCACGTGGAGCGGTTTGCAAGTAAGCCCCCTCATTACGGGGAGGTCATTAGCGTACGCATCGTGACACCGTTTAAACGACGATTTGTGGGGCGCGACCACGGACGGCTTTTTTTTCGCCCGATTCATTGATATGCGACCCGACGACTTAAGAGGATTCATCGGTACAAGGGAGTACAAGACAATGGTCAGCGGGCGTCTCTGAGCTCCTGTTCGACGACGCCCCGGTCCGACGAACGAACGGACGCCGAAAATGCGACTCACGTGCGAGCAAACGTGCTCCCTGACTACCGACACGTCCGAGGGATCAACGAGCAAGGATCGATCGCGGCTTGTCGCCAAGAGAACACATCGTCGTGAGAAGTTTTCCGAAAAATCTCGACAATCCTACGAATTACTCCGGAATCGTTTTGTTTATGTTTTTCTTCATTTTCTTTCTATCTGGAAGATGTTACGGATGAATTGATTGGTTTACCGTATTTGTTGTACGATTTACGGATGTCGTGCATTCGTGGCAGTGGGAGGTTCGTTGGGAAAGAAAAATTAGAGAAGTTTGAGGGATTTTAATAATTATAGAGAACCCTCTTATAACACGGTAGGATAAACGCACCAATGAATGAACACTTAAAATCAAATTTTGAATGATAATAATATTAATGAACATTTGGCACATGAAAATGAGATTTTTTCATATCTATACGTTTTTATAACGTATAGATTTGAATTTGAAAAATTAGAAGAAGTGTAATTTATTTAATTAAGAAGAAAAAATACGGATTTTACAAGAGAATGAATATTTCTAAACAATGCAATGGCGCGAAAATTGATGGAATATGAAACAAGGAATTGAGGAAGATCAATGTTTAATCATTTGCTTATTTTAATAACTTAATTTGTCCGTTTTTATACATAATGGTCACTCATTGGTACGTGTTCATTTACTGGTGCATCCACTCTACTTTGTAACACGGTCTCGATATAACACGGTACAAAAATTGTGACAGCTCTCCTATAACACGATATTCTTATACCACGGTTTCCATGTAGAACGACTTAATAAACTTGTATAATTTTTATATAGCACGAATGTTTTCATCACACTGTTCTAGTTCACATAAAGAGGGAATTTGTTAAGTTTTGTTTAACGCGTTTTCGGTACAACACGAAACGAATTAACCATGTTATAAGAGGGTTGAGTGTGTTGATTTTTATGAATGGTGGGACTATTTGGCTTTCAAGCGGGCGAAATATTATGTGGAAATTAATTTATTTGACAAAGTGATTAATTCTACTGAATTGATTTTAAATGAAAAAATTAAAAAGCTGGTCACTTTGGCCTGAAAAATGAGGCCCCTTCAGTAAATTCTTGTATTAATAGCATACATAACAAGAAATGCAGATAGCAAATTAAGAAACGTTTAGTGATCGATATTATGCATACATTTCCAAGTTTCAATTAAAACCTATGTATATAAACATTTTACGTACTAACCTAAGGAACTTCTTTATATTTCCTTTCCAAGGTACCTTCCTATGTGTTTCAATTTGACTGTATTTCTTATGCGTTTAAATTTTACTTCAATTCTTATAGACGTTTTTTATTGAACTAATTTCGTTGAATATGAGTCATACGAGTATAAAGAATGAAAAAACAGGTACATGTACCTATAATAAAGATTTACTTTTAATCGTATGTTTCTGAAAAATAAACTTTCAAATTTCATTTTTGCTACAGCTTACAGAATGTTTCTTTTAACATCTTCATTTCTTTAACATTTATTTTTCTACTAGTTTTTCCATCCACAATGCCACAATAAGAAGTCACGAAATATTTTAATCACATTACCATTGTTGGAAGATTTTTAATTGTTCTTTATTGATGCGATTTTTTCCGTTATGAATAGATATTGTTGTTATACATTAGCAATAATAATATTCTACAGAATGGACTTGATATGGGCAAAGCTATCGGAACCTTCGCGAACTTAAGTTCCTTTCAAACAATACATGTAATAGCCAGCAGTATCGAAACTAGATTTTCACACTTCTCATTACGTTAATATTAAATCAAAAACAAAAATTAAAGAATACGTTATATACATGTTAACATATACAGGGTAAATCATTTAAATCGATCCCCAGGAATATCTTCGAAACAACTATTGATATCGAATAATGTTTCAGATAAAAGTTGAATGCTTTTTAGAGGGAAATAATTTGAACGCACAGTTTTGTTTAGGTGAACTGATGGAGGACATAAGAAGATCGAATTTATTTTATGGAATTATATATTTCTTAATGTATTAATCGATGCGACTACTTTGACATGTGATCTTTGAGAAGGTAAACATTGTACAGTAAAAACTCCATGAGAGTTTGAAACTCGGCTCCACTTCGAAACTTTTCCCGAAACCTGACCCTCGCTAACATAAGCGGAGAGGGAGGGGAGACAATAAATTAGTCTCTTGGAACGTTCCACGGCCTCCCTACCCCAGTGATGGGGATGAAGGAGAAACTTCTGGTCTAACTCTCGTCGAATCTTTACTATATTACTAATACTACTTCACAATTTGGAAATTAAAATATTCCTTAAACTAATGGTTCTTGGCATAAATAGCTTAATATATTTTTATAGCGAACGACCAACTGCATCGACGAATATATTAAAACATACACGGTCCCATTTAAAAAACAGAAACAGATTTGACCCAGTATTGTCCTCTGCGCGTCCACCTACGCAAACACTACTCGCACCAAATTATTTCCCCCTTTTATATGAAACATTTTTTACTATCATCAACTGTCCCGAAGCTATTCATGAGTTATTCAGTAACGATCCACCTGATTGTAAATTTTGTTACAACTATACCAACACAGTAATATCGATTCCGGTCGAACGAGACCGACAGAAATTCGAGGCGTTGACGGACGGAAAGTGCGGGATTACGCGGCGCGCGGCGTACAGGACACCTCAACGTAGGGCAATGGTTACTCATGGAGACAACGGTGACTAGGTAGCAAAGAGAGACGAACTGCCTTTTAGGGCAGTTAAGCGAAAGACGACGACGCCTCGGTTGATCCTCGTCTCGTCTTGTCTCGCCTGGCCTCGCCTCGGATCGGGATCGGATCGCCCATCGCGCTCCGCCTCGCCTCGCGTCGCATCTTCTCGCGTAGGTACAGGAACGCTTGTGCCGGGCGACGGGACTCGACGGTCCCGCGACCCCGATCCTTCTCAGAACGCGCGCTAGAGAGGTTTGCACCGGGTTTTTAGCGCGATCTTGAAAACGGAAAATGTTTCTTTTTTCGTCGAACCGCCGCCAGTACACTGGCTGCCTGTTTCCCGTACTCGCCCATCGACCTAGCAGGCAGAACGACGCGCTTCGATGTCCGTTCACAAGCTTTACGAAGGGTGGTCGGACGGACAATAACGTGTCGGAGCTCTATTCGCAATTTCATGAATATTTAATCGTCCCGTCGGGAATTAATAATTTCCGAATTAATTTACGATATTACGCGCCCGGGGTATTTTTCTGCACACCGTGGAATGTGTCACGGTGAACAGTTAGCCGAGCTACGCGGTAAGAATGAGAAAGGATGAGGCGTCCCCCAACGACAGATATCGATAGGGGGGAAAAGGCCAGAACCGATACATACTGCGGTGCTGGAAGAAAAATGAAGAAAGATGAAAGTTTGAGCCGCGACCGCATCGCTAGGATGAGCGAGGCGAACTGGCGGGGAGAAGAAAAACCTGGAGGTTGGATATCATTGTCAATCAAATAGTAAAATTACGTATGAGTGATAGGCTCGTTGAATGTCTCGGGGTCGACGGTGTATCCGATCGACGACATCGGATCGCGGTTGATATGCCCTCTCTCGCAAATAGTCATCGCGACTTCTCTCGAGCGTGGAACGCAACAAGGAAAGGGCCAGATCGCAGATCGTTCACGAGATATCGGTGTTCCTGGAGCTGCCCTAGTCGAAGAAAGAGGAAAGGCACGGCTGAGAAGAAGAAAAAGGGTGAAGCATGTACGTATAAGACTACGGGGCGAGAAGACGAAGAGGAGAAAGAAGGGTAAAGGCGGAGGAGGAAGAGGATGAGGTGGCACGATAGTGGCAAAGATGAGGAGGATGGGAGGTGGAAAACGCGGTCCGGCTACGAAATGACCGGGCCCCGACGAGGCCAACGATCGAGAATGACCACCCGACGTCTCCCTAAATAATGACAGACCTGATATACCCCAATTCCTAGCATTCCTTCCTTCATCGCTGATACTCTACAATCGGATCAAAATTGTTAAGGGATGATAATGATTCAAATTGCAAAACATTACGATTGCTCTACTTTAAAATGTGCTAATTTGATTTGTCGTCGATACGAACAGTAGAAGGTAATCATCGAGCAAGGGGGGTACCGTCGAAAGATCCCGTCGTGGCGTGTACCAGTGCCCTCGGGTGTCGCGATCGATCAATTATCGAGAGATTCGGAGAATCCGAACGGCGGCGATCGGTGACGGTGGCGGTGGTGGCGATGTAGTTTTCGGTAAATGTGTCGAAGCCCACCGACCCGCGATGCGGTGTCGTTGCCCTCTTCTCTTCGGTCTGCTCGTTGCTGGTTGCACAGCCTACCGCCGTCGTCGTCGTCGTCGTCGTCGTTCAGCTCTATCTGTCTCACTCTCCTTCTCATCCCTCTCTTGGCCGTAGCGTTGCCTCTCTCGTTCCCACCATGGATCTGCTCTCTTTCTCCCATTCTCTCCCCCCTCCCTCTCTCTCTCTCGCAATGCGTACACACCGGCAAGAGCCGCCACCGCCGCCGCCGCCGCTGTTGCCTCGAGTAGGTTATCCCTGTCCCCTCCGCGAAACCATCCTCTTATTCCCACTCCTGCTTCGGAGCACCTGTCGTGCCAGGGAGTTCGGCGCGTTAGGGGCGTTCGCCGGAGGTAAGTAGACGGCAGGTTATCAGTCCGCAGAACATCTTCGTCGCGAACGGAACAGTAAACCAGTGGTGGTTGCTCATTCTTTCGTGCCGGAGAGACGGAGAAAGGGATAGATAGAGAGAACGTGAGAGAAAGAGAGAGAGAGAGAGTGAGAGAGAGAGAAAGGGAGAGAGAGAGAAAGGGAGATAAAGTGAGAAAAGGAAAGAGAAGGAAAAAAAGGGAAAGAAAGAAGGTGGAGGTAGTGGCGGTGGAAAGGAGAGGACAAATTGACGAACGTAATACGTCACAAACCTTTCGGCCGGATACTATTCGTCGTTGCTGTAACCGGCACCATTGCCCGGTACCGATATACTCTTAGTTGCACCTGGCAACGATCAAACGGGAGTTTGATTTTCGCTGTTTCAGTCCGGCGCACGATCCTTTCTTTCGCGATTCACGCGGGGAAAGAGCACTTGTTACGGAAGATCATTACCGATCGACAGGACTGTGATCTTTTCCATTGAGCTACCAACTGGAGCTTGGTCCCGCGGGATAATCACGATCACCGACCACCACAGTATTCGGCCTAGTTTTTTTCGTTCCGCCGTACGTTGTTCTAAAAAATACGATCATCTGACATCGGTAGTCTCGCGATGATCGCGATCGCGTGGATCTAACACGGCCGACACTCGTGTCCAGAGGACGCCGGTGAATTGTGTTAAGTGACGGAGATCTCGTGGCGCGTTCAAGAGAACCTCGCTTTGGGAAGTTCACAGCACGCGGGGAACGATTCCGCGCCGCTGATAAACGGTGCCCCGGCGAAGAAGATCGTTTCGGTGGGTTTAAACTGCCCGGGTATCCCAGCGAGATCGGTGGTGCGAACCGCAACCGCAGGAGGCGAGAGGGAGAGACAGAACCGGAGGAAGAGCGCGGCCTACCGAGGGGTTGTAAACGCGAAAGGAAGGAAGGAAGGAAGGCGGAGCTGATAAGGCGATAACGCGGCTGCCGGGATGCGGCACGAGGAGCCGCTAAGTTGCAGCTAACACGTGGCGACTCCGCACGCACTCCGCGATCGCTAGGTGAGCCTTAATCTTGTGTGTAAAAGGGTGCACATTATCCGTAACTGCTTCGGTCTCGATCATCTTGCCGAACTATAAATTACATTTACGGCAAACGATTACTATCCAATTAAACGACCGGTCTCTAATTACTCATAATTGAGCCGCGACATAGGTTCCAGTAAGAGTAAAATATTCTTCGTGGTCGCACGAAATCCCGATTAAAAGCTGATCATCGATTCATTGATTCGTAAACCGCGCGTGAGAGAAACGGTGGTCCGTTCATGGGAGCTGGGAACCGGGACTGTTTTCCGCCTAACGAGCCTCCCATTGAAGCCGAGCACCACCGTGTGGTGATCGGGCGACAGTTCATGCAAAACCCGGGGCCGATGATCCGGCTGTCGATGTTTAACACGCGCGCTGATAGAACGGGCCACGACGAAACAACCCGGGCGGATAAGGTTCTCGTACGAGAAAATCGGGTGGGGAGGGAATGTGGTTGGTCGGCAGGCAAGGGGGCCTCACCAAATTTTCGTGCCGCTGTTCTGGGCGCAATGTGCCTCGAATCTCCACGTGCTTCGAAATCGTCCCTCTTTCTCTATCCTCTACCCTGCCTTCCTCTCTCTTTCTTTCTCTCTCTGTCTGTCTCTCCTACCATCTCTCTCTTTCTCTCTCTCTCTCTCTCTCTCTCTCTCTTTCTCTCGTGGTCCTGGTCGATCGCAAGCACACACAGAGGCTCCGTTCCCGCGGGCCTCAACTCCTCCTCTCTTCTCTCCTTTTCCCCGTCTGTCTCTCTCTCTCTCTCTCTCTCTCTCTCTCTTCACGGCGTGTCGGCTTCTCTTTCTCTTTATTCTTCGTCGGAGCTGAGTGGAGCACCCAACCAGGCCCCGCGCGGTGCCCCCGAGAGCGCCGAAGAGTTAGCACGCGCATTCCGGTTAGCGGTCCGACGAACGCTTATCCGTTGGGTCTGTTCCTCCCTGCCCCCCCTCCTCCCTCTCCCCCCCACCGCGAGACATCGGCTGGTATCGCTCGGCGGCCCCGCTGTCATTCAGAGGGACTCGGCCTGGGATTCGGGCGAACCGGGGTACTCGAACGCGATGAAGGTCGGGAAACGATCGAGGGGACCCACGATTAAGATTGCGTGATGATGCAGCCAGGAAGCTGACGGAATCGCGTGAAGCATTTCGGGGGTAAACGAGCTGCGAGACGGCCACGAGACGGATTGAGTCACTTTGAATGTATGAAGCAAGCCCAGGGAATATACATAGGTTCGGATGCTGCGGAAGTTGTTCGTATGTACATGGGGAATGTTGGGTGATTTGGGGATAATTTTGTTCGCTAGGTTCACACGGTCTCTGGCGATACTGTGGGGAGAAACGACTCTTTCTTTGGACATAATTGGCAATTGCTTTAGAAAGAATTTGTGAAATTGAAGATTGATGATGCGGGAAGTATTATTCGAAGAATTTGTAGGGGAAAGCAACAGTGTATAAAGGAGTCGTCCTGACCATTGAACAGCTAATGAGATTATATAATTACTTACCTCTACGTATTCTAGATTAAGTATTATTTTATTACAAACACTAGAATTTTCACGTTCAATCGATTAAAAATGTCGAAATACTCTTTTTTATCTTTTATTTGTAATTCGACCCTCTTTGTCTAGATAACGAATTTTGCCCATCTTTGCTTACCGGTATATATATATATGTACTTTGAAATGTTATAAGTAGACTATGGATATTCGTATGAATGTAGAATTTTATGGATTGATTTCTCGAAACTGAACGCAGAAAAATATTTACTTACTCTGTTAAGATTCCTAGTGGGTTCGAAGTAAAAAGAAAACCTGAATAAATTTTCTGTAACTTTTGACTATATGGAATTTTGGACGGTAGAATATTGTGTGAATAGATAAAATCCGCGATCTGATTATAAGTTTGTTTTCATTGACGATACAAATAATTATGTTAAGAACGAAACCATTCTCAATTTGTTCACATTTTATATTTTTCATCGCGCTTTTTTAACAAATTTTTTATGATTCTATATTGGCATAATACAGTTTTTTTTATTTATGATCATGAAACACGCTCACATAAATTTACCACCATTCATGCCCTGTATATTATCTTTGACAACCATGTTTCATCTTTTTGGTAGTATTTCAAGAATTCCTTTTTTAAAATAGGTTGCAGTTTCGATGCAAGAAACGTGTTTCTCCCATTGTTCAACCTTCTCCTGGTACGCATCAGTGTGCTACTTTTAAAATGTTATATCAAACGAATTTATATTATTGTAATTAGCAATAGTCGTTATTTTTCCCATTTCACATTACTTGTATAAACTGTCTACAAATTGTTACTTATTTCGTTCGATAAAACATTTCAAAAACATTTATTATTATATTAGGTGACTACACATCCCGATAACACGATTCAAATAAAAAATAAATTAAAGTTTTGATAGAGACCAAGTAAGATTGCTTAAGGGAACAACAGTATGAAAGGTACAATATATTATTCTTAGTAACAAAAATTAGGAAAAGCAAAGAAAACACTATTTCATTCTTTAAGCTAAATTCTTCAAACGACTATGTACATCACGGAATGCTTCACAAATTAACATACAATATACCACGTATTAATGAATACTTCCTCCCTGGTTTAATGCTTGCTGAGTTACTCCCACTTGTTTCTTACTAGCTACAAAAATAGGATATACAATGACTCACACATTCGTTCACATTCTTTCGACACAACAATCAAGTGTACAAACTTCTCTGCAATTCTTTTTTTTCCTTCTTATTACTTTAATTATTTCTTATTCACGATAAATTTGTTTAATTTTGAAATAAAATTCGCAATTTTAATAAGTCGGCCACATAAATGTTACAGCTATACTCGAACAAATTTGCGAGTCACTGTAAATAATCCAATTCAAGTAATGTTTTGGATTGCTGTCTTATACTACTGAGACTTTTTTCAAAAATAAAATAAGGTCAATATTCGCAGTGATCACTGTATTGCCTATCATTTTTATAATTCTATCCAGATGTTATAAAAACTACTGAAAGACTTCCAAGGAACTAACTCTAATAACTCTAAATCTTCCAAAATTTGTCAAAAGATCCAAGAACTTTCGACAAAAGGTACAATCCCCACAGATTAATACCTTAATTTTCAAATCAGAGACTCGAACGCCCATCCTCGATTCCAAAATATCTCTCCGCACGCTGTTAAACAATATCTCGTCGATGAAACGCGATTCTCACGTGCGCCAATGACCAATAACGATCGCTACCAATGCACAGAACCTGCGTAGTTTCTTGTTTCAAATGCACATACGATTCTTTCAAGCGGAAAAATACTGTACGATTACGTTTCTCCTTATGACGCGATAATCTAAGAAATCGAGTTGAACGACGATCGAAGCTTCCTCGAACTCGAAACGATCCGTGTAACGCTTGGTGAACAGCCGAATTCTACACGACTTCGTCGGATGCTTAACTTCCGTTCGACACGTTTTACGATGTAAACGGAGCTATTATGCGAGCCCGCAGAGAGGAGGACCGATTCAGGTACGCCCGATACATACGTACATATATATGTACAACACGTATACATGTGCCCCGGCCGCCGAATATACGCGCGCACCCATGAGCAAAAGGAACGCCGTACACCTGGCTACACCTGCACACACGTCGCTCGAGAATTCGTGCCGGAGAGTCGCCGAGTCATTGATTTCATAGCGTTGCGAGACCCATTCGTAAGAGAGAGGGACTTCGAGAACGTCCATGGTAACCGTATTAAGTTTTTTTTGTTTTGTCCAATTATATACAACGAAGGGAAACGGCGGGGCATTAAGGTTATTCCACTTCGGCGTAATGGCCCTGCTTCCGGGATTTTATGAATGAAAAACTGCTCGTCGGGTTGTTTTTAAATTCGTCGCGCGTACTCATTGACTGCGGTGGAATCTGTATAAACTGTTGTTTACGTTGTTGTTGTAAATGGGCTACGAATTTTATGCGTTTGCACAGTATGGGAACGGGACGATGTCGGTAACGCGGAAACTTTAATTATGCCTTCACGTGTTTACTCGATTTTATTGCTGAGTATACTGTGTAACTCGTTTTTTAAGCCAGTTTATGAAAACTTGATTTTTCGTACACGTTCGTTATGGGTAATATTTTTCGTTCTTATTTTATCAACGATATTTTGTTATTCGTACAAAGTAACGTAGAAATAAAATGCTAATCGATAACGAATTTTATTAAAACAACAAATAATGAAACAGAATTATTGGAGAAAATTGTACCTTGCGTTTCAGCTTTTTTGTGGGAAATTCTTCTCACAAATTGATCCCGCAAAAGAATGAACGCGCTTGAACATCAGCAATGTAATCATTACAATAACGATTTCCGATGTTTTTAATTATATTGTCGCATCGTAACTAATACGGACGCAAAAGTGTTCAGATAAAGAGACTTTCGGATAATAAAAGAATGACTCTTCTGATATTGAACTTCATTTATGTAAATACAGTTTAGGAAAACTGACGGTTTGTTTAGTTATTTGTGTATCTCATATATTTTTAGTTGCTAAATTACAGAAATTTGTCTACATAAGAGAAATGCATAGAATTCAATCGAACAAAAGCAAGTATAGATTATAAGCATGAAATATTTGTAATAGGGTGTTTGGTTACGAGAGGCTCTGCAGTACTATGATAGGTATAGATACATAATGATTTGACCTAGAAAAACAAACTATACATTAAAAGCTCAAAAAATTCTGTCATTTCATACCTAAAAGATATACAACTAAACTGTTCTTTTGTATGTAAATTAAAATTTTCCTTAATTAGTTTTTTAAAACCGGAATTAAGGAGAAATTTATTGACTTTATAATACTATAGCCTTTGAGAGATTAAGAATACAGCGAGAACCTTATTAAATCTTATCATTTCGCACAAGTACGTAAACTTCGTAATCAACTCCCAACGCACTGTGCACAACCCTATTGTTTCCGCAAAAGTTTACAAAATCACTTAAACACAACTACAATTTTAATTCCTCGAAAGACTTAATTACAAAGAATATTATCCAATTATTCGTACAAAACGTATCCCTGGACCGTAAAATACTTAATAACGCGCTTATATTCAGCAATGAACAATAATGTTTAAAACATTACGATATAGATACCAAAGAACAATCTAGCTTCTTACAATTAGTACCTGACTCAACACCATCGCGCTATTAAACAACGAAGGATAACCAACAAATGGGACGTAAGACAGCGTCTTCACAATCGTCAACCTATTTCTCAGCAGTCCCCGATCGGTCGAAACGGCAGTTTGAATACGATTACCATAAAAATTCCAGCGAGACATATCTAACGCCATCCGAATACCGGTCTTTATCTTAAAACAGAAATCGATTTCAAAAGGTTTGACGAGACCCGTCCTTCGAGCCGCGACGGGCTATATTATTATACCTAAAGAAAAGAATCATAGGTACATCAGCGACGGTCGCGGAACCAACCAGTCTTCGATCGTGATAGGAGCCGCATAAAAAATGGCCGGAACCGAGCGGACTTTGCTTATAAATGGTTCTACAGGCTTCAAGATATCCGCAGGGTTCGTTAACCTATGACGCTTTCGGTAAAATCGTAAATCACGTCGATCACTTAGACATCGCGTATTAAATCCTCGCCGACTGTCTAATAATTCACGTGGATCGATTAGGGAGATGGAAGGGTGGAGGGGGGGGGGAGGGGAAACGATCACTGGTACCCTCTCCTTTAGAAGCTCGAGGACATTTTTAGTAAAAGGCAAACCAACCCATACAATGGCCGCGTAACACCGCTTCCTGAAGCTTAACCGCGCGGTGCGGGCATTCTTTTTAAAATTTGCATCGAAATAAGTCGCCGAACGTCCGTTTTGCCATCGCCGCCCCGTCGTTGGCGGGCAAAAGGAGTACGCTAACGGTTTTTCGAACAGGTGTCATCTCTTTTTTCCGCGCTTCATGAAATATTCACCAGGCATACGATTACGTTAGTAGCGAGCACTAATACGTGCGTTGTACACGGGGCATTCAACCTCCTACCGTCGAGACATTGGAATCGCGCCCGACATAACTTTGCATCTGTTTTATGGCATCGTTTCTCGGGGAATTAACCCCTAAATTCGATCCGTCTGTGTCAGACCTCGAGGTATTCTTCATCCTTTGTGATACAAAGAATCGTGGATTTTCTATTCAGGCAATTGTCCAACCACATTTTAACAGTATAATTGAATTAGATATTTGTACCATTTTTAAAGTATTATGTATGGAGATATAATATTATAAGCAAGGACATTATGCATGTTCGAACCCCTAAGATGAACCCACGTATTTCTGATCTCGAGGAATTCTTCATCTTTTGTGATAGAAAGTATCGTGGAAGTTCTATTGAGGTACTTGACTAACCAGATTATAATATAGTACCAGAACTATATTAAACTATATTAACCTAACCAGAATTATACATTAACCTAACCAGAACTATATTAACCTAACCAGAATTATATATTTGTACCATTTTATTAGATGTACCAACCGAAGTAATCCACTATATTTTGTGAAATTGAATACTTATTTTCGAGGAAATCAGAAGCTACCGAAACAAGGTATAAGTTCAGACTGTGTTACCAGTTTACTGAAAAGAAATAGTGAATTACGTATTGGTACACCTAACAGAAGTATTAAGTATGCAGACGTAAAATTATAAGCCGGTATGTCACAGATCACTGGAATACGTATCAATCGGAATAGTATTAAATGTCGAGTCCACCTCGATATAGGACCAACAAAGGATTAAGGCATATTAAACGATTAATTTGGTATTCATTATGCAGGACGTGGTAGTACTGATAGCATAAATACATATGAGCTGATTTCTTGTGTAAATATGAGATGAAATTGTAGAATAAAAATTACAAACCTTAGGTTTTCACATATATTAAGGCAAGGCATAAATTCTTGCCGAATTTAATTTAACTTCTTGAAAGCAATCACTTTAGTAGACAGGTAAAAGCAGCCCTGTTCACTGTGATCCATACACATGATCGATAAACAATATTAATAATAAAGTAATAATTGATAAAAGAAGACAATATAGACTGAACGAGAACTTATGATTCAAACTATACATTAGACACTAGTCACAGCAAGTAGAAATAGTGGAAAAGGAACAGACACGTCAATCAAGTTATACTGTTTCTTACGCAAACTTAGCAATTTCATAAATTCTATTTTATCAAAAACAAAACTTTAAGTACAAAGTTCATTGTATATTGGCGATTTGTTCTCTCACGAGGAATTATCTCGTACATTTGTATCATTAATTTTGTTAAAATAACAATTAATAGAACATGATTTTGGATAAAATTGAACACGTTTCAGCTTTTTTGTGCAAAATTCTTCTCACAAATTAATCCATAAAAGAATGAAGACTATGTAATCGTTACAATAATGATTCTCGTTGTTTTTAATTATTTCATCACGTGTCACTGAAGAAAAAATCGAACGACAATCTGTACGAGTTTTCTACGACTGATAAAATCACGAGTGGCACAATTACATATATGAACACAGGGAATGAGGTGGCGTTCTCATTTTAACGGTGTGGATAAAACATAAAGACTAATAAAGTTTCGAAAGGGGTACACAATTGATTTTACCATCGATAATTTCGAACAAGAATGATTATGTCGGACATGCTTGTATATGCAAATGTGAACACAGTAAGATTGAGAAATCCCTGGTACAATTACGGTTTCAGTGCTTTCGTTCGTCTTCTCACGCAATGTCTTATACATATAGACCACTTGCCTCAGAGCTTAACTTCGTTCGACTAATTAAAGTGAGCTAAGCTCTAAAAAGCAACTTGAAAAATTTATATTCGAAATTCCACGAATATAAATTTTATCATGAAAGCCTGTATGTATAGGCACAATTAGAGATGAATTAAAATAATTTAACACGAAACAATCGGGACACATGTAAATAATTATATCGTCTTTATTACACCAAAACATAGAAAATGTCATATGTATGTAAAAGTATTACATTGGAACCGTGGTTTTATTTTATTTTATCGACAAAAAACTCAACTTTTGCCAGAAAAATAACAAATTAATATTAAACATGAGAAGAACTATTTCGAGTTACGTTGGCAATTAGTCGATATTAATAATAATTTTAGACAGAAAAATGGCCACTAGTTTTATGTACACGTAATATTTACAATGAAGGAGACCAATAGTGGTTTCTGGGCGGGGTTCAGATTAGATGTTAGTAAGCTTAACCTGAATACTACTTTGAATTGGAAGCTTTTAAGTATTTTAAAATCTTTACATTTGTCGTTTAGGTATCACTTTGGAAATTATCAATGAATAATCATGAATATCGATTGTTGTTTTTAACCCACATTATAATAACATCCAGTTCCTTTGGAGCATTTGTTATATTTTTAATAAGGCAAAACTAATATTGGTAGGTAAATGTCTATGAGCGTCAATGTAAATACGTAAAAGAAATGTACTGCATCGGTTAATAAGTTAAAAATAATACTAATTAATCATAGTAAAGAATTATGCAGATTTTCTTCTAATCATTGAGAAAGATCCACTCGACATGGTAGAACGATTTACCCAACTTCAAATACCTGAATACTCAATTTCTTCGAGATACTAATTACATCGTCCCGAATTTCGAACTTTCGAATATTTTCAGTATCGAACTTTATCTTACACTTAACAGTGAACATTCTCGAAACGAAAGAACGAAACGGTGTTTAATGTTATCTGACATTTGTAGAAAATACTGCATTTCCGGTACATCCGGATAGATTCCGTGTTGTACCGATTTCGCAACGAATGCATTCTCGTGTCCCTTAGTTAATTATTCCTATTGTAAATGACTTGCCGACGACCTCGATAGGTTAATTACTTAAAAGACTTTGGCAAATAAACATTCCGGATAAGAATTTGCATTTTACATGTTCGAATAGCCGATTCTTTTCTTGTCAACGCTATCTCAGGATAGACGACATTTGTACATATTAACATTTTATGAACTACAATGATTTTTAGAGACTTATTGAGAACGAAGTTTCTAATAATATGTTCTTGTCAATGTAAATGTTTTATTCGTAGATTCAATGTGCTGAAAATGTAATATATCATCTGATGAGTAGTATGATCAATAAATATATACGTGATTCGATGTGTAAAAATGGATTGAAAAAATATGAAACAATGTTTGTATGAAACATCGTTTCCGAGAAAAATCGAATCTGAAAATTTGTCGATCAAACGTGCTTTCGAGCACAACTCGACTGTGTCTGTCTACTATGGACTTCTTCTACTTATAACTGTAATCGATGATGGTCGAGTAAATGAACGAATAAGACCAACCTACAATTGTCGAACATCCAGAATACTTTCACTTCTGCTCACCACTTATCTGAATTGATAAAGTAACTTTACCCAAGTACCATATTTATGTTTCCCGTTAAACTTTTAAATCTATTATTTTTTAGTAAATCTTAGATTGGTTAGAAATCTCATAAACCTGATCAGAATATTAATCTTTCATTTTTATGTATGCGATGAATGTATTATTTTCGTTTATTATGAATGAATTAATTAAAATTATCTTAAAGTGGGCTAAATATGATGGAGTAAATGAGTGAGGTAGTTAAATAAAAGTGGGAGGAGTTTCAACGAATTCTTCCGAAATAAATACTTTAAATTTGTTTATTTTCTTACTTAATTTGTACTATATTTCTAGATTGTATTTTCCACTAATGAAATATTTTTCTATTAATAATGAAGCATCCAGTAGACCTTCTTACATATTTTATTTCAATAATCGTATTAGACATATAATTCAGGATTTATAATTTTTTAATATGAGCACTATCAGTCATTTCTCCCAACCTTTCATACTAGAGCTACCAGCATTGAATGTATACTAAATTAAATTGCATAACACTAGCATAACGTACCATAAAATAAAATCTGTAGCAAATTAAAAGCCAACATAAATTGCGCCAAAAGCACCATTATAATCTCAGTAATGGTAAAATAGTGTTCTAGTGTTAAATTATCCCACATAAGAATTACTTACTACCACTAAGAACCAAGCAAAACAAAGTCATATCATATAACACACACACATAAACAACTTCATCACAGGTCAGAACTGACCCCACGCTCGCCGTGCACGCGATTCATCCCCCCGACCCGGGTACAAAAATCCAAAACATCGACTCCATATCATTCTAGAACCGCCAAAGAGTTGAACGTATTGCCTTGGATGATCCCTCGAAGAACCAGTTCGACTCCCCGATAACATTGAACCGCGAAGCAGTCAGCGTCGGTGGTCATTTCACGGCTTTCAGAATTGTCCCGTGAGTGCACAGGGGTGGAAAACGGGATGAATATCGATCATCGTTCGCCGATTACCACGGGTGCTCGGACGTTACCGTTAGATATATACATACATACGTCCATACATCGCATAGCGTTATCGCATTCTGGTCCGGTGACAGTGGCGTTCGGTGCAGCCTATAATACTTTACGCATCGAGCATCGCGAATACTGGTCGCGGGGGTCCCGCCGGTAATCGGAGCGGGGTTAAGCGTTACCGAGCGCGCGTGTGCGCGTATAAACACGCGCAGTTCCCTCCACCCTTTCCTCTCTTGATATCATTTACAGGCGGACTGCCCGAGCGAATACGCGCAAGCCGTACACATGAAAACCGGTATCGCCGTAGATTCGTGCCATTATCCATTAACCACCGCGGTATTACGTTCATTTGACACGCTATCCGCACTCGCAACCGGCACACTGAAACAGTTCCACTGGCGGACAGGCGAGGCAGGCAAGGTAGACAAGGCACGCGTGCGTATCGTCACGCGTATATGATTCACGCTCGTTTCCTAGATACACACATATACGCACGCACACTCGACGATGGTCGAGGATTCTCATTAATTTCTAACGAAGACGCCTGCCAAACGAAAAAATCCGAGTGACTTCGCGCGGAAACGGAGCAACACCGACGTACCTAGTCGCGTTAACCCAGTTTCCCTCGTCCCGGGTACCAAACCGCGCGCCGCGAGTTCCCGCGATCGCCAGGCCGAACGAGGATAATGACGCCTGGCGACAGCTGTCGGTTTTGCGGTGAATGATTGGTGGGGGGGGGGGGTTCACGACACGCCGAGCTGCTCATAGAATCCTTGGACCGTGGCTATTCTGAATTTCAATAGATTTTGCTCAAGCTTCGTGGACGTATCGAGTCCACGGCCTGGTCTATCGGCGTCCAGATGAGAAGGATAGGGGGAAAGTGGAGTATCATCGTTCCACCTTGGAAAATCACGCACGACCACGGGAATATGTACACAGACCCACATGGCAGGACCGCGATCCGAGACTACGGTGATCTCAGACTCTCCGATCAGCTTATGCTTATCACATTAACGCGTCCCAGATGTCTGCGCGCGGCTGAGGCTTTCCATCCGCGTAGCTACTATAGGATGCTAGCCTACATCATCCGGCATTATGATACAGCCTTGATCGTAAATTCTCACCACAATGAACCTACTTCCTCGTACACATGTCCACGGCGATCTCTCTCCGCCGTGGATCAAATTGATTTCTACGGATTAATAGGGGACGCGGTCCTCTCTGGAACACCTGACGGAGTAGCCTGTAACGGGTCTCTTCTCTGTCCGGTAGCCGAGCGCCGCGACTTCGTAGCACACGGTATGTCCAACGCGTCAATTATACTGCGTACGGCTGGTAAGTTGGCAGTCGGGACGGTACAAGGGCCAGAGGAGTAAGTCAATTCAGCCAATTACACCGAAGATGCGTGTGGCCTGACTGTACAGGATGAATCTGTCACTACTAGGGTGAACAAGCAAGGCGCCTGCTTTGTCGTTTAACCCTCCGAGCACGGAAACATGGTCGCCGGTCCCTGAGTCATTTCTGACCCCATACCGATATTCTACTACTACACAGCGACGGCGAGGCTCGAACTCGAGGCCCTCACCGACACTGTACTAACACAATGCCAGTATAGCCAATGGCGGTTGCTCGAGCTCGAGCTACAATGTAATGATTAGCTGGTTCCACATTACATCTGGATTTTCGTGGTTCTTATTACACTCACTAGAATAAAAATTTCGTGAATTATAAAACAAATTATATTTATTAGTCAATACTTCTGCAGCGTCTTGGCCCATACATTGATCGCTATGCTATTTACACGACAGCTCCGTCTCTGCGTGCGTGTCGCTCTCGAGACCGCGTGTCCCCACTCCTGACTCTGTCACTGTGTGCATGTCGCTCTCGCGAACGCGTGACCCAGGGACCGTGCTCGGCGGGTTAAGGACTGTGACCCTGAACGTGTCATCGGTAGCATACACCTGCTGAGCAGCCTATGTGTGTAATAGAGACAGAACGAGAACCGACACTCGATACGTCTCTATCACAATATGATACTGTATACTAAAGCCGTAACTACTATCATAAAGCCGTTGCCTGTTCACAATAGCAAAAACAGATTCATCCTGTATTACTATGTCCAATGAAGTCGACTTACTTCGCTGCGACCATAGACATATAAGAATAGACTGCGCATCTCTCTGTAAACAAAATTACCCCTCTTTCCCCTGTACCGTTCAGCTCATTGGGGGAACAGGAACTTATCAGCACCGAACTATGGATAGCTTCCGGAGGACATGGCATCTCTGTTTAAATTTAAGTAGTGGTGGGTAAGGTTCTGCGGGTCTGGGTTTAAAGTGGTTGACTGAACTATATTAGAAAAAGATAGCAAGTCCTCCGAAAATAACTCGTCTCTTTCTAAAGTTGGGACACCGACCCAGCCTGACGCGCAGTCTATACATTCTATGTCTATAGCTGCGACCAATCAAATCTACATTCCATCCGTTTGCCAACTTACCAGCTGCTATCAGTAGTTATCTCGACCGTAGAATGGAACGTTGCCTATTGGAACGCGGTGCGTTTGTATCGCTGTCGTATGTACTTTCCATTCACGATGTGCTCTCTCTTATCGTGTAGCGGCTGCCGTTAGGCCTGCACACACATGTGTGAACAACGTGCGTACGAGGGGTGACGCGCGCGCATCCCGTGGCTGCATTCACACGGTCGAACGAACACAGCGGCGCGTGCAGCGCCGCGTAATACGCGGCTGCCACGCAGCCTTCATTCGAGAGGATCGGTACGCGAGATAGACATACCGCACGCGATAATTGCTCATCGTCGCGCCAGCCGCGCCGGTCAGCCTCTGCCGAGCCAGCCAGCGATCACTGGGTCACATTAACCGTTAATGTTAACATAACCGATCCCGATCGCGGCGAATGGATCGTAAAGTCAATTACGCGCTCGGTTATACGGCTCGCACGAATCTCTCGGTGCTCTCGTGCTGTTTTGCGGCCACGCTCGTTTCATTCTACGCGTATCCTCTTCGATTTACCGACCAATAAATTCTTGGGCAACAACGCGCGGAGGCAACAGTTTGCGAAGCGGACACCGTAGGACAACAGGTCAGAAAGACGGGCCCGAGGGTGTCAGATGAATTCGGTTCGTTCACCGTGCGGGATTTATGATCCACTCCTTTCTAATTATCGGATTCTTTGATAACAGTTGTTTCTGCTGTTTGTTCTTGTTTTATATTGGCACCGTAAGTTAAGGAAAACTTTCACTCACAACATTGGTAATCGATGGAATTTATGTTCCTTTATGCGTATACGTTTGGTTTGTTTCACGGTTGTCAGTCGGGGGTAGCTTTGTACCAAAGTTAGAGATTGATCATTTTTGATTTTGCAGCTGTTTTGCAGATATTATTTAATAAAATGAAAATTTAACCTGACATAAAAGTGAAATGTCTTGTCGTGTAAAAATCAACTTAATTTAATTATTTGCAGAGCTGCAATATCGAAAATGATCATTTTCTAACTTGGGACAAAGGTATTCTGACTGATTGTGAGTCGAAGTTATCCCAAGTTACGGTAGTTTGAGTTGTTCGCGGTGGTAGTGATTATTGTATCGGGATTGTACGGGTTCTCTTCAAACGGTACTTTCACTTCTAGATCGATTTTACGGTATCTTCGAATTATAATTTCGGCAGTTACGAGAATAATGTTTTTACCTGGGGCATTATGAGATAATAAGAATTGTACATGTTTGTGGTACTTTATATTCGAGTCAAGATATGAATATTTAATTTTACTTACACACAAATGTCTAGTTTGTGAAATTATAGTAATTATTTAAATACGTTATTCGTAAGTTTCAATGCAAAAAGGGAACCTCTCTTAATGTTAAAATCTTGTTTATGTTGGATATTACATATATAATTATATCGAGAATTGGATTTAAAGAATTATTTAACTATTACATTATTTAAGTGCTTTGAAGTACATAAATTAAGAAAAAAATTTATTAATACTTTTCATTCTTATCCAGTATGTAATAATTATTTAGTTTAACTGATAACTTTATTACAGTCAGTGAAAAACACAAGAACTGTCCGCGGGATCTGGTACTTCGAACAGTTTCTAAGATGAGATATTCAACTGAACGAGGTATTAAACATAAAAATTATCACGCTCCCTTCGGATAGGTTCTCCACTAAAATTAGCCGTTCGTTAATTATTAATGGCATTGGTATATACCACACCGTTGAACTATTTCTCGAACATCGACTTCTAATAAAAAAAAAAACTTTAATGAATTTAATTACGATGAAAAGTTGAATCGAATAATTTTCACATTTTTACTAATTGCTACCAGCACAGCTGAGAATACATTTACATTGGCTCGCGATCATAATTAATTGACCCTATCGTCGAATCTAAACGATTACTTCTTACGAAACGAGTTTGTTCCGAGCCGTTGGTACATCTAGTGCCAGACGATCAGAATCTTCTCGATTTTTACGGGATTCAACGGCGACGGTTTTGGAATAAGTTACCGTTGACTAAGGTGACACTTATAAATTACGGGGAGACGTGAAAATTAACGACTGTTGCCCCGAGTCGACATCGTCGGACCGCGGAAGATCTACGAATCTTTCTACGACGATATACATATGTTTGTACGTGCATTCCAGGTATGATTCGCGCGTTGTGAACCACGAAGAAATTGCCTGTGCACGCGTTGGAATACACCGGAGAAAGCCATAATCATGATTTATAGTTGTAATCCGAGAATTTTTATTAATCGTCGAATAAATTATAAATTGTCGTTGCTTGCGATTTAAAGTTGAATAGGAATCCTACGGAAATGGGGGGAAAATTAATTGTCAAACATAATCGTCCCTGAATACGTATATGGACAAACCGGTTAAAAAATGATTAAATATACTCAATAGTTTCACAGCAATGCCTATATTTTACAGTTATGTTCATTATATTCTACAGTTTCTAGTTTAAAACAACATATTAACATGAACACTCACTTCAATGATTCAAAGTTGTTTTATTTACGATAAACCCCTATTATCGACCTTTTGAAATCAAATAGTATGTTTCGAATATTCTAATGTAATCTGATAGTGGGATCATTTTTACCACAAAGAATGTAATATAATATAATAAGATTAAAAAATCACCATAAAATTATTTCTCTTAAACAAACTTTGTTTCTTAACTACATTTTTTTTACAGAAATTTGTAAATTAGTTTGACATGAATAGTTCACATACAGAGTGTCCCCGAAATTGTGGCACAACCGGCCGGGTGATGATTCTGTAAGAAAAACTAAGTCGAAAAGAAAAATAAGATTTTTTTCATTTAAGGCGTCCTTTTCGAGATAATCGAATTTCAAAATCTGCTGGATACACGTGCAATTGAATAGGACTGGGATAGCGCGCCCGTTCATTGTATTCTGTTTCTACTTACGACCATGACGAATACACGCGTTTCAGATTAATTTTCAAATTCGATTTTCTCGAAAACGAAACTTCGAATGAATAAAATGTATTCTTTTTCTTCGACTTATTTTTTCTTGTAGAATCACCATCCATGCCGGTTGTATCACAATATCGGAAACAACCTGTATATTACAATTTATCGCTAGGTAAATATGTTTCCTTAATTAAATTTTAATTCAAGAACTTATTGAACAGTGCACGAGAGTTAATGTTGCACATAGAATGTTACGTTCACACTAAAATGTTTAGTACAGTATTTTTATACACTTTACAAGTCATTAATACTCATGCTAAAATTCTTTCATAGTCGTACAAACAGAATTCTTGGATTCTTTACTTTTATGTTCATATGCTCAGTGGCAGATTGACCACAGTGTAAATGTGAACTTATCCGATGACAATTTGGCCCCTTTAAACACTATGCAATATGTCAAAAACGCTAGTAACCTCTTAGTAGCTTGAAAATAAAATAGAAGATCCATATTCTTACTGTATGCAACAAAACTTTACGCTTTATTACTATTTTCTAAAAAAAAAAATAAAATCATATTCTACATTAGCTCAGAGTTAGGCACAATTTTATGCGAATAATAGATAATGAAACTGGCGGTATCCAAGATGGTCATCCAGACCTTTAAATAATTACCGAGATAAATAATTGTTTGCCAAGTGTCTACTCATTTAAGAAGAGATATTATTTCATTGTAAAATTTGGAACTTCCACGTTTTATCAACTAGAAATGACCAAGTACTTTTTTTATCTTTTACTAGTTATTCGAAACTATTTATTTAGATAATGAAATCGCTATTTATTTAGTTAATGAATCCCCCATGTCTCTTGTCAACCAATATTTGTCCATTCAGTTCGCCACTGAATAAACTACCAAAGAAATCCATATTACGACATAAAACTGAAATGAAAAAAAAAAACAGAATTCTCCCAAACAATATTTATCAACAGTAAGCAACAAAATATGTACATACACAGAAGTCTCTACAATCGGAATAAAGTCTCTACTTTACGACGTCTTAACGCACAGCAAAATTAATGGTGATCGCGTTCCCAAAAAAAAAAAAAAAACCCCCCAGCAGCCAGGCAGCCCGCCTTCGTCGTAACTAACGCGATCAAGAGATTTCCGCCGCGGCGCGCAGCGCGTCGCGTTGCGATTATTCGCGAAGACAAATCACGATAGTGACGCGCGTGCACGTTCCGCGTCCGGTTTTGCTCGCGTGTATGTTCGGGATCGATGAAACAGAAAACGTCTGTGAAACGACGTTGTCGGGAACCCATGAAAGGATGCCACGGGGAAATTATTAGCGTGGGATCTATTGCCTACCGACGCCCCCCTCCCCGAGAAGTGTGTGCATCGCATGGGAGACACCGTTACAACGATACGCGGCGGGTCCGCGGCGCACGGTTGGCCCTTCGTGGCATTCTAGTCGTCGAAACATCCCAAGTATGTCTTACTTGCCTGCCTTTCGAGACGGTCGCCGCGGAAATCGCGCCGCGTCTATCATACGTTTGCCACGGAATACACGGGAGATACGTTTCGCTGGTCTCGGAGTTCGGTGTTCTCGATTTTTCAATCTCGCGAGGCCAATAATCAATGCATACCTACTGTGGGAATTCCATCAACCGAGACTCCTGTATCTTCGGGTAAGCGATAGGTGATCGGCGCGCCGCGGCGTCCTGATTAATATCGCGATTTACCGTTTTTGCGGTTCGGTATTCGTGATGGATTCGATATTTCGTAGAATGTAAGAAAAAAAAATCATGCTGGTTTGAAAGTTATACGGGGGAGGATCGTAATCGAATCTCTGTTTTTTTTTTTTAAACAATTAGGTGGTCCCGAAATTAATGCAAGTTTTTGATGTTTATCGTTAACCCGCTGACTGTATTATTGTACGACAGTAAACGCCTACTTTGTCTCTTTAGTGACAATAGCTGGTACGTTTCTTGACGATCGGCAGTACGAACCTTCTTTAAATGACAGCCAAACATTAGAAGAAAGGTGTTATTGGGAGTACTAATTCGTTATTTATTGGGAGCAAACACAATGTTTACAGAAAAAATGTTTTAAATGGTTTTAAAATGATTAGTGGTTCTTGATTTTATGAAAATGAAATTTTTTTACAGGATACCAAAGCAATACAGTAGGCGAATTGGGACAGCATATTGCAGGTCAAAATAGACTTTGTTAATCAGAGTTAGGGATAAACCGATACCATCGAAAGTATCGATTATTTACTTGTATTTATTTGAATCGGTTCATTTCTAATCAGAATATGCACCATTAGAATCTATATAATTTTGCACATTCCAGGTTATTTTTAAAATTTACTACTCGATAGAAGATTATTAATATTGTTAATGAAATTTTTAGTAAGTTACAGAGTTTTACTATAACGTTAATTTGCACATAATAATTTTAACCGTTTTGAAAACAATAATGTAATAAGGAGTGATAATAACCTAAAATAAAGTAAAAGTTAAATAAGATCAAAATAAAATAAGAATGATTGAATGAAATAAAGGCAAATAATATAAATAAAATATAATACAAAAGAGGATATAACACAGTGTACAGTAGAACTTCCATAATTGCACGAAACTGGGACAAAATGCATGTAATTATTGAAGTAACCAATCACATTTAAGACCCACGCTTCTCCTTCTACTGTCGCTTTCCATTCTGTTTCATCGTAACTAAGCGACTATCCCTGTGTTGACAGAATGCAATAGATGAAGTTCGCTTGCAAATTATCGACGTTCTACTGTACTCAAGTTTCGCAAATAGAAAACGCTCTTGTTAAGCCTAACCCGAGAATGCTTTGCAATAATAAATTGAAGAAATTCATATGAAAGATTGGTACAAAATTTCTTTCATTCGTACATTGACATTACTTATATTACGCCTCAGTTGATCTTACATTAATTCTTTAACTTATTAATATTGAATATGATTATTATAGGTATTAGAGTTTATGAGTATAAGTGATACAAATAGCCTGTATAAAATTCCTGTTTTATCTCGATACGTGATTACTAGACTCTCAATGTTTATGCAAATTAACAGCCCTAATTGCTACTTTTTAAAGAGAACTGGATTCTCTTCCAACAAGTTTCATTGTGATAGTAGTATTTAAATAGTATTCAACTAGTATTAAAATTATTATTTCCCGTCAGACGAGTTCCATTGCGATAATATTACATAAATAGTATAAAAATTATAATTATTAAATATAATATTGGTTAAATATAGATACTATTAAAATGTACTAAAAGCCTTATTTCAGCGCTACAGATTAAAAGATCCTATAAATGCGGAATTATCAGCAGTCCAGTAATTACTAGATTTCACGTCGATCAAAATTTCGAAAAGAAAACTGAAAGTAACGTTAACTGATATTGATTAGAAATTGTACGATGGGGCACAGTAGACCCGAGTTTCTCATGTCACGGGGAAGCATGACAAAACCTTGTTGTGAACTATAATACGTGGGGAACACGGGAACAACAGTTACACGGTAATAATAGTAGTAACGAAAATAGCATTAATAGTGATTAGCATTCGAGACAGGATAATGGAAAAGCTTGTAATAGAAACTTCTCTGCTCACGAACTACTTAATAAGCATTCCAATTAATACGGGTTATAAGATTACTGTTGATAGCCCGCGTGTCAATCAATTCTGCGGTTAATTCTCAGCGATGTAAGATGCAAATTCAGGAATATGTATGTATATAGGTCAGTTTGCTTCTATGCATTCGTTGTAATTAGTCAATTAACGTTTCCTGTTCGCACGATAACGCGTATTAAGTCTTGTAATATGGAAAACTTCCCTTGAGATAGATCTTTTAACCTATTTAAAGCTTTGAACATATCTTTTCGAAATATAGTTTACTTCTTCTTGCGAAGCGAAATTCACGAGAGAAGATTTCCAACTCGGAAATTCAAGAAGTTATCAACATTTACAAGTGCAGTGGGTAAAGGAAGTATACACAAAGTTTTTAAAAATAATTTGATAAAATCTTAGATTATGACATACTAATTCTATGAATGCCTTATTTCCCATTGTAGCAAACGCTTAAACAATGTCTTGTATTATTTTATATGTATTTTTCCAACTACTACTAAAGTACCCTTCGAAAAATGATCACCATTCTACGAGTGTCATACATTTATGGTATACACAAACTAGCAAAATGCAATAGAAATAAAATTACAACACGGATTAAGGTAGTTTTTATATTATTCTTATATCAGTACGTTCTTCAACAAATCTGTTTGATTTTTTTAAAACTAACCGCGAAATTGTGTATATTCAAAGGGTTGGATTACGCAAAATCGAATCACATATAGTTCAAGTCAATATTTACATTGCGAAAAGGAAACCAATGACAATAAAAGATTTTTTGTTAAATCGATTGAATTAAAAATGTTGTCAACAGGTTGTTTTAACGACCTAAAAAACCTAAAGAGAGGATCATGCGATTAACTCCCGACGATTTACAGTTTCATTGACCTTTTACACGTCAATAGTTACAGCTGCAAGTTTTTACCTGAACCTTAATCCGACTCCCATTCGCGTGATTTTACGGCGTGCGCTCGTGCCTATTGGGTTTACCTTGACCGATGGTTCCGGTAGGATAGACACGGCACGATAGTTCTTCACCGGCGGCTACGAGTCATTAACCAATCAGTGGTAATTGTTCGGCATTCGATAATGTAAATGCAGATCGAAAGGCAGGCGGAGGCGTGGCTAAATCTACAGGCGTCGCGACTGCGTTAATTAGATGTGCCCCGCAACTGAGCATTTGTAGTATCCTCCGACATCGTTGGCGCAAACTGCACACGTAGGTACGTGAACGTAACTGACGTCTATTGCCCGTAATCCGCAATCATTTATGCGTAGAACACGCTTGTACACACAATTTTAATTGCTGTCCTTAACTACAAGTCATTTTGACAGGTGCCGCGAGCACATTCTATATTTTCTTCGGTGCTAACAGGGGTTATTTACAGGTTGTTATAATTAGCAATAAAATCGCTTAACCACGTCTTCTCGGCTTGTCACCTGATTTTATAGCTGTTCATTTGTTATTGTTCGACAGGACATCTTTAACACGTTCACTGCCACAGTGAAAAAGGCCGTACGTAGCCAGACACACTTTATTTCGTTTTTTAAGTCATAAATTGTCGAAAATATTTGTGTTTAGTTAATAGAGGTTGTAGGTCTTGTTTTAAATTATACTGCGATATTAATTTCATGTAAACATTTATAACAGTGTTTAAATAATCCAGACACTTTTCAATGTACATGTCACCCATATTTGGGTGACGTGGCAGTCAAAGTGTTAAGCAAATGCACCGGTTTTTGGACTTCGTTATAAAACAGGAATTGAATATAAATATAGTGCAGTCTCCCGTATCCAAACATCCATTATTCTGATACCATGATATACGAACGTTCTACTAATCGAATTGTGTAATCCAGAGTGTATCCCAGCTATAGATGAAATTCGTCGAATTTTAAATAAGATTTTATTAGTCTGTCTGACTATTACTCACAGTTTCTACGTGTTGTGAGTATTCATGATGGTCAAGTCCCTATTTTTTGAGGAAGTTTCAAAATTATTGTCCTTAAAACCAATGGACTGTTAAAACTTTATTCTACACTTTCAATGTATTGGTTAATAAAGAAAGGAATTATCGTATATGATTGTGACAGTTCTGTGTGATCTTCTAGACTGTTTTCCACTTTCATAAGATATCATAATCTTAACAATAAAAGTAGTTTCAATTAAATGTGTTTATTAGTAGATAACATTGTACCAAAAAAACAATATAATAATTCTGAACGTTTCCTATTGTTAGAAAAGTATCAATGAATTTTTTATGTTGGTTGTATTTGTCTGTCGAAATCCAACCCTACTAGTCTAATCATTATATCAATAACATTTAAGAACAAAATGGGATTTCGTATGTCTTATCTCAACAAAACAGAAACCTCCTTCGAAATTTGTTTAACGCTCATTCCCAATTCCCAGCTGGAACCGTACGGAAATATACAGATTTAATAGACCCGTACCACACAAGGTGTTTGGTTACTCGTGTCAGAGACATTGAGGGATGATTTTACATATCAAAATAGAGCACAAATCAATAATGACGAAATTGTGTTGAAGGCTTTGTTTAAAAAATTCTGGCCAGAAACGCTTGAAACCAGGCAATCTGCGTACAAGCGATAAGCATTGAATACGAAAGCCACCACGCATAGATTGGCGTCCCTCGAAAAAAATAGGGTTTTACATCTTAGGCCAGTGGTGGGCAAAGTTAGCTCTCGGAAGCTAAAACTTGTCCCCACCACTGAGACAAGAGTCTGGGCTTCTTTATTTCTACGAAGGCACGCGGTGCGAAAGAAAGGTTGGAAGGGGAAACAGGCGTGTGAGGTGCCCCTACGTTGCCCAGCGTTGTCTTAGCCAAACGTGTGATATGTACCTTTCCTTAGTACAACCACACATCTGCAGATTATTTGCGATCGTTGACGACCCTGCAGGTAGCACGATACTTCATCCAACGAGTCGAGTCAGTAACTATAAACAAAGGTAGGTGATGACCATTTATGTGGGACAAGGACAGAGACAGTTGCCAGCCAATAGTGGGGTTTAGCACACGAATGTTTCGGTTACTTTTAATGACTCGTCTCGTTGGTTCGTTGGACGGACCATATATCCACTCGCTGTTTATACATTTTTATTACTTTTCTGGTCTTTGCTTAGGATTTCAGGAACATTTCCTTAGTTCGATGACAGTCGCCATCGTGAACACATCTAGTCGGCGCGAAACAGGTTTCGAGTTTGTGTAGAATATTAAATTAATTTATTTATCATGGCGAATTTCAGCTCAGTTTAAGTTGGTTTATTTAGTTTTTATTATCTGTTTGTGTGTGTGTGCTGTGATCTTCCTTGTGGATTTGAACGAATAACCAGGTTTAACACTAGAATTACTGAAGATGAATATGATTGTATTTATCTTACGTTGGTGAAAGGGATAGCCTGTTGAGAATATGTAAATCGATAAATTAACGAACTTCGTCATTTAGATATTGCAATAACAGTTGCGAAAGATCTCCAAAAATACATTGTTATGACATTTTAATCGTTTGTATAAATATTCATGAACCAGTTATTTTAACTGTTTTAGTGATTGTAGTGTTTTGTCGTACAGCGATTCGTGTATGCTTTTTTATGAAGTGTCGCAAGAAGATGTGAAGTATTATACATCACTTATTTAAGCACGAGCGTAAGCTAGCTCCGTTTACGGCTTATACGTAGATTGCCTGGTTTCAGGCGTTTCTGGCCCGAATTATTAACTGTTAATAACTTGAAAACGAAACCTCCAACACAATTTCGTCATTCTTGATTATCGTTGTATCGTGTACTTTATTATTAATAGAATTAATAACTGTTAATCAATTGGAAACAAGGTCTTCGACGTAATTTCATCGTTCTTGATTTTCGTTTCATCTGGACACGTAGAATTGTCCAATGAAGTTCCCGACACAAGTAGCCGAACACGCCCTGTATATTGAAACCACTCATTCAAAAAGCAATAAAAATTGCCTCTTGAACTTTCGAACCTCGTAATCGGGAATCAAAATGGAATCTTGTATCGTTCATACGGTTAATGGATCGAAGCGAAAGCCGACGAGCAAGAAGGCGAGAAAAAAACTCGAGGAAGTCGGGTTGCGGTCAGTTCGTCTGGATCGACGATCGTGTTTCTAAAGAATACAGTCCGTTGGATTCCCCGGAGTTCCCACAAAAACATTGCCCCCGATAGGATTAAAGTCCTGCTCCCCCTCCAAAAAAAAACCTTAATACATGAGAACTTCATCCACGTGGCGACTAAAAAAACACATGCGTCCTAAGAAGGCCAGGATGGATTATCAGATTTATTGCTCAAAGAGTAGGTACTTAGAGCACAATGAAAACAAAAAACTTGTCGAACTATTTGTTGTTAGACGGCCAATAGGAACCAGAGGTGGTGGTAACCCGAAATTGGGACGGAAGAGCAAATCGCTCGTAAACAGTCGTATCGCAAGTCGCGTCCATTCGGTCGTTAAGGGGGGAGCCTGGTGTAAACGGACTAAAAATGATTGAATATTTGAGAATTTCTTGTAAAGATATTATTGAACCAATATCTTTGAAACTTTAAAAATACTTTATTGTGAAATTAAACTAAATTCAAGAAATTTTATTTTCACGTAAAATCTATAAATATTATAGTTACAAGGACTTATGTGCAGCCCCTGAACGGAAAAAGGTGTTCCGCGCCGGAGAATGTAACTCAAAAAATGTTCAACCAACTGACCCAGCATTGCATGCACATCTTCTTCACAACACGAACCTACATTTATAATTTTACTGTCTCCATAAATCATATTTTTTAAGATTTCTTACTTGAAAAAAGTTGCCTGGCTTTTAAAAAATTTCATAATTTTTTTAACTTTGCATTTTTTAGCTTCAAAATAGGTTCATGCTGTGAAAAATATGTTAAAGAATATGTACATGCAAGGCTGAGTCAATTGGTTAAATATTCTTTTAATTACATACCCCGGCATGAAACACCTTTTTTGCTCTCGGGCTGCAGATAAGGAATTTTCCTCAAATTGAAATATGTTATATGTTATACTTCATGTGAAAAGGTTTAAGTCATCATTTTGTTGGATTAGGAGTTGTTTAAACAATACAGACCGTCAAAGTTAACAATTTTCCTCGATTTTTACGAAAACCAGCATCACAAAAGAATTTTTATCACAGTAACTGTTGAACATAAGAACTTTATTCTTGTTTCGTTTTGATAATAAAAGATCGTTCTTTGTAATAAATTGTTTGTTTTGTATGTGAAGTTACTTTTGTAATGAAAATATATTAAAAATGTTTTTGTTTTGTAAATTTGATCCCTAGATGACAAATTAAAAAATTTTATTAAATATGCCCGTATTCTCTGATCTTTTCTCTTTAAAATCCCAGTTATCGTGTACAAAAGTGATCCGCTTGTCGTGGAATAACCCAACCATAATATTTATCGATTTATCGTGAAAATAAAAATTTTTGTATTCAGTTTAATCGTACAATAAAGTATTCAGAAAGTTCCAAAGAGACTGATTGAACACTTTCTTCACGATAAATTCCCAAAAATTCCTTCATTTTTAGTTGTTTACACCAGGCTCCCCCTTAAGAGAATGAGCTCTGTAAGTCGATCCCCTGTCAATCGAAACCTCTGCCAAGCGATGCGTTTAATCCGTCAAAAAAAAAACCTGGCGGACACCGTCCAGCCGCAAATGTCTCTGGACAATCAACGCTGATCACGCTCGAAGCGATTTCGCGACGCGATGAGTGAAGCGTATTATAGATTCTCGCGACAGTTGTAAAGCTAATCGAGAATTCATACACAGCTGGCCCGTGTATATCGTGCTGATTGATCTACGCCGCCGAATACGACCCCGACAAAAGGCCCCAATCGTCTTAAGTAACCAATAAATGCTTTACGGGACGAGAGAGTCGTCGTGGCTTTATGAATGGTTACGTGGAACAGGTTTCTAGCCAATCTGTGCGGTCATTAAGTTATTTTATTTTTTCTCCGATCATCGTTTCCCGTTCCCCACGGGATCCTCGCTATCAATTGCCCCTGTCCCTGATTAATTCTCGCCATGTTACAAAATTAAAATTCCGACCTGATCGGTACCGATCTTCCCTGTGTTTACTCTAGCGTGCAAAGCCTACGTGTGCATGTTCATTGTCTAAGAAGATGCGTGCCGAGCAAATGGTGTACGGTCTACCTTGTAATTACGATCCTCTATCGTTCGTTTATTCGCGCCCGATGGGCGACACGGGCCGCTGAACGAGATATTGTCGTGTTCGAGTAAAGTGTACCGGTCCCGCTGCTGGTTCGAGCGTGGATTTACGGTACGCGAAACCAGCATTAGAAGATACTCGGAGGAACTGGGGGAAACCGGCCGGACCGGTAACCTCTACCAGTTTATCGATTCATTAACAACTATGTATATGTATACGTACTTGCGTTTCGACTACGTCCTAATCAACAAAGCATCGGTTGGCAAAGTGGGTTACACAACAAAACTTGTTGCTTGTAATTTTCCCCCAACTCCTCGCCTTCTATGGTCGCATTTAAGTACGGCATAATTTCGAATAAAGACAACGCTAGACGCTTCGTTATCGCGGCGTATCTCGCGCCGATAAATCGACGCAACAGTCGAACGATAATCATCGGGCGGGTCAACGGGTAATCAAGGATAGCAAATACCGGTATGAAAATATATAGAAGACGATCGGTTAGGCGAGAGCCACTTATCGCGATTTATTATGTACCGATTACCGGTGTTTATTTTGTATTCACTGTTGTAACATGATTTAATAGATTTATTAGAGTCATAAATCATGCTTGGTCTAATAGAAAGGCGGAGATCTAGACGACACATGCAATACGTCAAAGGAAATAGATTTACGTGATGTTTATTGGTAGTTTACCAGATGAAGTGAAATGAGTTTTATTACTATGGATGGTACTGATAAGTGTCGACGGGACAGTTTTGTTTTTTCTTTCTTTGACACTTTACATGTCTGTTTATTTGTTATGTTTGTTGGGTCGTTAAATTGTTGTTTTATGATAAATACAGAGGAATGGAGACGAGTAACTAGCTTGCGCTACTAAAGTCCAACATCACGGTTAAATCTGACGGTATTAAATGCCTGATGCACATAATATAGTGGGTAGGTAATCAAATTATTCGAGCCACCTGCATAAATGAACAATTTCACTATTTTAACTATATTTTTTTATAATTGAACAAGCCAGGTTTAATTTTTCTGTATATTTTCGATGCACAGTTGTTAATTAAAAATTATCCAGGATAAAAACCTTGATATTGCGATTTTATTTCTACACGAAGACAAAAAAGGAAAATATTTTTCGTACTGCGGCTCTCATAACTCGATCACCCGCTGTTTAATAATCGGACGCTCCAGATATTCCCAGATATTTGCCTTTCGATTTTTCAAGCCGTATTTATTTCATACATTAATTGATTACATCAATTTTTGAAAGCTCTAAATATTACACTTTTTACTCACAGTCACTTTTATTAATAAGCAATCTATTAAATTATTTCATAAACTTATGAAAGCTTTAAATATTACACTTTTTATTCGCAGTCACTGTTATTATTACAGTATTAATTGGCTTTAAAACCCAGGACCCTCTTTTTATCTTTGAAGAGTCCAAAACTAATTAATTATTCATGAACGTCCAAATATCTGACTTAGAAATTATTCAAATCACAAAACATTGTGACTTATTTTTCGATTGAAACGTGCGAAAACTTTCGTAAGTATCTAAAACTTTTTTTATCAGTTACAAAAGTCTCGGAATTCGATCGATCAGTGTATTTAACCGCGCCCGATGGCGACTGTCGTGTATCCTGATACCGGAGGATAGATCGGGTACACGTACACTCGAAACCCCATAACCATGATTTCTCTCAGCAAATCAATTTTGCGCTGTGAGACCTCCTTGGGATTCGAACCGCGACCTGGCGGACGGTGTTCAGTTAATTTGCTCGCTAGACCATGCTGGTCGGATAAATTAAAATAGATCCGGCTGCGAGTTCCTACCCAGACCAGACCCGACTGGCTTGCATACGATTAGAGAATTAAGGCGGACACCTTAACGACGAACGTTTGTCTTTCTTACGGTGAAGCTTGACCGATCCTGTACGATTAGAAAATTGTGGCGGATACCATAACGACGAACGTTTGTCTTCTTTTTTTTACAGGGAAGCGTATCTCATCGTGAGAGGCTGGGACCTCCAGGATGCCAGGGGTGTGGAGGTTGCTACGTATGATGATCTATATGGTGAGTGAACGACAGTTACCGAACGTACACACACCTCGCTTAATGTAGGCAAACAGAGATAGAGAGAAAGAGAAAGAACAATACAAGCACGAGGATAGACCCACATGGAAAATGTAATTCAATATTGGCCTAACGGTTAGCCTATATAAAGCCTGCATGAGAAACGTCTATATAGAAATGTTAATTACAATTCCAGCAAATAGGTATCGCACGCGGGCCGGATGAAAGTAGTTAAAGCTTTCCTGGTCACCGAGTTTGCGCGAACTGAAAAGAAATATCAGGTTCTTAATCGAAATGGTTGTATTACATGATATTGCTGATATTCAAATGGTCGTTGGTGAACCGAGATTAGAAATGTTAATGTAATGGACGATGTCTGTTTAAGCTAATTAGTATATGTAATAGTGCTGTGTGATTCTAAATTCTTTTGATTAGCCCCCAGACACCACACTGGTGTAAATTTGTTTTTCATAGTTAAAAAGATTTTCTCACGTTTGCCATTATTGATCTTGAATGTCTGAAATTTTATCCGAAAGTTCCAATGTTAGGAGTTTAAATTACTTTTATTCTCTTCAAGTTTTTAACACGTTAACACATTGACTGTCACAGTGAAAATGGCCGTACGTAGTCAGACACAACTTATCTCGTTTTTTAAGTCATAAATTGTCGAAAATATATGCGTATAGTTAATAGAGGCTGTTGGTCATGTTTTAAATTATACTGCGATCTTAATTTTACGCACAAATTTTATAACAATATTTAAATAATCCAGATTATTTGCAATGTACGTGTCACCCATATTTGGGTGACGTGGCAGTCAAAGTGTTAAACGCGGAACCAATTTTGCTGTACCTACCGTCCATTTAGGAAAATACATATAGCCAGAAATTTGACTAAGAAAGTCGTAACTTTTTATAATACACGTAAAGGGTAACCCTATTATTGTTCAAAATGTTTCCATAAAATCCATTAAAAAGGTGTAAACATATTTTTCAATATTATATGGATTACTATAAAGTATAATTTTCTTAGTGTCGGTTCCCAGAGACCGCCATAGCGTTAACGTGTAAATCGTCAAAAATTCAAAATGTCAATTTGTACTATTGTGGTATTTACGTACACTGAAATGGGGTGTAATTTCTGAGCGTTAATCAATTTTTTTGTTAATTATTCGACCAGGTTTCCCCTAGTATGGTATCGAAGAAAGAATTATGAATACATGTTTCGTTTGAATTTAAATTGGGTTGTCATAAACTTAGCTGAACTGAATTATGTAATCCTACTACATCAACTATCATCACTGTGCTTTTCGTAAGACACTGAAACTCTTCTGGCATCCAAGTGCTTTTAAAAAGCACTCGTGCTTTCTTGAAGAAATATGATATTTCAGTACTTCGTTAGGAGAAAACCATTAATTCTGATGGTGTACATTTGGATTGAATATAAATTACTGTTTCACGGGTAAAACTACCGCATACGAATTATCATTTGCGAGTCGTAACTTTTCCGAAGCTTCGTTCGAATAACGTAATAATATTTTATCTCTTCCAAGGTTTGGTTTATTTCCCTTCGGTTCATTAAATTCAAATATATGCAAAACTAGGAATTATTCGATGAGAATCCTTCGATAAGAAATAAACATCTGCTCATGTCTAACACTAAAATTTGATTTCTCGTTTATGACACCAAAGTTTCCATTTACTAATTCAATGCACGCATTATTAAATATTTATTGTCCATTAATATGGTGCGACATAACATTTTATACCATGGCATAAAGTCCAAAGTGTAAAAACAGATTTCATAATCAGAAAACTAATAATTGAATGATAACTGGCTGAGGTTATTTTACTTTCTGACAAAGTAGTGGATACCTTGTATTTGTAAAAAGAAATATAATGAAAATAAAGATTAAAATTGGAAAATTAACTGTATTCATAATAAACTGGACCAAAACTGGTCTTATGGTTAAGAATTACAGTAAATCCTCGATGAGTGTTCGAAGGCTCCTCGGCATTGACAAGGAGAGATCCCCAGATGCGACGCTGACTTTTTAATGGGGTTTAGCATAGTGATAAAGCTTAGAATTCTGAAGCCAATGGTAATTGTTTCAACCACATATGGCCATTAGTTTATGAAATATTTCATGTTTACTGCCGAGGAGCCTTTGAGCACTCATCGAGGATGTACTGCAAGTCAAAAATACGGAATATATTTTTTTATACACATGCATCGTGTTTACCATAAGTAAAAACTGCAAGTAATGAAAAAACACACATCAACTCGAGTCCTATTCAACACATACACGCCATCACTTTTCACAGTTATTTTTCTCGAAGAAGAAGCCCTCTTTGCAAAAATTGTAAGCTACATTTTCTATTTGTTTTATCACGCAGGAACATTCACCCACCCAATTGTACCACAAGTAAACTCTACCATGTATACTTCACGGTATTCGAACCGGAAATATATTCTGTGATAAAGATAACCACCGTTCGTTAAATAGTAACACAATTTCTGCGATCAGTTTATCTTCTATAACCTCTTTCCACCAAGGTGAAATGTAGATCACGAATTTGAACGCTAGAGCAAAAAAAAACGAACTCGTCGACGACCTAGTTCCTGTAATTTATTAAAACCGTCGGCTGGTAAGCATAAGCTCCGACTTCGAATCTCAGTCTAGCGATCTGATACTTTTTTCTCGTTCCGCAACAGATGTACGATCGCTACATTCGAACAGCAATGTTCGATAACCTTCAACATAGCAAAACATATAAGGCGTTGTTAGGTTATAAGATGAAAAAGTTTCCCTATTTAATCCGATGAATGCAACAGTTAGTCTATTTCAACACTTTTTCTGTACAAGTGCTCCTGAATTACGAGACCAACAGTAAAAAGTGTGCATTTTTCAAGGAATGCACAACTAGAGGGCAGTCAATGTCCGTTAGTATCAGCACTAAAAGCAAGAAAAGTATTCTAAAAGATAATTTATATGAGACTCGTAGTAAAAAGCAGTAATTTTTCTTTATTCCTGATTAAGTAACATTAGGTATTATTCGACCTTCTACCAACAACTATACCAATGAAAAACAAATCGTGGCCACATATATGCACTACCGCTTAAGAGTATTTGGATACTTGGTAAATTTCTAGTAACAGCACGTAAATGACACAAATATAAAAGTGTAAATTAACTATTAAAACTTTTTTAATACATTTTCTGTAACCTGGACAGTTTAAAAAATTCAAATTGTGTGTTCCACAAACTCACCAATAGTGTCTTGAAGTTAACTGCGCGATTATTCGATGTACCCACTGCTTTCAGATGTCACTGGTTTAATTAATCCCAGTTGTCTCTCTATCAGTGTTTCAATTTTCTGTAAATTAACTTCATATATGTGGAGTGAAAACGATCGGGACGCAACAACTAAACCGTCAAACCGCAAAACCCCTGTTAACTAAAACACGGATGCTTGAAATACCTGTACGTAAGCCAGCGGCCATTACGCCGCCCATTCACACGGGTTCGCCGCGGGTTCTGTCTCTTATCTGGCCGGGGCCCTTCCTTTTGTCGACCAATTAAGCCGTAGATCGTGCGGAGATTCGGCCGGCAATTCCGATAATGGGCCATAATTTCAAGTATGTTTGCTGACGTGGCGGAGCGGCGCGGCTCCGTGGATCCCTTAATTAAAGGCTAACGGGCTTAGGAGTCAAACTCTAATAAGTAAAGGTACCGTTCAGAATGAGAAATCGCGGGAAGAGCAGCACCACCAGCGGAGCGATGGAACAGCTTGGGGGAGGGGGTACGCCAGCTCGAATGACAGGGACGCGCCGCGGCGTATCGACGAAGCTCGTCTTCGTCTTCGAACGGCTCCCAGCGAAGAAATTCGTCATAGTTCGATGACAATGCGATGACGCAGCGGGAGACGCAGCAGCTTACAAGCAAGCGGATATTGCCTACTCTAGGTACCGTTACGCGTGTCTTACGACCTTCTTTTCCCTCCTTTCCCGTTCACCCCCATTCTGCACCTGCGCGCTTCCACGGAAAGTTATTCAAGACCCCATGGCGCACAACCTATTGCCCCCGCAACGTTACATGTATTGCGTCTCTCGTAGAGTGAGACCTCTTATTGCGGTCTCGACAGTGGTGGAATCGACGTCGTCCCCTCGCGTGCTTGCTCCTTGCGAATTTATGCACTTCCGCATCCATATTGTTCGCGGCTGTTGAATTTATTAGCCGTTCCGGGAAAGGGCCGTGCCCCCTTGCGACAGCGGTGGAACACGTGAAGATACGGGGGAAATTCTTCGCATCCGACGAGGAGTGACTCGGCGACAGTATGATTGTTTCCGACTTATGGACGAAGTGACTGATTTGTGGGCCACGGATGTTTATGCATTCATGGCGTGGATGGCTCTGTTGAATACAATAAGACAATGCACTTTAATACTTCTATTTCGATTCTTATTTAAACCTTTCCGACCGTAGAATTCCACTTGGACTCGTCAACTTACTTAGCATTTATGGCACATATTACGGGCCTGGAGATTCAGTATGACAACGTGTCGTGTAGTTTTTTGCCGTTAGATGGATACATTCTTAAAAATACTATTTACGAGTTGTTCAATGATTGTTCGTTTTTGGTTATGAACAATTCTTTAATTTTCTTAATTTTTCTGTTTTCTGACATCCAAGATATAACCGTATACAAAAAAATACTTTTTATGGTTTGAAAATAATAATTCAGCTTGGAAAGGGTTAGTGATACCTTTAGGAACTACGATGAACTCTTCGTTACTCTTGTCAAGACCTTTGTAAAGACTTTTGTGGAAATGGAAAATTGGGTAAACATTCGCAGTCTTCTATGTGGATGGATTATGATCTGTTTATTAAATAGTTTTCATAACAGTCGTATGTATTCATATTCTCAATAACAGGCTTGGATAACTTTTTATTCTGATTGAAATAATTCATCGTTTTATTATTTTAAATACTATACAGTCATTTGTTGATGTGAAATACTACAATTGAAAAAATGAAACGATTATAAAAGGAAAGAACATATACAGAGTCTTATGTAACTAATAGTACAACGGGGTAGGGGGTGATTCTACCTTAAAAATTAAGTTGAAAATGTGGAATCAAATTTTTTCATTTGGCACTTTGTTTTCGAAAAAGTCGACTTTGAAAATCTGCTGGTTACGCGTGCAATTGAATGAGACTTGGCTTTCGCGTCTGTTCATTGCAGTCCGTTTCTACTTACTACCATGACGAATACACGCGTTCAGATTACTTTTCATTGTCGATTTTCTCGAAAACGAAGCCTCATATGATAGAAGTATAGGAACAAAGCACTTTATTGCTACATTTTTTAAATAGAATATTTTCATGAGTATTTATTTTCTATACACCAAATAAAATCTTGTTTTGTCTAGATATTTTTTATTTTGCTTGTCGCTGAATCCTCGCGTTTCTTTCTAGAATCTATATTCAGCGTGCAAGTAAGTGCAAATCAATGAAATGATAAGATTTAAGTGCAGAAATATAGGTTAAACCGAGTCTGTAGAGAGAGATACAAGCAAACAATTTTACTTGCACACATTTTTTCTATAGATATCAACAGTATTAACAGTATCAAATTAAAATGTCAAATATATTAAACAAGTGAGTTAATTGTATAAAATTCAAAAGATTTCACAAGAATTTCATGGAAATAAATTTAAATTGCCTTTCAAAAACCATACTAAACAAACCGAAGAACTTTAAATTATCCTTTAAAAAGAAATCTAAACAATCTGAATAACTTGAAATTATCCTGCAATAATAAATCTAAACAAACTAACTAAATAATAAATTATCCTTTAAACACAAAACTAAATAACTTAAAATTATCCTTTAAAATATCTTTTCAGATTAGCTACCAGTCGATACGTCGATTGAAAGTTGTACGACAATCCGTACGAGTTTTTGTTTCTCGAATAATAGTAGAGCTTTCGAAGCAAAAAAAGAAAAGAAAAGAGAGGCTACGAATATGAGCAACCGTCGAAGTCTTTATCGGTATGCACCCAATAGAACGTGACGCGAAGATATAGATGCTTGTCTTGAGCACAGACGGGCGCATAAACGGGCGCAGAGGAAGCTATTTCCGCGTGTCACGAGGAGTACAATCGGGCAGAAAGACGAGCATTAGTATTCAAACGCCAGAAGAGCTGCGATGGGAAACTCACCCACCAGCGTGCTCCGCTTTCGAGTAACTCGGAATACTGATACACTCGCTGTTTGCAACGAATTGCCGCAGAATCGTAAAGCCTATGTCTCGCGAATTGCTCCAGCCTGGCCCCCGCATAATATAAATATCGTTCGCTATTCGTTGCTCGTCCGAAGCCACGAACGCATTGCCTTACCTTGATAGATGGCTGAGATCAAACCAGCGTCTTCGCGATTTCAAGAGTTTCCTAAACTACGACTCTGTTTCCTTTTTTAATCAGATCATGCACCGTGATTTATTAAAAGAGCATTTCGTAACACATGGACGTAACTTTAGCGAGGAATTTTAATACGTGAAAATAATGAAGTTAATTTACATGTATGTTTGTCGTAATTGATTTTATTTGGTAGTTACAGTTTCTTAGTGGTTTAGCAGTTTTGGTAGACACCATTGAATTTATATATTATTATTTTAAGAACGTATAACAATGATAGAAACTCACTGAAATATAGTGTTAGAGTATGGACTTTATTTTTATATGTTTATAAACACACACCTTATTGTAACCAAGAATCCATTAATAAATTCTTCAATTACAATAGCAAATTGCAATCGTATGCGAGAACAGTTGGAGATATGAGGTGCAATACCCTAAAAAGATCAACAGAGATGTAAGCTTCACTTGAACCCAACATAGAGCTCTCTCCCCATACATTTTTTAATTCTTGAATTACTGAATCGGAACATGAATAATTTTCAAAAAAAGACACAGCTTAACCCCAAAAGACTCAATGGTAATACTTAGACTGCATATTTTATGCCCATATATGGCTCTTTGAAATACAATAAACAACAAAACTTTTATTAGCTACGAGTTTTCTAATATAGACTATCTCCAAAATCGTGATACACCTGGGCAGGAGGTGATTGTACCTGCAAGAATAAGTAAAAAAAAGAATAACATTTTTTATTTAAGACGTATAAGAAAAATGAATTTTAAAATTTACCTACATCACGTGTATCTATGCTGACAATAAGTAGAAACGGCCTACAATGAACAGACGCGATAGCCATGTCACATTCTATGGCCCGTATATCGAACAAATTTTCAAATTCGATTATCTCGGAAACGAAGCATCATCTGAAGAAATTTTATTCTTTTCTCGACTTATTTTTGCATCTAGAATCACCACCCGGCCGGTTATATCATCCCTTTGGGAACGCCCTGTATTATTCTGAACCCAATAAGATAGTCAAGAGAAGACAGAAATTCGTACATTTGCTCTTGTCTTTACAAATTACATTGTTAGATGTTACTTTGCATAAAAGTCCACAGTGTAGTAACCCCTGTTACTACATAGTGTACTACTTAGTTAGGTATACCCTGCATAAATCCTTCATTTACCTACGATATATCCGAGAGTAGCATCGAAAACTATTGTTACATCCTCGATCCTCGAAATTCCTGCCATTTGGTCTTGCCTTCACCCTCCGTGGACGGTGCCGGAGTCACACGTAATGCGTTCGCAAGAGCAATACGCACACAGTGATGGAGCTGTCTGTGTAATTCCGGAACTGATCGACGTGTGACATTACATGAAAACACTTTTTTACTCGCTGTCCATCTAGTCGACAAAACTTCTACAGTGTCGGTAAGGACCTCGAGCTCGAGCCACCGTGATTTTGAGTTAGTAACCTATTGATGTGAGTCAGAAATGATCCGGCTCCGGACGCCCCGCGAGTCCATTACTCGGAGGGTTAACGACTTACTTTATAAAATACAATTCTACATAAAAATCCACGGTCTATACCTCATCTACAGATTTTTATGTACAATCAGATTTTCTATAGTAATTCATACAGTCAAAGACAAACGTAGATGTTTCTTTCTTCTCTTAAGTATCTTATTGTGTTGAGAATAGAATCAAAATCTCGTAGTGCCCGATTAAAGTTTTCTCCTTCATCATATTTTACAGAGCCTTACATGCTATAAATAGATAAAATCCGCAGTCTAGTAATTATAAAGGAGGTGATTAGTATTTAAATATGACAGGAACACAAACAATTGTCACCAATATCTAGGCATAACACGCGAATATTTTGGTTATTTTGACTCACTCCACTCGTTCGACGGACCACATCATCAACTGTCAGGTACACCCTGTATAAATCCTTCGTTTGCCTACGATACATCCGCAAGTAGCATCGAAAATCACTGTTAGATACTCGACACGGATCACGAAGGCATGAATCGACAGTCGCCAGTAGATCGACACCCGGGTGAAAAACAAGGCTCGCTAGGCGACATCACGCAGAGACGCACACAACGCGGGGCTCCGCGAGCCCCGGTTCCGCCGCGTACCGCCAGGTGCGTAATCATTTCTAATGAAACGTTGTCATTTAACAGTGCGATTGTAAGAGCGCAGAAACTTGTTTTCACTTGCGCGAAAAACGGCGACCGTTAATGCAGCGGTAAAGACGCCTCTCCCGTTACAGCATTGCGCGAGCACGACGACGTGTGCAACGCGGGGAACACCTTCCATCGGGCGACGCGCATCGCTAGCCGGAGGCCGGGCGCGTACGTGTCGCGGATTTTCTGCCACGGCGGCCCCCCGATTCTCTCTCGGTCTCTTTCTTTCTCTCGTGTGAGAGCACACGGGGTTCGAGGTAATACGCCCAAAGACGTAACCTGAAGAATGCACGGGGAACGGAGACATTTCTAGAAATCCTCGGGGTACGCCTAACCTCCCACGGCCTGCTCCCCAACCGTCACGCCATCTGGGACTGTATGATGATGTGTGACGATGTGCCACGAGTGGAAAAAAAAAACAGCAACACACGCGAGAATCACCGTAACGAAACGGTTACACCGCGGGCTTCGAAATTCTCGGGATTTGTGGGTATCTTGAAAAGAGCTCGTTTTGCGGTTCGAGTCGTTTTGTTGGATCGAGTACAGTAAAACTTTGATTATGGAGAACTCAACTGTGAAATACAGATCGTGTAAGCACAGAACGAGTGGACAAGGATTGTTTCGTTTATTTTTATTGATATTATGGAATTGTGGATCTTCTAGAGAAAATACCCGAAAAACTGTTTAGCGGAATGGATTTGTCTCCCTATTAGTTCGGATAAGAGAAGAGGTTCTAAGGTACCGGGTTTGTTCACTTCTTGGTGTTAAATTATTTGATATGTAGAAAATAAATGACCAATCATCATTCATACATCTAGTTTTGTATCAAAATGTTATCCATTAAAATATACAATAAATCCTCGATCAGTGTTCGAAGGCTGCTCAGAACTGAACATTAAATATTTCATGAACTAATGACCATATGCGGCTGAAACAAATATCGTTGGCTTTCGCATTCCAAGCTCTATCACTGTGCTAAATTTCATCGAAAAGTCAGCGTTACACCTAGGGACTTGTCTTTATCATTCCCGAGAAGCCTTCAAACACTCATCGAGGATTTACTGTATTACCTTAAATATATTTAACATTTATTTTTACATACAAAATATTAGTTAATATAATATACCATTTTTCTCTGGAGGTGAAGGGCACAAAAAAGGGCTTCAAAAGTTACATTTTTCCCTCTAAGGGGTGCAAGTGCCCCTCCCTGCTCACCTGACTACGCCCATGGTCCTATTGCAATCGCCGAAAAAATCTGTTTTACGACTGTATTGCCGGAGCGTTTGCAATAAACGTAATAAGGCAGCCGCCACGCCGCCGCGGTCCTCGATTGAAAATAAAGATACGGGAAATAGCAGATACAAACGGATGGGTCTCATCATAGACAAGATTGTTCAGGAAATAGAGCCACGGAAAGAGATCTTACGGGTGGAGATATTCTATAGCTGTTCGCGTGATTTGCATCACGTTCGTTTTTCGCTCATTGGCAACGCTTGGAAGGCTGTAATATTTTTTTGTCGGATCTCTGCGTACACGTTTACGCCACACAGCCTCTTGCCGGCTGGGCGCACGACTTGGGATGATCTACATGATAGTGGCGGCATGTAGTAGGTGTATACACGATCATAACTTCGAGATTCACGACAGGGAACCTCCTATGCATTGAACGGTGCGTGTAATGAACGATAGACCGTCTATTACAGCGGTTGTTAAGTATCTCTCGCGGCGAGCTTAAGACGTTTTACGGTTTGCATCCTTTGAGAAATATACGCATAAAGTAAGGATCGGATTAACGCAATGACATGAGGAACGATAGAATGTTCGATGTACAAGTTTCTTGTTGTTAATTTAAGATAACAGGTTGGTTTACCAAAAATCACAAATAGCTTGAAATCCACTACCATTCACATGTACACTGTCGTTCAAAAGTTTGGAAGTCATATGTTTCAGTTTAAGAAATTATCTTTTGTTAATATGTTGGAAGTGACCACCTATAAAAAAAGTTTATTACATATTTGGACCAGTTTGCAGAAAGAATTTCTTCTTCTAAGCACAGTTCTCAAAAATTCTTTTTTTCTTAATAAGACAGTTTGGACAAAGAATAGTTTCACGAGGAACACCACTGTGAAAATAAGCGTTTGTAAAAATTTAATTTTACAATTACGGTTAATCTTCTACACGCCTCACAAAAAAACATAGGTTGCTGGCGAAATGTGTAACTTTGGAACAACAGCTCCGAAATCAAATGAAAACAATTTTTTATAAACTATATGAGATTATTTTCCGTAACACGTACCGATTTAATCAAAAAATTATTTTTATAAAAATGGTGCGCTTTAGGAAACAGAGTTTCGAAAATCCGCAAAAAGTGAACAGTTTTCCTTTACTCGTCCACTTTTGATTCATTCCATAAATAAATAGGTGTGTAAAAAATATATATTTGTAATTAGTGTTAGGCTTAACAACAGCGGTCATACTATTTAAAAAATGTATAAATTCCTGATCCCATAATTATTTTTGTCGACATAGAACGAAATTGTTCACTCCCAATAAGGATATAATTAAAGATAGATGTGCAACAGATTCGAAAATTTTATAATCAGGATCCTCGTCCATGAACATAGAGTCTTTCTTGATTATCAGAGCGTCACTGACCTCATAAAACTTTTATAACGATTATACCGATCTAGGTAACTATACCGCAGTCTCTACCATCCACTTACTCAATCAGATGCGTTTAATACCATCACGCTTTGCCCGTGAAACTTTACAGATTGTATCCCAGGCAGATTGTAAGACCAGGCCGACTATAGATACGCTTTAATCTTTCGCGATCTCATCCGTCTTATAGGTTCTATGGTGATTGCTTCGTAACAGTATTACACATCAGCTTTTGAGAAGTGCCTCTAGTATTGCAGTTCATCGACTTACCCCGAAGAATATCGACACGTCGATATTCGGATTAAGTACATGTATAAGTATTCCGTTATGTAATTAATAACGCTATTTTACAGATACCTCGTTATTGAAGTTTTTGGTGCAAATAGTTTATAAAGATTAAGGCTTTAAGAAAACTATTAATTTGATGATTTCAATTTAAAATAAAGATTTTAATACTTGGTAAAATGGTAGTTCGATGTTCTTCTTATGTGTAGTTGTAAGTACTTTGCATCATGGGTAAATCACATTCATAATTAAAACATTTAAATTCTTACTTTATATGTTAAGTACATAGAACGTGTATTTAATATTTTTTTGGAATATAAATATTTTATTCGTAATCCGAATGATCCATATCTTCGGTATAGGTTTTCTTATTAATCTGTGGCTTTATGTGATTTTCACTTTACGTAAACAAGAAAAAATTAAAATAATGATTACGTAAATTATATAATTATAATATTAAATAGAGTATTTCTTTTCTCATAAATGATATTTATTATTAATAGGAATATTTGTTATATAAAATTAATCGAGAATTAGCGAACAGTAAGTAGTAGGTACACACATATTACTTTTCAGCAAATTGATATTTGCAATTTTTAATCTGACTACTACCTTAATAAAAAATTATGGTAATACCAATAAGTAAAAAGTATGTGTATACAATATTTTCCGAAATCACTATGCACAATGCACATACGTATATTACAGTAGATTACAAAATTATAAACAAAATGTTTTCATTAATCATACAATATTTACTTGTTGCACGTACTTTCAATAAATAAGAATATGTCGCGCTAAATTTTCAAAACATAAAAGTTTCGTAAATTTTAAAATTCGAGTTTGTCATTGCAACTCCTTCAGCTGTCCAATTTTTATGACAGCATTGGCACTCGTTTTTCATTCTTGACTAATATATTAGACACGGCAATGGCTCAGAAAAATATTTGCGCAAGTCCGGTCACGTGTCACAAAAATCTCCATCCTATTGCCCGGTCGTAGCAAACTTCCAAAAACTTCACGTTCTCCATATTTTCACGTTCATTTCCGTACATTTGCTCGAAGTGACACGAACGCGCAAATACCCGCGTTTCTACCGTGCTTCCCTCGACGTCTATTCGCCAGGCGTGCCGCGTACCCGATATTCATCCATCCAACGATTTCACGCCTGATAGTTTAATGAAATCACCGGGGACACAATATTCCCCGGCAGATACAGACGTAAACTGCGAAGAGTTGCTAAACTCGTAATAAATTTCGACACAATGGTCTGACCACCGGTGACGGCCGCTATAACTCGTGATTTACGCGCGTAACTTTCGGACGCTCGGCGGCTGTACAATATTCGTAGGCGGTAGTCACGCGGGTATTCGGGTACTCGCGAACGGTGAGTCAACGGGAAAGGATGAGAGGTCGTCGAGTTCAAGGTGCTACTACTACTGTACAATTTTTCTGGGTACTCGGTCCTGGTGGACCATTGTAGTCGAGTCCTACTAGGCACGTTACAATAAGGGGCCTCTGGTTAATGATAGATCCGCAAGCAAGCATCTATAAACGTATTCGATCATGTATCATACGCGTCAGATTATCCCGACATAACCTATATGCGCATAGGTAACAGAAATAATCGAGGAATTGGAGATAAGGTAGGGCTCAGTAGTCAGAATTGAAACTTTCACGTAATTGTATACAGGGTGAACCACGAATCGTGATCAGTAGAGATTACTCTGTTAATAGCAGTCTGATCGAAAATGTTTTTATCAGGTATAGTATGGTTTCAAGAGAGCCTTAACGTGATTATAGCAAATTTTTTGTCAACTCTTTTTTTTTCGTGATTTTTCAAGGTCACCTTCAATCTTTTGCAAATACACCTGTAATTTTTGTATGCCTATCTGTTAGAGGATTTCAAGACGAATTCGATAAGTATTATAACATAACATGTGTTACTTTCCTTTTCATCTGGGTCGAGAAAAGATTTAAAAAATATTCGAACTGTAATATTACAATGTTGAGCTCTTGCCCACTGTTTGTAAACATTTCGTTCTGTACATTGGAACACATCTAATGATATCTACTGACCACGATTTGTGGTTCACCCTGTATACAGGGTGGTCTCCCAGAAGCGGAATACCTGAATATCTACTTGGACATAAAGTTATGAAAGTATGTTTCGGTACAGAGTTGCACCGTTTGATGGTCGCAATGCGCTGACAGGAAATTCATTTCTTCCGAAGCTATTTTTTAGAGATATCTAGATCATCAATATTTTCTTTACATATTTCGATCACACATTTCTGTTGCCATATTGTTATAATCCAAGAAAGAACAAATGCAACGATGTAAGAGTGTTGACCTTCAACTGACCTTCACCCAAAAAAATCATGTTTTTTTTCGATTTATTCTTTTAAATAAATTAACGCTCCCTCTAAACTGTCTGTATTTAGCAAAAATGATAAACGTTATACTGCTGAGACGATATTTTTTTGACTTAACTTATTTTAGCAGCATCTTGACGGATCATTATATTAACCTTTTGGGTACATTTGACGAGTGAGACTCGTCATCTGCTTACTTGGGCGAAGTTACGGTGGACGAGTCTGACTCGTCATCTGAATTTAAGAAGCAGGCGTTGTTCTTGTTCTATATAAATATTTGTATTTTGTTTCATTTATATTCATTATTACTTTTACATATTAATCCATATAGCGACAAATTAAATCCGTCCCATGGGCATAAAAATCTTCAAATAATTCAGTACTCAAAGGGTTAAACACAGATAATCGTTAACTTATTTCACGAGACGACTCTACGTCGAGTGGACGATAGAGCCATCCAGTACACCTAGTTTGAAAAATGTTACTCGTTGAATGCGCAGGTGGTTGGCTTGAGGAGCGTCGGTAGCAGCAGCGACATTTGGCCGCTGGAGAGGCCAGAGGGAATGCCAGCCATACAGTCCCTCGAAGTGATGTGCGGAAAGGATCACATGGACGTGCATCTCTCATTCTCCCAACCCTTTGAGGGGATAGTCTCATCCAAGGGCCAGCACGCTGATCCGCGATGCGTTTACGTTCCGCCTTCGACCGGGCAGACTTTCTTCTCCTTTCGGATAGCATACGCGAGGTAAGACCGTGAGATTCCCATTGATTCGCCGGACCGTATCTATCTACCGGGAACATCTTTATGGGCAGGCTGTCTACAGCTTGACTAGATGAGAGGATTTAAGACGCGTGGAGACCCTAATGCCTGAGATCGATTGCGCCTGGAGTGTTTAGCGTTTGCCTCAGAACGTTTCCGACTTATGATGTTAGATAAAGTGTAATTGGATAAGGGATTGAAGCTTAACTAGAAGTTATCTGACGGACAATTTATTGTTACTTTTATTGGTGATGAATATTTATTTTTTGGCTCACAAGCTTCAAGTTTGCCAGTACTGGTGTAAACGTACACCAGTGAGCAAAGTTTAAAGTACTTCGTTTATATTTTGTGCACTTGAGATAAATCTTTGGAAGTGCTTCAAACTTTAAAACCGATTTCTAATGCAGTAAGATAAATTAGGATGTAGTTCGTGTTACATTCAAAGAAGGCTAGTTCATCAAATCCTGTTACAATCTTCAGATCTTTCTTTTGACGCAGTAACGTTTTTATTCTTTTCATTTCTGCTATAGTGTTCGTTAACAAGCATTGTTATTTCTTTAAAAATTTCTATAAAAATATGATAATTATAAGAAAAAGTTGTTATCAGTACCGCGAATTTCTTGTTTCTCAGCGTTACGTCGAATGTATACCTAAAGGGCAATAATAATAAGCTAATTTGAGTAGCTGCATTAAAATATTCCAAAAATGAAATTTTAAGTTTTATGTGCGAAACTTCTTTTGAAAACAGTTGATATCTACATTTAGAGCCGTAGCAACATTAAAATATTCCGAAAATATGATATTGAGGTTTTTCATGCGAAATTTCTATAAGAAAAAATCAATTTAATTTTTCTTTATATTATTTGAATAACATCTATTTCTGTTACCTGTGATTTCTACTTATCATGTATATGTATGGATATACTTGTATATGTATACATATGGATATATGTTTCAAAACAAATGGAAAGAAATTTTATGAAGTAATAGATAAAGATTTTTCCAGGATCTCTGTGATTTATCTATGGAATGTGTATGGGTGATTAAGAAATTATTTTCTGTGATATCCAATTACATAGGAATGTATAGTGCTCAATAGAAACAGAGAATTAAGCAAGAAAAGCAATAGAATGCGAAGAAGATAAATCATACACCCACATTTATGTATGTAAGTGCTTGAACGTTAGCACAAGTAGAAATAGTGAATACTGCACAGACGTCTTAACCAAGCCCTCCATTCTACGCTTATCCAATAAATCCAGTAAACCGGTTTTCTCAGAAAATTTAACCTCGTATGAACAAATTTTATTGGGCATTGTTCATTGTTCATTTACACGAAAAATGCATAACGTTATGCAACTATAGGAATTATATTGTAGTAATAATTAATTTTACCAAAGTATCAGTATGTTCCAATTTTGCAAACAGTTCTAGCTTTGAAGAATATTCAGTACCATTTCAAAGTAATCTCTGTTTTCAACATTTTTCAAAGTATATTAAAACTATTGCTACCTAGAGAATGTTACTATGTCTTAATTCTTTTTTTTTATAAAATGTAAATAAACGAATCCTGAAAAATCAGATTCTATGATTAAAATTTTGATAACCCCAGGATTTAATTAAGAAGTTAGAAATACAATTTAGAAACAGATATTACTAATACGCAAAACAATATACAAAGATATCACAGTTTACCAATTGAGAAAACGTTAGTATTATCGAAAACAAAAATCGGTAATACATAAATTGTATTGACCTATGTACATAATATGTACATAGAAGGTGGCCAAACATATGGTACATATGAGCCAAAGTGATTTTTGAATAGAATAAGTTTTCGTCCATGGTTTTGTTTGCAAGAAAATAAACTGTGAAAATTAATTGTACAAGCATGCAATCACGTTTACAAGTAGAATAAGTAGAAACAGTAAGTAATGAACAGACACATTAACAGAGTTTGATTAAATAGCAAGCGTACCCAACAAAATTTTCATAGTTATTTTCCTCAAAAGCGAAGTTACGCTTACAAAAATATTATTCTAACCTTTCAATTCGTTGTTTCATGAAGAAACATCCACCGGCCGGTTGTGCCACAAGTTTGACCCCATTCGGTACTTAAACGGAACCGATAAGCTAATCTAAAAACTAAACTTCGTTTCCCCGTAGATGTGGTACCAAGCCTGACATGCACGGACAGTTCTACGAGAATACCGTTGTCGTTCAGTACGACAAAGATCTGCTGGAGGTCTGGGATGAGGCCAAGCGATTACGATGCGAATGGTTCAACGATTACGAGAAAACTGCCTCTAAACCACCAATGGTCATCGCTGATCTCGACGTAATACAATTAGATTTCAGAGGTACAATTTCTAAATTTTTCTTAACTCTCGTATATAACACATACAATTCACTTGAAAACGTAAAAAAAAACCTTCAAATAACTCAAAGGACTTAGAGGATTGCTAATAGGGACGGTCTTGTTGCGCACACCAAGCAAAAGAAACAAAACAAGTGCTATAGGTTCGAGAAATTGATATTTTTTCCGTTCGATACTGACCCTACTAACACCTATATTTTATCCAACGAATTGGGTCAGTAACTATAAACTAAGATAGGTGATGACTATTTAAGTGGGACAAGGACATAGACAGTTGCCAGCCAGTAGCTGGATAAGGACTTTTTGGTTATTTTTACTGACTCGTCTCGTTAAACGGATAATAGTAACATTTGTACAGAAAAACTTTTCAAATATTAAACGTCGTATTTACAAGTACAGCGACTACAAAACCTATCTGATCCTCTAATTGTTTCAAATACTGTCTATAAAAACACTCAAGTGCACATAGAATTGAAGCCTCTAAATTAGGTATTGTAAAAGCCTTCTCGGGTCTTAAACTGTACCGCAAATCCATTGACACACGGCTAGAGCAATTGCAACGTAAGTGGAAGTTGAATCTGCGCCTGGGCAGTTTTACGTCAGCCACATTTTACCGTGTACAAGCCTACGGACACGTAGCGGATAGGAGAAACGATGATCCCCCCCGCCCGGTGAAAAGAGTTTAATACGAGGTAAATGATGGGACCGTACGCGGTAACTCGTGCACTCGCGGTTGACCACAGGTGGAACCGCAGCCACGCCACTTAATATCAATTTATGCAACATGTATAAATTGCACCTGGCACGCCGTGCCTAGAAAGCGACCGCCGCGCCGGACCCGCCTACCTTTAAAGCGCAAACACAAGCGTGCTAGTCTATTGATATTGCAGGCGACAACGTCGATTGTTGGATGGAAATTCAACACGGCAAGGGACCATGGGCGCCACCGGTCTCCGGGATCGTACCATTGGGCTCGACTCTCACCCTGGTCGTCGCTATTAACGATTATAGAGGTAAACTAGCAACGGATATTTCGTAGATGTGTCGCCGAACTTCGCGTGAACAATCGGCCAAGGAATCGAGCGCTAACAAGGAAAGACCGGGTCGCCAATTGTACCGAAACTTTTGGGAGATGTAGTAGACATCTTCCTTTTTACAAAGCATACAACTCCCTCATATTAGGGGCAGTTACTCGAAAGTTTTTTAGTTATTTACTATCGAAGTTTTCCGTGTCTCAGTGCCATATCCATGATTTCTACCGTGATAACTAGGGTTCTTAAGTAATAATTTTTTGGAAGGGACGTCTTTGAACTCTGGTCATCGCGATAGAAACCATGAACGTTGCTTTATTTATCTCGACGCTACAACCTTTTGCATAACATAAGGAACCTTGACAACTTGACACATAACACGTGGAAAACTTGAAAAGCAAAGAAGTCGAAAAGTTTTAAGTATCTACTCTTATGTGGGGGGGGGAGGGGGATGATTTGTGAAGTTTAGAAGCCTACATACCCTAAGCGTTTCATTGATACCGATAACTCAAAGTTAGAGCCTTTTCCTTGTTGGTAAGTTCCCTTGTTAAGTAAGTTTCCTCGGTGCAGGTGAGTTCGACATGCGTGTCAAGTCGTGCGTAGCCTCGGACGGCGGCGGACACACGATACAGCTGAGCGACGAGTTCGGATGCGTGCTGAGGCCGAAGATGATCAGTCGGTTCCTAAAGGCGCGGGGCTCCGACGATCGGGCGACCGTCATCACGTACGCGTTCTTCCACGCGTTCAAGTTCCCGGACGCGTTGAGCGTACACATCAAGTGCAAGGTAAACAACGTCCGAGTGGATCGAAATTTGTGTCTCGATCGAGACGAGAATTAACTGCTGGATAAAAAGTCCGTAATAATGTAACGTGTTTAACGATCGAGACTGTCTGTCGTGAATGTAAAACGCAAATGTTTGACTGTTAAACACCTGACCGAATGGTTTTGGTAAATTTATTCGGAAGCAAAAAAAAAAATGTTAAACCACTCTGGTATTTGTTATGCGAATTCGTGTGCGAAAAAAAAATATTGACGAAACGATGACTAGGAGGAACAGAGATGTTAAAGTTGTTTCGATCAATGTCAAGGTGGAGATCTGTCGTCACGGCTGTTTGGATCATTGTCAACTCAGTGGGTCTGTTGGCCATTACATTCAAGAACGGAAGGATCAGATACGACCGCAATACTCGCAGACCACAGCGCCGCCCACCATTCACAGTGACGACAATAACAGCGCCGAGAAGGACAACGAGAATGTGGGAGGAGAGGCCGCCGAGCAACCTGATGGCTCCCTTTACGACGATATCATTCAAGATGGTGACGAGATGACCTCTATAGGGGGTCACTTCTTGGGAGTCGAGAAGTCTGTACCGAAGGCACAGGCGCAGACGAGCAACCGGCTACCAGCGCCGGTGGTCGAGACACAGGACGAAGAGATTCATTCGGATGATGGCGATCTCTCGAGACCATTTTTAGTAAATATACTTAACTCATACATTTTTTAATAGTATTCATATGTATATTTTTTAAACCATATATTTAAAACAAATAGTCCCATGTATAGTAACGGACAAAAAAGTTACCACTATTTCGATTTGTTTTATGTAGATTCGGTTCGATGTTTTTTTTGGTCGAAAAGTTGTGTAAAACCCAGTATATTAAGATTTCAAATTGATGTTAGTTGTGTAATTCAATTATCTAGAATCCAGAGGTAGAAAAATACGAGAAGCCACTGCAGTAAATCCTCGACGAGTGTTCGATGGTTCCTCGGCACTGAACATTAAATATTTCATAAACTAATAGATATATGCGACTGAAATAAATATCATTGGCTTCAAAATTCCAAGCTATATGCTAAACATCATTAAAAATTACACCTGGGAACGTCTCCTTGTCAGTGCCGAAGAGCCTACGATCACTAATAAAAAATTTACTGTATAATGACGCCCACTTACAATGTCTTTTCAGTACCTAAAAGGTTAAACGGGCTATAATTACTTTTCCTGTTTCATTCGTATCGCTATATCTAGCGCGACGAACGTTAATCGATCCGCCCTTGAAACTTCCGACCGTTTGCTTGCAGGATCCACCGAGGGTGACGCGATACGAGAGCGATCAGGATCAATTCCCGCATGGTCCCCGTAACCTCGAGGGTGACAACGTCGCGATGCCGGTGACACCTCTCTCGTCTCCGAACGGCAGACGAAAGAGGTCGGTCGTAGTGTCCGATAGGAAGATCCGTAGCGCGGACGTAGGTGTGAGCGGTCTATACGAGGTGATCTCCGAGGCGGATCTGGCCTTTAGCCCGGACACACACGCGGAAGCGGTGACGGTCTTCCAAGGTAGAATACGCGAGGAGGTGGTTTACGGTATCTGTCTGCCGATGCCTGGATTCAGCGCGCTGTTCATCGTGGTGGCACTGTCCGCGGTGATCTCCGCGTTGGTCGCCGGCGCGATGCTGCATCGGCTACAGGCGCAACGTGAAGCGGTGGACAACCGAAAGAACAATAGAGCGGTGCACACGACCAACGGTTGGCTACCGTACGGTTTGCTGCGCGTACGATGCACGGCAAGACCGCCGCAGCCGGCCCATCCGGAACAGATTCAACCAAAACAAACAACAACGGTCACCACGAGTCCCACGGTCGAAAGGGGTTGACCACCGTCGTTCCCAGATGACCGTTCTTGTGCTTGTTGAGTAGTGGAAAGAGCCCCGCGTACACATTCGCCCCCTCGAAAGAGAGAGAGAGAGAGAGAGACAATGTGCAATAATATGCTGTACAAATTACTTTAAGTGCGTAATATCGCGCGCCGGGTAGAGTTCTCTTATCGGACTGTTGTTGTACCGTTGATGATCCTTCGATATTTCCTTCTAGAGAGAGAGAGAGAGAGAGAGCACGAGAGAAAGGGAGGGAGAGAGTGAGCGAGAGAATGTTGAAACGGTGCGGTTGAAAATGAACTTCTTCTAGAGACTAATTATTTTAATAGGTGTTTAAATGAGGGTGTTTCTTTTTCTGATCGACTCAAAAACGAAATGATAACACGAACGATGTTTTGTTTTTGACGAGTAAACTGTTGGTATTGGGTAAGTAAGCGGTATACTTTCGGAGGATATTTGTTATGTAGGTTAAATTAATAAAATTCCGTGAGAGATCGAGGGGGACAGTATAACAGCGAACACGCCGCGAATGTTTGTAAAGATGTCTGTTCGTCCTTGAGATCGCGAATGACATTGTTGGAAACTGTGTTTCTTTGCTCGACAGTTCCACTGATCGAGCCGAAAATGGCGGGAGCGGAATGACGTTGCTTTCGACGAACGCGCATCGGTTTCCTTAGATAATTTAAAACCGAACGGGAACGCGATCCTTGAATTCGTAGAATATAATGTATGTGCGAGTAATTATGAAAGAGGCCTAAGTGACAAATCTTGAGAATTTATTACTTTCTATATAAAAGGTATATATAAAATGTATTTAAAAAAATATACGACTTAGACTACTTTCGCAATCACCAGCACGTGTGTAAACTATTGCGATTTACGGGACTCTATTTTCTGTATGTAAGTCATCTATATAACTTGTAGCCTTATACATATTTAATGATTGATTTACTAGGGATGCTGCTATGGGTATACACTTATAGTCTCACAAGTTAGAAGGGACGAAGACGTTCAGCGCAGCCCAGTCTCCTACGAAGCGTACTCACTGACTCAGTTCGATCTTCAGTATTTAAAATTTTCAGAACTATTTGAAATAGAGGACCCATGTTTTGCATTAAATAGTAACGTTTATCATTACTATGGCACCCTAGAAATTTAAAAGAATACAGTTCTCTCCCGTATGATCGAACCTTTCAGTTCACGGAACGCGGTTATGCGGACCATTGGAGGCCATTTTGGGACTATTTTATTGGTTAGGGACTCGCTTCTGCGTTGTAAATGGAGAGACGAAGAAAATAGAAGAATACAGATGAGCGAGTGAAATGGAACGAAAGCTCCAAGATATGATGACGATGGTTATATAAGGAGCTTGATAATGCGTGATTACAAGAAGGGGATACAGTAAAATTAATTATCTTTGTGTGATCACGCATCACTTAGGGATCTTTTCTAACTTGTCGAACTATAACACTTTGCAAACAAACGAAATTAGAAATTAGTACAAAGAAATTATAATTTATATTTATCAAACTTTTATGCAAAATATCCTTCGAATTAAAGATTTTCGTATTTATCATCGAACGAAAGGTTCATCATATTTTTTAATAATCATTAACTTTGAATTTTCGAGTGTTAAAATGTCTCTTTTATTATCGAAAAGTAAGAAATTACAATGCTGACATAATTACTAATAAGAAATGTACGATCGTATTTAAATTGTAGCAATACGAAATTTCATTCCATCATCGCCACAACATTAAAATGATTCCACAAACTGCAAGACTGACGCAGAATGTCCGTCAAGTAGAACACTGTTTCTGTTTGTACTGCAATCGGTCAATGGCACACCCAAATTGCATCACATTCAGAACTTGGATCAACAGTCGCGTCAACTGCTAATAATTACGTCGAAGTAACAGCACCTCTAGAACTAGCCCCAAAGAGGCTGAATGTAGTAACATCTAACCGAGGCTAGGCAGGAAATCGTAAATATTTTCGAGAGAATTCAGCAGGTATTTGCTGCAAAGCTCTAACATTTTACGTTTTCAATTATATATATATCTCTACATTAGAATAATACGAGAATTCGATATATATTTAGTGGACACCTAGATGCATTTTAACCTTCCGTTGACACGTTATAACGATAATTACAGTAGCTATAGGAATACATTATTTCGAAAATACCAAGTTTCATTTATCCTTAAATATTCGCGAAGTCTACGTGTTACGTTATAATTCTTCGTCCCTTTCGTTTTATAGTCTTTTGTCCCCACAAGTGCCAACCGAAGGTTAACGGTCAGAGTCGATTGATGATCGATTTGCTTCTCGCGGACCTTTTGAATCGGGCGACTAGAGCGTAGGAAGAATTATTTAAAAATCCCCGAACGCGTGTACACGCGTGTCAATGGAACGTCCAGGAAGACGTTTGGTTTATTACCATGGACCATAATCTACTGATCCTGAAATACCGCGTATACGTAATTATAAATATAAGTGAGAGAAGCGTATATCTGAAGGTCATTGTCGCAGAAAGGGCTTAACACTTTGGAGCGCTGCTGCAAATATAGGATCAAAGCGGGGGTAGAAGCTGTTTGTACAGGAGAACGAAGCTTCCTTGGATTCCCTTTTATTTACATTATATTCCGTCTTTGTAATAAAAAAAGGAACAGTTGTATGTCTTCTCCTAATGCAGGAAGGAAGAGACGAATTAATCAGCGACGCAATGGTTCGGATAAATATTCGTTCGTTTACTCACTCGTCCCGATCCTTTTTGCGATACGCCAAGTTTTAGCGTGTTAGATCATTTCTTAGATATGTAATTACACGTGTAAAAAAATATATTGTTGCGAGACTGGGAGGGGGGATTGGGGGAAGGCGGATTTTGTAATCGAGAGCGACGACCTACGATCACGAGCGCGAGGACACGTGGTATTGGACCGGTGCTGTTTCGAGCGATAGGAACAAAAAGTTAAGTCGATTTGTTAATCGAAAGATTGTGTTTTTTTTATTTAACGTAAATCAATGATAATGCCAATAAATGTATTTACAGCACCTTATCCGGTTTCCGCCGACCCGGCGGAGTTTACTTTCTTCCTGTGTTGTTCCTGAAGTATATAACGTTTCGATCTGTTTCATTTGAATTTTCCAAATTTTCCTAGTCTTCTACGACTTCGTGACCATCGGAGTCATCGTAGAATAAAAATGGCAAGTACAATCACTAATAACGATTCGACGTGTAAAAGTTTAAACGCTAACGTTCTTACAAAACATACATTACCACGATGAGAAATAATTTATAAAGGTTTCGTATATCTACTTGCTTACGTTAACATTAAATATTATATTATAAATTTTTATATGCCATTACAAGCTACTGACTATTGCTTTATACATGTGCTCGTAATGTCTTGCGTTGTATTTTTTAAGTAGCCATTCCGTTTATTCCTCATAATATCCGCGTGCTTCTATTTTTAGTTATTAGTTCTTTTCATCAGAATTACAAACTTTCTCATACAGTTCAAAAACGACTACGGCTAAACGCACATAATTCCTTTAATAATTTCATGGTGATTACTTACACAAGATACATTGTATAAAGCTGAGATGATATCAAACATTCTAGGCAACAAATAAATAACAATACAACGACGATATTGGCAACAATATGTCGAACAGAAACGTTTCTCTTTAAATAATAATGTAAGACTATTGTCTCGCAATATTTCAGCCTTAGTCGTAACCGAGTCACATATTTATTCATACGCAACGGGTAACAGTTAAAAAGAAATATATACGTGTACACCCAAATACCATTTGTCCCCTGGATAATAGTAACAAGGAAGCCGCAAGCGCAGTGTTTGATTATCTTTGACTAAATCTTTTTCTTTTCTCTGGTGACTGTGCACAGCCGCCTCGCAACGGTTTGAGCGTAAGATTTTTTTTTTCTCGTATTACCATGACGAAGCACAAATCCATATACTGTTTGATCGTTCTTGGCCCGAACAGATGCGGTACACGTAGCCAGAGAGTATCCTATTTATTTTATTACGGGGCTATACTCTGAGCCTGGTACGTGCTGCTATACAGAATCGTGCTTGCGACATTCTGTAGCCTCTACAATACCTGGAATGTGCCGACCAGGAGGACCGGTTTGCCGCAAGAATTCATTGAATACAGCGTAAAAAAAAAAAAACATTTCGACACGATCCCGATGATCCGAAAATAAGCACGAAATAAAAACCGGGGTCGCCAGATCTCGTCTCTACTTTATTACTAATCCGGAACCTGGCGACCGTCATTGAGCAACTCTGTATCCGAAGTTTGGTTTTTTATTTCATCTACTTTCGGCGCGAATGAATGAACGGTTCCACGTTGAAGCGCGATTTATCATTCATATTTCCATCGGCGAATAGTTTAATTCTACCCGCGAGCCGTCAAACCAGTCTCGAGGATGAAACTAGGTTGATGAAAAATTATATTTCACGCGCAAGCGTGATACGATCGGGCAACATTGCCTCATTTTTCGAATGCCACAATCCTCTTGCATCTATGAATAAAAGCACGTCCTCGACGATTTTTTTGGGGCGTTTTGTTCCCCGGTGTAATAGGTCGCGACCTTCCGAGCTTTTCCAGAGAATGGTCTTAACCGTAGACAGAGGTAGGTGGACAGTATACACGAGGACAGTAACACGGCCAGGAGCACTATCAGTGTAATAGCGAAACCGGGTGTAGTCATACAGATCATCGCTGAACTCGCAGTGTTCTCGTTACGGACCGGGAACACCATCGTGGGCCCATTGGACTCCCCATTGTTCGACTCGTCGATGGAAAACGTCAAGTCACCGGTCGAGACCACGCGTATTATTCGATTGACTCCAACCGCCTTCTGAGGTGTCGGTACTATTTCTCGTGATTTCCTTCGCCTTTCGTCCCGCGGACGTCCAGCTGCTGCCTGTAGATACGCCTCCAATGGAAGCGGAATACCGTAGCCGGAATCAGGATGGCCATTAGACGGGGAATGATGATGATTCTCCAACAGTCCCTGGGACTCCAACAACAAAGGTGACTCGGAGCACTGTTCAGGACACTGATATCGGCAGATCTGTATGGTGCATTGGAAATGCACCTCCATCGAGTCGGGGAATTTGAATGCCTGGAAATGAGCGTAGGAGAGTACCGACGCCGATGCGCCGAAGTTTTTGATCTTAGTGAACCGTGACATCAACTTAGGCCTTGTAATGCAACCTCTCTGATCGACCAGCTGTATCGGCGCCCGTTTCCCATCGTGTGCCATACAGTTCCGCACGAGCATATCGAATTTAGAGTCGTCGTCCTTTATAGCTAGCACCATCGTCATCGTCTGACCGATCTTGACCAACCCGGAGACCTCGGACGCCCACGGACCCTTGCCGACCTGTATTTGCATCCAACAGCCGACGTTATCGCCGGCGAAGTCCGCGCGCACCACGTCCAGCATGTCGACCGGGAACGGACGGAACGTAACTGATTTCTCGTACAGATCGTGCCAAGTGCAACGCAGCTTGCGCGCTTGGTCCCAAACCTCTTGAACTTGCGGATCGTATTGCACCACGATTATATTCTCGAAGTACGTACCCGACCCGGATTCGGCGCCGTACCCGTACAAACCGTTCTCCGTGTTGCCAGCTGTGCCGCATGCATGAATGCTAATCTCGAAATTAACCGACGTACGCCCTAAACCCGCCGGTAGGTGCACGCAGTTCACGTTGCTGTAATGGCCTTTGCTGAACACTATACCGTAGAACGGTTTGTCGAAGCCCAGATAGACTTTCATCAAATTCTTCTCGCACTTCACGTCCAACGAGATGATTTTGGGCATGTCTGGGGTGGGTGCCGGCCAGGGTTCCCCGCCAACCGCCGAGCTGATTCCACCACCCGTTGTGTAGATCTTGTCAATAGCCTCCGATGGTGTCTTCGAGGGCGGCAATGGCGGCGGTGGCCCATGATATGCAACATTATGATGCGGTCTCGGATGTGGAAGTCCCAGACCGCCACGACTCGGCGGCAGGGGTAGGGGATGTCCACGGAGACCACCCGGTTTGTAATGGTTGCTCCCGGCGTCTTTCTCGCCTAACGATTCTAACGCCAATTGGTCGGAGGTGCTGATGTCGTTATCCTGTCGGTTCAACGCTGAATTGTCGTTACGATTGTCGTCGCCTGGTATCGCTTCGACCACCTCCACATCCTCCGCTCGAGCCAGCTGTAAAAACACACAAAAACCAAACGTTTGTCGTGATCAAGAATTGTATTCCCCTGCAAAATAGGCGATGAAATAAAGGAGGAATGGGGATAAACGGTGGGGAAGCGTGAAAGTAGATTGACGTTGTCAGGCCGCATAATTTGCAGAGGCGCGAGTTCTTTAAAAACGGGGGCCTCCTTTATACCGGACGAGCCCACAACCGCAATCATCGAATGGCCCCGTACATACCGCACTCCCCTAAATTATCGTGTAACGATCCGTGAATTCACTCCGTACGGTCCCGACGAAAGAATTACCGTAAACTCGACGTGCTAACGACAGAACAGGCTGGACCCGTGCGAAGCAAAAAATGCTTGCCTTAAACTTCATCCTGCGTTTCGATTTCGTATCTTCCAAATTATAAATTATTGAACCAGTGATTTAAACGATTATTTACCATATTGTAGTAAAAGTAGCGATAAATCTTGCCACTATTTACTCGTTCGAGAAGAAATTCTTGGAAATTGGAAAAATCTTTTCCAGAACGGTGACTTCGATAATTTCTTAGGCCGTGTGCTACTTAATAAGACTAGGCTAACATGTCTGGTCATTGCTCACCTTCTGACACTGTTTGGCATTAGACTTTCAAATTCAATTCTCTTGGAAACAAAGCTTCGGACGGAGAAATTCATTCGATATTATCGACTTTTTTATGCCCGGTGAATCACCCCCATGCACAGTTATATTTGACATCTGTCCCCACAATTAATATTGTAGACACTACGTATCGCACCCCCGCGAAGAAAGTATCACGTGTAAAAAATTGTCAATTTTCATCTTATAACGTGAAATATTTTCGAACACGTAGATCCACCATCTAGAGACATGTTATAAGTGGACGTCCAATACTTCAAGCGAGATGTCACCAGTGTAACTTTGTTTGGCCCTTTTGGTGTCGACCGAAAATGTTAAACCTGAGCGAGAAGTGCCGAGCCAAACTGATGTGCCAAGTCTTAGTTTGGTAAGCTTTGAGAAAAAAATTATAAAAATTTAGTTTCAAATGATAATTACAAAATTTGAAAAGGAACATGCTAAGGAATAAAGCGAAAATGAATTAATGACTAAAGTACTTCGATATATGTTAAAAATTAAAAATTGAAATTCCAAATGTTGGTCATCATTTATAAACAGTATTTACAAATAAAAGACATCGTCTCTCTGAAATAGTTTGACGTGAAACATTTAATATAAAACTTAAACAACGTATATTCGATTATTTATAATAGTATTGCACGTATTTCAACAGATAAATAAATAATAACTCTACATACAAAGCAAATGATTCGTGTATATGTATATTTTATAATGTTATATAATTGGGTTAACGTAATGTGACAGCAACAGTAGAAATATAAACTAGTTTTGAACTATTAAATGCATCCAACAATTTAACACTTATCATTATCAAGGGGATGCGCACTTACGCACAACGATATACTGTCGTTGGAACTGTTCGCAAATATAGCCAACGACGTTATATCGTTATTCGGCACTAAAAGGGTTAATACATGAAATACCAAGTAATGAATCAGTTTCTTTTCAATATACTGAAAAATGACATATTTTCGACTTGTGACATTTTTCTTGCGGCGATGCGATATGTACTTTCAGAGAATACAAACGTAGAATCGACTTTTTTTCAAGCTCCTAATGTAGGAAGACTGTAGCCGCTACAAGAATATACGGTACCGCTCAGAATTATTCAAACGATATGACATTTGGAATTTATGGCAGTGTTTACATTCAGGTATCCTAGTTTATAGCCTTTAGCCGATGGTATACATATATTATTTAGGAACAGGGTTTTGTGACTTCTATGAAAGTTTGCTCAAAAAAAAATATATTATAAACTATAACATGTTAGAGAAATGTTTTCCGTGTTATTGTTTCTTTAAGACCATGCCCCTACCATAAGTCTTATAAATACGAAATTCACCTTTCTCTTAATCATTTCTTGTTCGTCCCTTAACGAAACAACATTCGCTCTAACGTGCTAAAAGTACCGAAAATTGCAGTGATTTAAATTGAACAACGTGTTCCGCAGCGTGTGTGTTGTTTGTGGAAAGCTGTTCATGATCAGTGATATTGCAAACAAACTAAAGATATCGAAGAACAGTGTGTGGACTATCATCAAGAAGAAACAAAACGACCGATAGTGTATTCGATAGAAACTTCTTCGTATTTTTCTATACTAATACGTGATAATTGTCCAGTTTGGCGACTTTCCTCAATTTTAGCTATAAATATCTCGAAAGCTAAATCGGTGCTAACATGAACTGTCATTTTTAATTGGATTACCTTGAAACTTGCACAGAATATTCTCGAGATGTTGCACTTAAAGAAAATGTAGAAAGTGCAAAATCGATTTTTTGAAAATTTTTCACTGAGCATGACTCCTTAACACATCTTTTTTCCATGTCATCGTGATCTCCGTAACAGAATCTATAACCACCTAATATTTCATAAAAATGTCATTTTTTGTAACTGAATAAAAAGTGATTAACTTCTGAGTATCAACTACAGTTCCATAAGACATTTTTCTAACGTTTCTTATTCAATAATTATCGTTGACATTGCAATTTTTTGGTAGCAATCGAAAGTTGAAGCTTTTAAGAACGTTCCATTAAATTTTCAACTAAATTTATAATAATTAAAAATTTACGGGAGCCACCTTAAAAAAAACCGCAGGGAAATAGTTAAAATTGAGAAAAGCCGCTAAACTGTAGAATTACCCAATACTTTTGAGCGGTACTGTATGCTGCAGAGGTCCATCGGTTCCCGCTAAGAGATACGAAGAGACGCAATTTTTCATCTCTCGCCTCTCTCGGCGCAGACCAAAGATCCGCGCTCAAATAGCTATCTCGGAGTCGTACGCATTCCTGATGGCCAATACGGGAGACAACAGTGTCCGATCAACAAAACCCGTTCCGACTGTTCGACGAATGACGGGGTCCGGAGAGTCGAGGAGGGGCGGTCCAAACGGACGGAATAGGAGCACCGGGGGCCCTGTTCACCCGGCGTAGTCGTTGATTGCGTCACGCGTGACCCTGGGGCATAACGGACCACCCGTGTCTTTAGCCGCAGGTCAATCGGTCAGCCCCAGCGCTTCGGTATATGTACACACATACATCATCCATACATACATACTACACACACACATGGTTCGGTTTTCCGCGTCTGCCTGCCCTCCACCGATTCCCCCCGACATCTGCTTATCTCGTCGTCGCCGCCGCGGCTTTCCAGCCAACGCGTGTTCCATAATTCGACGAAAGCTTACTGGGTCACCTGTGAACGAACTCATGATGGATTTCGATGACGGCGCTGCGTGCGCGCGCGCGCAGCCGACTGGAAAAGACGATGACCGTCCTTCAGAGAGAAACCGTGCACAGCGACGGTTTGCATTAAACGTGTATGTATCTTGTTCTCATTTCGGGAACAGACACCGTGTCGCTCAAGGATCCGAATCCCTGCCGGAAGATTTCCATCGGGTAAATGTAATCGCTTAATCGTGTGTCAGGTTACGATAATAACGTTATCTTTGGCCGCGCTCGTAACAGTAATCACGTGATTCATTTTCCCGCGCAAAACCCGGCCTCCCCCCCCCCCACGAAGATTAATATCGCGCGCGTTGAAAGCATTCGGCAAAAAGGGAAAATTATAGTAAGGAAGAGTAATAATTATCCTCCGCTCCGAGCAGTCTCGTATCTCGGACAGCTTCTCTCATCTTAGAAGGTATTTCATTCATCCTATCGCTTCCTCCATTCACCTGTTCGAGCGTCCGCAAGAACTATCGCGTCTCGTTTTCTACCCGTCTGGATGGCTCTTATGAATTGACCGTAAAATAATTTTTACGGGAACGGAACGGATCGTTGCCCGCGAAGAATGAATCACGTATCGGGGAATGATTATTATTCTAATAGAGACTTACGTACGTTATGTCTGCGCTTGATGTGATTTTCCGATTATGATTCGCGATGATCGTTAAACGTGTACAGGTGTTCTTTCCAGACAGTGTACACGGAGAATTGGTAGAATACTGTCTTTTTAGCGTACTTCGGGAAATAAAATTCTCCGCGCAGGAAATATTATCTGTGCTAGAATGGTACTAACGAATTTCATATGCTTTTCGTTTTCAATTATTATACGCTGTATTGAGACGTTAATTGTTAGACTAATTTTCGATAAATTCTCGACAAGACAAACCTTTGTTTTAGTAAAACAGAAATGTATACACCACAATTTGTCAAAATATTATACTGACTCGTTGAACCTTACTAAATTTCACTAACCAAAAAGGGCAAATACCTGTTTATCAATGAATTTGTTAATACTTTCTTTAAATTTACTGATTGAAAATTGATTAGTCATTTGAACTGGATTTAGAAACTGGCGAAAAAAATCAGTATTTGGAGATCAAGTAAATTTAAAAATCATAGTAAAATGCACGTAAAAGTCATTACAAATATGTAATGGTAACTTTATGATCGTTTGTCAATTGTCAGAGATTGCAAAGAAAGATAGATAAGTCCGTTGTGCATAAATATAATGGAAATGAAGAAATTTCGTTAATCCAAAGAAATACGTTAATTGCCAGAAACTACTGATGAGAAATTGAATAATCACTACTAACACTCCGCCATTGCAATAACATTGCAGCATAATACATTAAAGTTAAATTTTTTTCAAATCAACCGACAACGATCTCAAGTTAACAAATAAGCAAAAAGCAAGCGAGATAACTCAATGTATCGTTCCTTTGAAAGTACGTTAACGACCAGAAAAAAAAACGGAATTCCTCCAGAACGAAAACGTTTGACCTCTATGTCGCACCGAGACCACAAACCTCATTCATGGTTGACAAAAAAGTAAAAGTTACGCCGCGAAGTGTCTCGAAACAAAATGAAAAAAAAAAAGGTTACGGACATTTTAAAAAGTGTGGCGAAATCCTCGAGATACGCGATCGAAGGGACAAGAAAATACGATATTAATCTAACAATCTTCATCGACGGCACAAATATTTCAAGTTCCCCCCCCCCCCGGTGGTCCCGAAGAATGAATGCCGGTTCGTATGGAGAGAGAAAGAAAGGTGAAAAAAAAAAAGTAAGGAACGAATTAAAGTGGCGTTGGTCCTCAAAAATCCAGGGTGGGAAGAAGGTTGGATCGGTGGAACCGGTAGTTTCGTGTGCAATTTTTGCGCGCAATCTTGTAAGACCGATTCCGCGCGCGCGCACGGTGAAGGCCCCCGGACGGTAAAACGTTACTTCGTAGTAGACGTGGATGAGCCGGATCGAAACACCGCGGCGCACACCATTTCCAGGCATCGACCGGGTTCTCGGAGTCGCCCTTAGCTCTGGGTCAGAGCACTGGGTAACGGCATCGCAGGCTATGGGTAACCGCTGCGCGTATCTGGGTTATAATGTAGTAATTACCCACGCAGACATACCGACCTACCCCCGTGGAAACGTCGCCGCCACCGTGCCGTGCTCTTCTTTGCTTCCACGGCCGTTTTTGACCACCCATTCAACGCAGCTCTTGCACACGGTTTTGCTCGAGCTCGCAACACTTAACGCGTAGAAATTTAACGAGAATCATTCGACGAGTTTCTTGTAATTTCTCTTGTACCCTTACGTTGCTTTTTCTTTTTGCCGGATTTACTTTACCGTAATGACGAGTCGAGATGAGATAAAGTATATTACAAGTAGGTTCGTACCTAATTGGATAGTTTCGAACGTTTCATAAATACTTTGAGGAAGGAAAGCGATAGTTTTAAGTAGACTCGAATCCAGACGAAAGAGGTTGGAATCGAATATAAGTAAGGTGGCTCCCGCAAACTTGTAGTAATTATCAATTTTGTTGAAAACGTAACAGAACATTCTTAAAAGCTTCAACTTTTGATTGCTATCGAACAATCGTAAGGTCAACGGTAAAATTATTGAAAAAGAAACGTTAGAAACATTTCTTTTTCTTTGATCAGTAAAACCTCTTGAAATATTTCGAAGGAATTATGGCTTTACACGTATTTATTGTATTGTTAACAGCGCTCATTACTGAATTCACACAAGTGAAGGGCGAACAAAGGACAATAATGTCCTATTTCACCAACAATCTATACAAGACTAGAAGAAACTATTCTATTCTCACAGATATAAAAAACTATACGATAGTATTTTATTTTGTAATTTAAAATACGTAGGCACATGGCTGTTAACAACAAACAGTTTAATATCTTTTAACCTCAAAACGAATAATTTCCAAATTTCCATTCATTATTTAAAATGAACACTCTCTAAAAAGTTTACGTATCACGAAAATTTGAAATTAACATTTTGAATTTCCAACATTCTTTGAACAAATCGCTAATTTATACATATGTATGAATCTTCGAATTTTGTTAATATTAAAAATGTCTAAGATCTGTTAGATAGAAACTACAGTGAATAATATTTTCATATCTCGATCATAAAAATGCATGGACTACATTTTCTGATAGTAGCCCGCTTAATTCCGTCCCATAAAATTTTATCTTAACACGAAAATTTTTTCGAAATCGGACTAGTTTCCACAAACATTATTAAAGCCACACCACACGTTCTATAAACAAAATAAAAAAATTACTTACCCCCTTCAATAGGAGACAGGCAAAAATGAAGATTCGCCAACGCATACCGTATTAGCGTCCACGGTGAAGCCCAAAAATGTGCCGCTGAAAGGATTCACAAATTTTCATTCAACCAAAATATTAATCCAACACAATTTCTATTGAAAATAAACAAGACCAGACATACCTACGACAATAATCTTGCGTGCTCAACCAACCAACCCTTTCAAAGCGACGAAGTGTACTTCAATCGAAGTAAAATCGTACCGATATAATTATCCAGTACCTCCTTCAGCAAAAGGATTGACAGTCGGTCGATGGAAATCTGTAATTCAATGAAAAAAACCAAACGATAAACCTGTGGACCGCGTAAAACAGCTTCGAATTCTCGGCTGTGTATCTTTTTACAACATTCCAAAGAATACAGGAAACAACATCGTAGTTAAATTATTACTAGAAAACACTGTGCACCGTACAAGTCCGTCATTGAACGTATCCGCTTCGCCTCGTGCGACCACTAGGCCACCTGTCCCAAATTCCTGCCGAATGTCCGGGTTTTCGCTCCGTTACCTCGTTGTACTCATGACACTCGATTGCCACGATCGACGTCTATACGTATGAACTGAATCCCGTCGAACAGATATCGTATCCCTTCGAAAAATCACCGATATTTCTCCTACCCTTCGCCATCGATCACGCAACGAACGCTTTATCGCGATGGCTACAGAGAGCAAAAAAAGAAACAACAAAATGAGGTTTCACTATCAAGACGGATGCAAAACGATCGCGTGTGGTGCTTTACTTTCTCTAACAGAATCGAGAACTTACCGGCCACGACACGCTCGAACAGTTCGTTCTATACACACTTACGAGGTATTCTCACAAAGAAGAAAAAATGTGCGAGGTAAATGCAGTGGGTAAAAAAAGTATTAATACACCCTTTAAAACGAAACAACTGTTTCAAAATTGGACCAAGTGACTTGAATTTCTTTGGGAAGTTAAAAGGATTAGTGTACTAAGTGATGTGTTAAGAAAATGTTGAAAAAGTCGCAATTGGTCGGAATCGCGAAGAAAATAGTAGAAGTCGCTCTTTACGACTTTTTTATCTGAGATTGTAATGAAAATTTAACAAATATATTGCTTAGATTTGTGTTAGTTATATGCATGCTGAAAATTTATCGAAATCGGTTAACATTGTTGGGAGATACAAACGGTTAAAAATGTTGGAAATCGCAGTTTTTCGGGACTTTTGACCTACAACTCTAATATATGCCTGTTACTCATTTCTGTATTAACCGATTTCAATCAAAGTTGCGGCATGTATATAACTGACATAAATCTTCGAAATGTATTTATTAAATGTTCATTACAGTCTCAAACAAAAGAGTTGTACAAAACGACATTTACTATTTTCTTCGGCATTCTAAAAAGTATCAAATTTTTCAAAATTTGTTTAACACAACATTTAGTAAACTAATCCTCCTAACTTCACAAAGAAACTCAAGTCACTTGGACCAATTTTAAAAAAGTTGTTCTGTTCTAAAGGGTGTACGAATACTTTTTTGACCCACTATATGGTTCATACGGTGTGTGTGTATTATGCAGGTTCAAGGTGCACACACATACACGGTGCACCGAATGTAGGCAAGTAGGTTCCCATCTATCGGACCACGGGACACACGTCTCCGTATACACCGAATCCACTTACACGGATCCCCGACGTTGAAATCGTCCTCCCCGCCAATAGATTTTCTGTTCGATTCCCTCACGGATACGTGGACAATAGACGATACGTGCGACAAATGACCGATTTGGGATTTGAGTGGCCGTGTTTGTACGCCATTTCGATCGCTGGCGCGCTGGGAATTTCTAAAAGGCCACGAACAACACATTCGCGGAGGGCCTACCTATTCGACCTCTACGAGGACGGGATTTAGATCGACCGTTGTATGCTACCGTTTTTCGATCGATCCACGAAATCTTTATGAGAACGAAAACAATCACGCCTCTATACGTCGGTTACATCGTGAACACCGAGCACGGCGATAAAATATCACGTTGCTCTCGTACCATTTACGAGTGTAACACGAATCGTTCATACGCCGTGAGTATAATTAATACATCCGCCCGATCCCCCCTCTCGGGACCCGCGTGTACGTGAGTGGAAGGTAATTACGATCTTCATAAGGTAATCTATACCGAATTCCGTTAGCGTGGCAAAATTACAAGCCGATTGTTAAACATATAAAGGGTGTAACAAAAGTGTTGTAAGTCCCTGAAATGGGTCACTCGTGATGTGATTTGGAACAAGTTTTTCGTTAGCAAAAATATTCTCCGAGGCTTTGTTAACGAAAAATCCCGACCAATCATAGCGCGAGTCTGCCGGCCGAGCTCTGATTGGTCGGGATTTCTCGTTAATATGTCGTTAACACAGCTTTGGATAACATTTATGCTAAGGAGAAACTTGTTCCAAATCACCTCACGAGTGACCCATTTCAGGGACGTACAACACTTTTCTTACACCCTGTACACTACATGGCATAACTATATAACCACCTTAAAATTTTCAATTCTTATGTATTCTGGTTAAAATGAAAGCGAATCAAGTATGTTGTATGTCAATAATAATTCTACAAAAAAGGATATTGATTATATTCCCTATAAAAAAACGTGGTTCATTTTTATTCCAACCACAATACATAAGGATTGATAATTTTAGGGTGGTCTTATAGATATCCAACGCAGTGTATTAGTTATTGTTCCCCCGTTTTTCTGCGATTCGTGTCACGGACAGTAGTCGCGACACCTGTTCGGTTTCTTTCGCGCTTATGTTAGCGGCGGCCACCGGTTGAATAAAGAAATCACCGGCCAGTCTGTTTACACATACGTTTGTTCCATCGGCTAACCATGAATCGGGCACGCCGAAGGATGTGGCGTGGTGCCAAATACATATAACGGTTCTACCGGTGTGGTAATTCCGAAGCCAGGCATTTCGCATAATGAGCGCGTACCTAATAGTGACCCATATTAACGGACTTCAAAATATCCTCGCGACCCCCTTAGGCCGTCCCGACGATGTGACACGAAGAGAGAAAAAAAAACAGAAGAAAAAAAAAAAGAGAGACAACGACTCGAGGCATATCTTGTGAATTTCTGTGCGCGCGCGGAAGATTTTCGGCCATTAAGGACCGTAGCCTTCGATTAAATTGAAACAGGTTTCACTTTAAAATATACCGTTTCTGATTAATGAAGGAAGGGATTCGATAATGACATATATATTTTCGGTCGAAATGAAATATACGTGCTGTAAAATTCGATTTGTAAGTAAGTGAAAATAATCCATATTTCGGAATAACGGAAATTAATTATTACCGTGGATTAACCGTAGGCGCGAAACAGCAGGAAACCACGTGTTTTCATTGCGTATTTCGATATTTGCACGAAACTATGGAAAAAATCTTTGCCCATTTTTATTAATCTAATGATCTTCATTTAGTATTGTGCTTCCAATTCGAGGTGAAATTATGGTAATATACAGTTAGTGATGTAATTATTGGAGCCACTTGTATAAATGGACGATTTTACGAGTCTACCTGTAGTATTTTTTATAATCACATAAGCTTAGTTTAACTTTTTTATGTTTATTTAGTGGACAATTGTTAATTAAAAAATATCCAGTGTCAAAACCTTGATATTTTTGTGTACTTCTAGTGAACAATTGTTAATTAAAAATCACCCAACGTAAAAACCTTGATATTATCGTGTATTTCTAGTGGACAATAATTAATTAAAAATTGTCCTCTGTCAAAACTTTGATATTGTGATTTTATTTCCACGCAGGCAGAAAGGAAACATATTTTTTGTACTGTGTCACCTAATAATTTGATCTACCCACTGTAATATGACCGACCTACATGAAAAAAAGGACATACGCGTATTTTTAATGAATTCTAATAAAATGAAATAAGAGTTAATAAGTTTGAAAGGTTCACATTGAGTCTACTCGGTAATACCGAAATGCTTTTCCTCTTTGAATCAATCACGGTAAGTAGTTTGTCCAGTAAAATCTAAATGGATACGCGATTTAATTAAAGCGTAAAATCAACCGAAGAATTTTCAGCAGGTCTTTAATCACGTGTTCGATAAGACGCGAGACGTTAGCAGGACTCATTGCCTATAAACCTGTTAATAATCTCGGCATGTAATTAGCGGGAAATCGACTGCTTTCGGATACGTATAATACAGTTGGCGAACGCGAATGGTGTAACGGAACGTGTACACACGATACTCGCATAATCAACATTACTACTCTATCGTGTGCAGTCGTTGGCGAGCACAGGGTAATCGAGCGTAACGAAACAAATTGACAACTTGACGACAACTCGATGTACTTTCGATGTAAAGGTGTTTCGTATTGCCGATCGATCGTGCGAGATAGTTGACGGGTGCTCAATGAATATCGTCTACCGTTGATACAGACGACCGATCCTACTATCCTTCACTACGTGTTCGATTTGACGACTGCCATCATTCACAATTATGATAATTTCTTCGGACAGTCATCCCGATTGTACCCTTTTGGACGAAACGACGAATTAATGTTAGAGAAAATTACATAATTAAGTAGTATCAATCATCGAGAATCGCATTCCAAAGTTGGACAACGAGTAAATCCGTGATCTCTGTTCTCATCGTTCTACATGAGAAAGAAAATTTCATTTCAGTACTTGACAGGAGAAATCGAACACCGATGGATTTCGAGACGAGTTCCGCGAGAAGAGAATAATGTTCGATTTTTCACGTGTAACGAGCGGACCGATGCGAAGAAAATGGATACAAATCGGCCCGAGAAGGATTTACGTGTAAATTACATGTAGGTATCGACGATTTCCGACCTGACTCCGCGAGATTAGCCGCCAACCGGCAGCCACCAACTGTTGCGGCGATGGTACATTCGATAGAATGAAAGCGGTCACCACGTGGTCGGCTATAATGCGTCGCGTATCCCAGGGCGCGTCATATAATTTCTCCGTACTCTGAGCACTTGCACAGCTCCTGTCATTAGCAACACATTACGATATGGGGTGGGAGGAACGAATCACGACGCATCCGCTGCAAATAATCGCCTATTCAACGGCCCGAGCCGATAATTTGATTGCACCGTGCCGTACCGTAATTAGTTAATCCAAACGTATAATAATATAAACGCATCTGTAGAGTCTCGCGAAGGGATAGATCATCTGTCCAACCGACGAACGACGCAACACGGAACTTACTATTGAACGCGATTCGCGAAAGACCCGTCGACACGTATCATGTACCATTAATCGTCTAACAGTTCTGCAAAAGTACCCTCACGAGCAAACTCAACTTCCGCTAAGGGAAAAAGTGATCTAAAGGAACGACCTCTTACCGCTTAGTCTCAAAGTTATTGAAACTTATGCTAAATCAACATTCGGTTTAACATTTATTTCAGTATTGGAAATAAATTTACCAAGCAGTAGGAGACCCTAACCTCTACATTGCTTTTTTCTCTAGTGAAAGTCGAGTTTGCTCGCTGGTGTACATACATACAATGATCAAGTGAAAAGTGTCTTACATTTTTTTACCACCCTGGATCGTCAGGTCGCGATGTTTAGGCCTTCCCTTTCCGATGAATCCGTTTTATCAAAGATTACGCGCCGACGTGTGAATTGCGTGAAATGAATCGAGTAGAACGCACCGCACTGATCGACGACGCACCATGTGCCGATGAATATTCTCCGGCCGTAGAACCGCGCGCCGGTCGGAGGCTCTCTACAGCGCACAAGCAGCCGGTTGTTTCTCGGCCGATTTCAGTCGCGAAAACGGGGACGAAATCGGCTAACGTGTGCGAGGTGGGTACGGGCCCCGAGTGAGACGTTTCCAAAAGCCACTTGCCGCGGCCGATTCTGGGCTGGACGTTGTTGCTCGTCCCCCGGTTACGAAGAGGTGTCGATTGTTAAGCGTCGTCAGAGGCTCCCCGCGCGACTGAGACTCTTCTCCACTGTATTTTGTACACCGCAGGTTAGGTACTCTCGTCGTGATATCGGTTCCACGGGCAGCTAGAAATGACGCGTGTTGCGGCGTGGCTGGGGCCCGACGACGCGACGGTGCACACGAGAACTCGAAGAGTCGGAATGGGGTACACCTGTCCGATATAGAGAGTATACCTATAAACGTGGCGGCCCGCCCCCTGACCCAGACACATGGTACAGTTATATAGGTCCCTCGCAGGCCGGAGGATATCTCTTGTCGTGTTCGGGCCACACTCCTGACGGCCACGGCCACGAATCGTGGACGTGGTCGCGGTCGTGCCACCTATTCGTCGTTCTTGTCCTTCTCGGGTATCCCTGTTGTGTTGTTGCCCGTCCACGATCTCGACCTGTCAGACATACGACGGCTTCGTCGTCATCGTTAGCACGCGTACTTAGCGTCTCTTCCCTGTGTAACTACCTGTATCTGCTACCGGCCAAGAGAGACTTCGATACTCTTGCCCGCGAATTTTGCAATTGGGGTCATGAATATAGAGAGGCTTGAAAACACTTTGGGCGTATCTCGAGACGAAAATGTACAGAATCCTGGTGAAAAGATTCGTGGACTTGTCTTCGTCTCTTGGATGCGTTGACTGGTGGATCGAATAATGTCATCAATGACAGGAATTGGTCCGTGTACAGTCGCCTCGGAAAGTAGAGGTGGTGGTCTAAATGTGGGCTAGCACTTTTGAAGATTTTTAGGGTGTTACAGTGTAGCTGAAACATGTTTACTTTATTATGATATGAAGGTAAAATAAGCTCCTTTTTTTCTTGAGTTGTAGTTTCGAGTAAGCATTTAATATGATCCTATACTTTCGACTAGTCCATATTTATACCCTAACCTGTATTTGGACCGGCTCCTCCAAGTTGAAGAATGGGGAACGTTCTGTTGCTACGAGACAAAACGTTCTTGTGGCATTTATTAGAGATTCACCAGCGCCTTCAGCATTTATTTTAACAGCATCTTGAAGAAATATCATATTAAGTATGGTTGGTCGTTAAATTACTTACCGAAGCGACTGTAGGTGAAAAAACGGTTTAAAAAAGAATTTGAGTAATAAATTACTGCGTTTATGTCACCTGCAAATTTTTGGTAATTCTATTTACCATTTTAGTAGGATTTTTGATGGTTTGAGGACCTTACAGATATTTAAAGCTTTCGCAAATGCATAAATTTCTTAAGACTTTGAAACGGAGCGATGTTAATGGAATGACTTGCAAAACATTTTGACATCTCTACAATTTCGTTACTTGACATAGAATAGGTTGAGACGATTCGATGCACATCAGTACCTGCTATCCGCTCTGCAGGTGAACGTTGATCCGTGTAATCAACGGGAGCCTTGAACTTCGTAGAAACGGAACATCGACGCGACACAGGGGACCAGACGCAGGAATGGATTTGTTATTTCCTATCGTGTTTGTGCGTATAAAATATTTAATAATTGAAAAATAGAAACGACTTTATAAACTGTTGTAATCGTAATATATTCAGATTAAGATTAGGTAATTATGTTAAAGAATTTTGGAATTTTCGAAACCGTTTTGAAGTCCCGCATACCATACGAATTCCACATACGGAAGACTTCATTATCACTGTAACGGTACATCCGATTTATCAGGTAAAAAGTTTCACTAATTGTACTTTCGTCGTAAAAATTCATTCCCACTGTTTGTTCGATCGGTATAATCATACAAATATTGGTACATTACTCTAAACATAGTCAAATAGTATGAAAAATGTTTAAAAAATTGATTCGTTTTCAACAAAAGCTGCGATAGAAAATTTTCACGTAAACTGCAGTTACTAAATTTGAACATAATCTGCATTACTAATTAACGTAAAATAACTTCAACTTCAAAAATCAAATTATTCTGACTCAGATTCTAAAAAACGGACCGTTCAAAAGGACAAAGAAGACTTTTTCATTCAAACACGAAATGGTGTGCCATTCGACGATAGAGAAAACGTTCACCGATAAAAAGTAGTAAAAACCACTTTTTCAAATTCGTTAGAAGTAGGTCAAACGAATTCTATAGACACCGAATTCAGTCTCGGCGACTCGTTGGCAAGTGCGCCTTAGTTCGTACAGTGAATACTTTCGTTCGACAAATTTGTTTATAAAAAAAGGAAACAAATAGGGGGGTATTTTTATTTGCTATTAAATACAACAATCTGCTAGAAATAATATTTCGATTGCCAATGAAATCCGAAGCTGCACAGTACACTTTCTTCTAACGGACATTTCGCCGTCTGGTGCACTTTCATCCTAATTACTAAGGACAATATACACACGGCATGTACACGAGACATTTGTACATCCGACGTATGAATGTAGTAAATGGGTGAATCAGCCGACAATCAGCCAGCCGACCGACCGACCGACTGACCGCACACACATCGCTGACCTATAGATGAGTACCAGCCGGTACTCACGCCATCGTGTGGAACAATGGATGGAATCTTATTAGTGGCAATCATTGTTCAGTTTCTCCTCCGTGAATATGACGAGGAACACGTTTCCTTGGCAATATAACGTAGCTTGGCGATAACATCGAATCGAAGCTCGATAGCTATTATTTTTGCGTAATGACAAATTGACGGTACAGGAAGAGTGAGAATGACTGGGGAATTGATATACATGTGAAGTACAGGGATTGGATCAAATATGTTACAAGAGTGTCAAGTTTGATAATCGGATAGTGGTAAAATCTATATGGGAATTTCGAAAAACGAAAGAAATACTCTGGAGTAAAATCAAATCTTAATTACAGTGAATCCCCGATGAATGCGATATGAGCAACGGCGTTATTCCCACCGCTGGAGTTGTTCCCCTGTAGAATAAATCACAACAAAGTAAACAGAAGCTAAACAGAGACTCGACTTCGGGCAAAAAACAAATTTATGAGGAGCTGAAAATATTTCCGTCTTGCCACGAATGCTCTGAAGTGGACCCGAGTACGTCGCACTCATCGAGATATTACTGAACGTGGTTTTCAATTCCTTATAAGAACTGAAAATTGGAGACTTAGTTTTTATTATAGGACTCCATTTCTGTTGCAGTACTTTTCTGATTAAGACATAGCCCTGCATAATGCTACGAAATTGGATTATTTAAGCGAAAACTACTAGACTACTTCTATACTGGAGAGTGCACCATTTTTAACCAAAGAAGTCACCCAGAGATACAGTAAAAGTACTTAAAATTGTACTTTTGCATTCTATAGATACTCAATATGACGTAAAATCGACTCATTTAAGTCATATATTTTGGTATTCTAAAGAAGGTCCCTAACGGGGTAATTTAATGTACAAATAAATGATTAGCAATGGGTTAATGTAAACTTGACGTATATTGCTGTGTGACGGCAACTTAAAAAACAGACAAATTTTTCATACACGAATACACTATTTGATACATTAATATATTACATGATTACTGCTTACTACGAGATCACAAACAATAGTTTTGTGCACACGCCGTTGTCGAAATGACTGTAGTTAATAAGCGATCGATACTATCGCCTCCAATTAATATATAAGTATATTTACAATTGCATATACACAAAATACCTACATTTCTTTTCTGCGTATTTACATCGAGTATCGCGAATACAAATAAAATACACCGTACATCGGCAATTTGATCATTTAATTATGGTCGCGGTGATCCGGGTATAGATCTCGCGCCAGCCGACCATCGTCGTATTTCAACATCGCGACTAAATAGCGCATCATCTTTTACGACATAGTTTATCAAATGAATCGAGAATCGTAAAATGCAGAATTCCCGAACAGCATTTAAGCCGTCATTTCTTGCATTACACGGCACACTTCGCCGCTATAATTGACACATCGCGAAATCGGTATTCCGCGTAACAGCATTTTCTTTTCCTCGTTTATAATTTTTTTTTTTTTATTATTTACGCCTTTTTAATTATTCTCCTCTCTTTCTCTTCTTTCGCGAATCGAATCGAAGCGACTTACGGTTACGGACGTCGCGACTAACATCGAACGTAGCGAGTGTTGTGAGCATGTAATGTGTGTGTGTAACCCCTACGGATACATAAGTAATGTTTTACATGCGAGAGACAAATCTTGCACTAAGATTAATCGGTTAAATTTATATAACTGGTTTTTATATAGCACGCAACGTCAAATCATGATGCGCGTATGACACGTTGAACAATTAACTTTCATTATTAAACATGTGAAGTAGTCTTCTAAAATATAAACTGCGTTCGTAGAAAAACTTAACGATGATGCACTTTTAACTTGAAACCGGCTCGCTGTTTTTTCTGTCTTTTTTTTTTTTACGTTTTTTGCTCTCTTTAAATATTGTCTTCGATGTATTACGCTATCTTATCACGGTAAAGTTCTAGAGTATATACTTTTAGAAACCATTAGGATTCGAAAATCCGGTTTGATTTTCATTAAACTCTTTGTAGATAGGTACTATTCAACATTTTTCTAACGATGGATCACCAGGGTTATATATTTGTATGTTTCCGGGTTATCCGTATAATTCGTTCGATCGTTGATTTTTTTTCTACTCAACCGTCGCTTGCGTGCCCGTTTATACTTTGTTTTTCACCAAGGTGCTCTTTGCTTTTTTTTTTCTTTATAAATTAATTAAAACGTACGATGCCATCTTGACCGTGCATTTTCGTTAACACCGTTCTGGCAATGTGTTTCTATAAAACGTAAAACGATCACAGTGGACCAGCACCGAAAGGAAAGTATAAATACAAAAGAAAAGAAAATCGATAAAAAAATATCGCGTCGAATTTAAAAAACGTTAAAAATACACGTTACAAATCTATATGCGATCATTTTGTATGGCTTACTTAAAGCTTTCGTAGAAATTATAATTACAATGATGATTCAATCCATGACGAATCCAACTTTCTACTTGTTTCCATAAGAAATCCTAAAATATTGTCTGAGCATCGAACTCACAGGTGTTTTGGTATTACTAATTAGATTTCGTAAGCATTCTTGCAATACATCACAAAATATTCTGTCATTGAACATTTTTTAGCGCAATCGCGGTTTACTTTGAAAAACATAGTTTCAGTGAATCCTATATAATTCGCCGATGTAAAACATATATATATATATATATTATATATATGTATGTACATATATATGTACGTATATAATGTAGTGGTGTTCTTAGTATTTTCTAGTCATTAACAATAGTGCACAGATGAATTCAGTATGGTGTTATGCAAGAGCAGAAGCTGGTAGGGAACTGTGCTTAGGTTTCGTCTTGTTTAGGAAAACCTTTATGCAACCATTAAAGTCGGCGCTTACGAGAACATGGCCACCACAGCCTTTGGTGCGCTGTTCAACCACAGGATCAACGGGAGGAACATCTACGGTTGAACTAGCTAGATTCTTTGCGTCTTCTTTACTTTCCCATTGCTCCCTCTCTTCGATCTGTTTTATAATACTATCCGGATTTGGTGCAAACACTGCGCATGTCACTACAGCATTGTGAGATTTTATACCTTCCCAAAAGTCATTTCGATCTCTACGTACGCTCGAGAATTTCGAATAATCATGATGGGTCTTCCAGATGTAAATGCACTGATTTTCCGAACCACTAACTATATACTGCCCGTCAGGGCTAAAACTCGCTTTAATCTGACTACTAACGTTAACGTAACCTTTATATTTGCACGACAAATTTAAATCTCGCAAATCGTACAGACGGATGCGGCTATCGTTTGAGGTGACCAAGATCTTGTCTTCGCCTGGCATAGGCTCGATACCACTGATCTTTCTTCCTGTCGAATTCTTCCCTCTCGTCGATCGTACGTGTATCTGTGTGTGATATTTTAACTGATCCGTGTTGTAAAATATACATCGGCCATCGTACGAACCTACCACCGCAAATTTTCCATTCTGACAAAAGTTTGCGGCGGTAATCAATTTAGTTTGTCCATCAACTTCGTTCCACACGGCGACCTTTTTGTCCGGAATATTCCAAAGTCGAAGTTTACCGTCCAAAGACCCTGATAGAAAGTATCGATCATCCCGAGGATGAAATACTATTGCTGTAACGAAATCAATATGTTGGAAGCAACACAGGCATTCCTTCCGCGATATATGCCAGAGCCGCACAGTTTTATCCATCGACGAAGACAAAACGAAATAATTCTTAGACCATGATACGTCGAGCAAGTCTGAGGTATGACCGGTGTAAGTGCAAAATGGCTTCGGCATAAAAGGTCCTTTCGTCCCTTCTATTTCACTGAAGGCACTAGCCACAACGTTGGGATCTTCCATAGACTGTTGCGAGACCAAAGATTCCTGCGAAGGAGTTGGACTAACTTTTTCAGCGTTGTATTTAGTTCGCATATCTTGAAAATATGTGAAAGCATCGCGCAAAACCCAAATTCTTAAAACTCGATCCTGTCCTGCTGTAGCAAGTAGCCGTCCACAAGCAGAAAATTTCATACACCAAACGGGACCCACATGTTCCCCACTCAAGTCCTGCACATGCCGTAAGCAACTGAATTCGTATGGTCCTTTATGACTATTAGATGCTTTCAATTTAATACATTGCTGTTCACCAGGATAAACTTCATCTACTATATCCATAACGTCTTCCTTGTGTCTTGCATGAGATACTTCTTGGGCGATAGATTTGGCTTTGTCCATCGTTTTTTTTACAGTGGATCCTAAGAATCGTTTCAACTTTTGAGTCCTCTTTCGAACTCTGCCAACAGCCACATCTTCGTCTGGTGGTATACTGGACATTTTACTGTCAACGCTTTCCTCGTCACTTTCCTTCTCCTTCTCGAGACTAGAATTACTTATATATTCTGAAGTGAGTCTCATAATATGAAGCGACAAAGGATTAATACACTGTGGTAATTTATCTTCCGCTATACTTAATGGCACTCTTTCACCAGTGTCTAAGTTTAGTACAGTTACTTGTTCTAAAATTTCCTAAAACAAGATGAGCATATCATTGTTATTAACGCATTGGAGATTAACAAATTTCGTCTTCATCTAATATTTAAAACAATATCCTACCATGTCTGTTAAACGTTTTCCAGAATCTGTTCTTGTTCTTACAAACATGTTTAACTGTTTCACCATATCTTGATCACCAGCAGATTTTCGTCTTTCCTTTGAACCTGGAGGACTCAAACCGGAAAGCTTATGAGGGCCTAAGGAGTAACGGCCAATGCTGTTACTAGACATAGATCCCAATGGACTATTTGATTTATCACTTGATCTCACACTCATTAATTCAGCTTTCACTCTTTCTATTCTTTCTAATTCTTCCGCCGAAGGCCCTTCAGCTTTTGACTTGTCTTCATCCTACAGGTAAGGAAATAATTAGTATGTATATACATCAGACATCATATGTTAAAGTATATTTATATAAATATATTGTTATACAAACTTGTGGTTTAACAACATATTGTCCTTTTGTAGCAGATCGAATGTCAAGTGAGTGTTCAAATTCTCTAGTGATGGACTCAATAGTACTTGCTGGACTTGGTAATGGAGAAGCTGGTAGTACCGATTCTGTTGTAGAAGGCTAAAATTATAAATCTATGTTTACTTGCTGAATACGATACTATCTTCTCAATGATTTAAAACGAAAATATTTTTTATACTCTAAAATAATTGTACTAATTAAGAAGTATCGTACAGCAAGGTCAGTAGGTGTCTGAACTTTTGTCTTTTTTTTACGTCTAGGTGGTGCAACGGGTATTCCAACCACAGCAGTATCTTCATTGGACTTTCCATTATTCTTTGTACTAGCGATGACATCAGGTTCTTGAAGCATAACAGTCTTATCATTTTGTGAGTGAGAAGCATAGTTCGACCTACTGTTAACAGAGGATTCCTGTAGGATATCCCCTGATAACGTAAGGATGCTGGAGGACTGGGACACCTTACCAGATGCTGTGTCCTCGTCTTTGCTTGGAATACTAGCAATGGAGGACATCTGGCTATCACGGGTAAGGATGGCAGAAGGAGGACACTGGGTTACATTTGTTACAAGTACAGCAGAAGCATTGTCCCCAACTCCAGCTAAAATTCGACCCACTCGTCCTAAAGAGGTCATACTTTGTAGGCTAAGAGTATCGTGTTCAATGATTCTAAATGGATGAGTTGTTTTTGAAGGAGCAGGATATACACCCTCGATGGATGATGTTTGACTATCTGGAGGGGAACTGTTAATGGGAATATCATCATCTTCTGTTTGCATGCGCTGACGAAGTTCACGAAATCTCCTTCTACCCACAATTTTATCTGTACTAGATTCCTTTCCATCTTCTTCCTAAATTAATGTATATTCTTTATTAAAACTATGTTAGGTATTAAGTATGTAATATCAATCATTTTAATAGCAGTAATGTTTCACAAAAACATCATCATCGTCTGTTTTCTGATGGATGTCTGATGTATCCTTGGGTGGTATTTCAACGCTAAAGGATTCACGCTGTTTGCTCCTGCTATGAAAATCAAATACTGTTACATCAGTACTGTTATAATCAGTACTAAATAAGACAAAACAATCTTTAATACATATAAAATATAGAGGAAAGTAGACTGACTGAAAGTAAAATAAATACTACATTCCAATATAAACTGATTTATTAAACTATTGAAACAATGACATTGAAGATTATTTTCCAATATGTTTGGAATTGAAAAGCAACGATTAAAACACTAGAGAAGTAGCAACTGCCGGTTCTGAAATAACTGCATACAATCATGAAAATGATTGCATTAAAGTGCTCAATTTCAGACCTAACCAAAAATATAAAGCTATATAGGAACATGACACAACAGAAAAGGTAGACAATAGGAAATGATATAAAAGAAACTTCGAGGTCTAAAAGAAGATCGAATAATGTCATCGATCAAATGAAAATCGCGAAAGAAATTTTCGTAATCGGTACTGTTTTATAAGTGAACAGAGTTCAAATTGTTACAAAAGTTTTATAGTAACGATCTATAATACGTGCACATTATAAATAAAATATTATTCAGGATCTTGAATAGAGTCACATGATAAGCGAATATTAGTCAAGTTACCGTGAGTTACGGTGGGAAGTATCATCCTCCGCATCAAAAAATTCTTCGGAATCGCTGCTTCCAGACATTGTCGTCTGCACTGAATGATTAGTAATAATAATATTATCCGCATCGGTACTGTCAAGGCGCGTCACGCGTTTCGCAAAATCGCGAATACCAAGACCAGACAAAAGCGAGTATAGGATTGCGAATGGCACGAAGTCATGATTTGACTTCCAATAGCGGTTACAGAAATGCACAGCTCTGTGCTAACGTACTGGCTGCGTATTTCAATTATCCTAGTTCTTTCGAACGTAAATTAACGATGCGAAAGTGGTAACACTGCACGAGTCTGTCCAATAAAGAGGCTGCATCATGGAAAAGAGTTGCGCGATTGGTGAACAACGAGTTTGCAGCCTCGAACTCGTGCAGCTGCCCGCTCGCCAGCATGCCTGCTGCAAAGGAGGCGAGCCGTCACACAAAAGCAAGATGGAGGATCTCACAGTCGAAGTATGCGGCGAAAACGGAGCAAATTATAAGGTTCGTTCTGTGAAAAGTATACAAAAAACAGGGCGAAAGGTCGAGGCCGTGGATAGACCAAGTCACGGCCCATGGCGCGGTTCTAATCTCACAAAAGAGACGCCCGTACTTCGCGAAAGCGCGGCCCTCAAATGTTCGCGAGGTAACGCGGCTTCCTCCGACGCCATGTCTCGTTTGACAGGGCGTGATTTTCGTCAGCTTTTAATGTTGCAATCCGTCCTGATGTTATTCCAATTCACCAAATCGCGTTTCCTTTATATAAAAATTACAGAAACACCGCTTTCGTCGGTATCCCGAATGCACCCCGATATTACGCTCGATTTTCTTATGCTACTCGCTACTACTCTTCTGATTTCTGGACGAGTGTCTTTACATGCTTTATGTTTCATTTTTTCAGGCCTTTGTCACCGACGTCTTTGAGGACGAGGTTCTGGTACAGTTCGAAAATGAGTAAGTTCTTCCTGTACTTTTCGAGTAACTATTTAACTATTAGTCTTTGGAACAGATCACTATGATTAGCTATGCTAATACAAACAGTATAGTTTTTTTGAGCACAAGAATTATACCATTTTTATCAATCACACTCTAAATACTTGTCCCGATGATATCGAAAGTCCATGATTTTCATAAATATTAGTCGTTATTTGTACATATATGGCTATTATTTTTTATGGTATTTTTACATATTTTACCTTATTTCTAAATACAATAACAATTGCTGTTATATATACCTAGGTATTATGAAGAATCATTAAAGTTTAATATAATCTTTTAACGAGTCTTTTATCGTATTATAGGAATATCTTTGATATGATCATAAACGTAGCAATTGAAAATAACTATTTTACATGGAAAATGTATATAAAAATAATAATTTAAATCTGTTTTAAATCCACTAAAGCATAACAACTGTGATGATAATACTTTTATTATATAAGTTATAGTTTTAGTATATATATATATACATATATATATATATATATATGCGTATGTACAGTTTTTTAAAAGTTTATTGTCGTTTATGAGTTATTTCATTTGTACAAAGTATGTTGCAACATTGGGCAAGAGGTTTACATATAATTTACTTACACAATGTAATAATGTATACTTTTCATTTTAGTTGGCAAGCAGAAGCAAAGTTCCCATTTTCTCAAGTACGTCTACCTCCAAAAGAAGGTCCGAAAACTGAATATGCAGAGAATCAGGAGGTTGAAGTACTTTCTAGGACTAATGAGCATGAACATTGGGGTTGGTGGAAGGCAACTAGTAAGGTTAGTAAGAATTGGTCTTACTTTTTTTTTTGCATATTACTCATGAAAAGAAATATGTACTGAAGTTTCATTAATTTGTGTATAATGCGTATATATACATATATGTATTGTTACATATGTATTTCTTAACCCTCGAAGTCCGGATTGCCAAAATCGGCGGAGGGGTCAATCGTGATCTATAAAAACATCTCGAAATATTTGCTTCCATGCTATATAAACAGTTCGATGACACTGATTATCAACGGGTCGCCGGTGACCCGGACATAGGAACGCGTGGGTTAATAATTTTATTTTTTTTAAATTGATATTTCAAACACTGATGGTTTTAATTGTATTTAGAAACATTATTTATATAATGAAATTAATGTTTCAGATGAGCAAAGGAGGTTTTCAAGTAGTTGAATATTCAGGCTGGGAATGTGCTTATACTGAAATTGTAGGTAGCGAGCGAGTGAGGCCCAAAAATCCTAATCCCCCTATTGATAAAAATACATTTCACAAGATCGAAATCGAAGTACCTGAAGATCTGAGAGAATTGTATGTAATACGTTCTGTTCTTTTCAGTCATTTAAGACCATTATTTTATTATGCTCTAAAAAGATTTTTTAATGTGTACAGTGCCAAAGTGGAAAATGTACATAAGGATTTTCAAAAAGCGATAGGTGCGGCTGTGTGCCGATATGTGCCTGAACGAGGAGTATTGCTGGCCATCTCCCGTCACGAAAATTTACATCGTCACAGTAGCGTGCTCCAAGAAATGCACTTTAGAAGCTTATCGCAAAAGGTAATTAGTGAAGTTACTATGGTCGTCAATTACTTTTTTCTCAACTAATTTGCAAATAATTTGGCAACATAATGCTATTAAAAATGTAATTGGTATAGCTATACAAATAAATTATATAGTACCATAATAGGATCAACATTCCTTCTGAAATACATAATTGTTTATTTGTATGTTACAGGTATTACTTTTAAAAAGAACTGAAGAAGCGATACGTCAACTGGAGTCAACTAAACTTCAGACGATTGGGGGGTAAGTAAAGAACATTTAGTCTTGGTGTTGCAATTAACAAATCTTGTGATATTTAATACCTGTCCCTATCCATATACTGTCCTGGTTACCATCCTGTCTGTGGTTTGCATTTACTGGCAGAAAAGATTCATTATATTTCCAATCATTAACTAATATGTTTGCTTCAACATCATATCATTTTTATGAATGTCGTTATATAATTACACTAAAAACGTTTACTATACCTTTCATTTTCGTTTCCCAATGTTACATTTGTGATTGTATATAAAATCTTCAATAAATTTACCATTATACATTTACAAGATTCATACATAACTTTACATGTCAGTTGCCATTTTATTTCTTTTACTACTGTCAATCGCAAAAGCACAAAGTGCATATTGTAATAAATCAGCACATGATGTATTTTTCCATCTGTCTTTTAGCAAATGTCACTTTCAGTTGACATACTATTCTGTTACTTTTAAAATATTTTTGTACATATAGGGTAATGCTATGTTTTCCATTATTTGCTGATTACAATCATCAGGTACATAAATTATGATTAGATCAATTTTATTTAATGTGTTTCATAGAACACATTCATATTAAATGTTTTAAGTATATTTACTGCTACTTGTTGTTTTTCTACTTTAAATCATTTCGTTCATAAGTAAACAAAAGTATATATCAAATTCTATTAAGAAATAAGGAAACCTTCTACACCGGTACCCTTTAGGAACATAAATGATATCCTTTAACTGCAATTTTATATTAACTGTTGTTATTAAGTAAACGTGATTGATGTCCACATAATTAAGTGTTTAAATTACAATTTTTAAATATGAAATTTTAATGAATAGTGTACTTTATATAATACAAAAAAAGACAATATGCATGCACTTTGAATTTTCATGTGTTTCATTACATATATATCTATAATATATATGTGTGTATATATATATATATATATTTAATCATCTTCATTCATTCGAATACACAGGATCAAGTTATGCAAAATGTTTGTATATTAACAGTTATATTAAAATTCACAAAAATCTTTGTAGTTGTAGATGCTTGACATATTCCAGCAAGTAAACACACTATCTGTCTGAGTAACTAATACATGCAATTAGGGCTACCGCTTGCACTTGAAATTTGTTTATCGTGTTATATTCTTGAACACTAATTGTTTTTGATGAAATATCTTACACTAAGATACACAATATTCTCCAAAACATTCAAGTAACGGGTTTGTATGATTTTTTAGTAGAATATTAAAAATAATCAGGATATTATCCAAATAATAATGCTTAATATATCTTCGTAATTTAGTAAAAATTGAGTATACATTTTTAAATACTAACTCTGTATACCAATTTATTTTAATACAGGTATAATTCTAAAGAAATACTCAATATAATGAAGAGAAGGCAGTACTTTTTATGCAGGGTATATTTTTAGATTATTAGTATACTAACAGGGTAGGTGTATGGAAAGTAAATAGTAGTTTTTGAAAAGTTTGTAACATTGTATTTTTACTATTACCAGACGAGTGACTTCTGTTCCATCAGAATACGAAAACTTTACTAACTATGTTTACTAACTATAACTTAATACGAATGGAAGTGGATTTTGAATGAAATTTAATTCATTTATTGGCGAGGAGCAAACAGACAGAATGGCAGGGACACAGGATAGGGCCACCTTACACATGACTTTCCACTGAGTTACACCAGAGTTTGTTTCTCATTTCAGCAAATTTAGATCTTCAAACTTTATATATCAGCGTGTCTCAGACTTTGAGGCAGGAGTGAAAACAAATTCAAGGTGAGATCAGAGCAGCGTGGTTTAGACTTAAGTTAACATTAGCTTATTGTATGACAAATTTTACACAGCTGCATTTTTCCATTGAAAAATGAAATTACACTATAAATGTGCATGCTTCGGCGTTGTGTAGATCATTCAGTGAGACCCAAATGCTTTAAAATACACAGACATATAAAATTTATTGTTTATTCTTTTCAATTTATTATACGTTCTGTAGTAAAATTATTTCGTAAATGATGAATTAGTGAATAATTATAAACGTGTAGCTGTGATCAGTTTCAATTCCTTTACCCTTTTTTTTTTACATTTATGTGTTTAAGTAGAGTTTTACGTTCATTCATTTTGTCCACATAAGAAAATACATTCTGGCCTGCCAATGTTTGAGAAACACTGATATATTAAGTGTGTTGCACAGAAATTTAAATAACTGGTAACTCTATATCGTATTTTATCAAAAGTTAATGACTTAATTACAAAATATATAATGAGGATAATGAAAATTAATATAAGCTTTAGTATTGAATCATTTCTGTTAGGTCGTTATGAAATTTTTAATTCTATTATAATTATAATATTACACGATTTTGTATGAATTTTTACAAAGGATGTAAATAATTCACACTGATTCTGTTTAAAAAAAATTTATTTATACATAAATACCATAATAACATACATATTTCTCATTCGTCAAATATAATTTTTATGTTCTTTGAGAAAGTTATATTTCATGACAGTTTAGTGTAGATCTTTAAAAGTATTTTTATCTACAATTACCACTTATAATTTATGTGAACAGAAACTAATACATCTATACATTTTCTATTACACTATAAAGATTAGAAAGACAGAATACATATCACACTTTTCCTTGTTACTACAATGAGGTATTAAATAATATGATAGAAAAGATAAATACTTCGATTAAAAGCTCTCCGATTTTTCAATGATGCTCTAATCATAATCGTAAGTTTCAGGAATTGTATTACAAAATTTATAATAGTTTGCCTATTTTAATAACAGGAACGTATGCATGCTTCATACAATCACGTCATTTTGATTTCATTACTTTCAATCCCATGTACTTTCTCTTCAAACTCATAATTACATAATTCTTTCAATGAACTTATTCGTATATCTTATTATATACATTTTTATGCATTAAAATATGTGTTTATTCCAGTTTTTTTAACCCTTTGAGTGCGGAGTACTTCAAAAATTAACACTTACAGTGGACAAGACTCTGTTCACGATGATGATAGTCGCAGAACTTTTTCAAGTACCGCATATTGTATGAAATTACTAATTATCTATGGAATGAATAATTCAAGCTTTCATTTGATCTTTTTTTATATAAAGTTGCATAAATATTATTTAGTTTGTTTAATTTTTATTCCCATAATATTATCCGATATTAACATTTGGATGAATCCATACATATATGCGTTCTTAGCACTCAAAGAGTTAATGATTGCGTACGTTTGTGGGTGATTAATGAAATAAATTAACATACACTTCAACTGAAATTTGATTATTATGAACTACTTAGAACGAATATGAGATTTATTCTTAACTTATCCAAAAGTTGTCTACTATTACTTTTATCTGCCAAGATGCAAGCCACAGACAGGACTTTCAATTATAATAAAACATTTTGTTCTTCATAATTGTACCCTAACACACTGATATAATATTGCATGTTATCAACAAAAAATATATATCTTATAATTTTAATATAAAATTGGCAAAAATTTTTTATTTTCTGTGTATGTAAGCACTTAAGTCTTTATTTATATAAAAAAAAAATTATATTTGCCTTTGGGTAGTATTCATTAACATATTACTAAAACTAGCAATTATTATTAACATTATTACTAAAACTAATAATATTAGTTTGATTTCTGTAAACTTTCTTTAATCTAATTATAGTGCAACATGTTATTATGGTTACCTGCATTATTTCAGCAGAAGAAATTGTATGCTCTCGTTTTGCTTCAAAACTAAATATTTGAAAGAGAAAACGCTTTATTTTCTAGATACACAGATGAATTTAATGTACGGGAAGACCTGATGGGTTTAGCAATTGGTGCTCATGGCGCAAACATTCAACAGGCAAGGAAAGTTGATGGAATTACGAACATAGAACTAGAAGAAAATTCGTGCACGTTCAAAATATATGGACAGGTAATTATATAAAATTTTATTTACCCTATACATCCTCATATATTTTCTAAATATCAATCGTTTTTATTTCATTGACCACTCTATTCATTGAAAGTAATTCAGAGTAGTTAAGTAATACAGTGTTATTTGGTTACAGACACACGAAGCTGTTAAAAAGGCTCGTTCCATGCTTGAATATAGTGAAGAATCTATACAAGTTCCGCGTGTTTTGGTGGGCAAAGTAATTGGAAAAAATGGTCGTGTAATTCAAGAAATAGTAGACAAAAGTGGTGTAGTAAGTATATTTATTCTATTATTTGTTACTCTGGTAAGTTATACATTATTATTACAGTATTTTTTTTCCTCTTTTTTGAAACATAAAGTTGTGATACATTTAGTTTACCATTACATTCAGTATGTTTGGTTTGAAGTATACACATACTTTTTTTCTTTTTCGAAAAATTTTTGGACCTTCATTAATTTGATGCAATAATTGTGTACATAAATTTAATCTAGACATCGTATGTGTGTACCTTTACTTTGATAATTAAGTTATTTTGATGCATTTTATTTAAATATATTTAATTGTATTGTCATGTTCTAGTATAATACTTTTGTTGAAAGGAAATAGCTTAATTTATACAATCATATTGTAATGAAAATGGTAATTATTTGCTGTGGGTTGGGTACATGCTATACAAACCTTGTTTGTTCTCGGTAGATAACAACTGGTTCGAGTGGGAATGTATATACTGATAGAGTAAGTATATCATGTTCATTGTTTTTGATTTCTTTCAGTTAGTTCAGTCGAATGAATTATATATTGTTAGGAATATTTTCAAATTTTACGCAGCCCACTCGAGCCAGCCCCACCCAATAATGAAAAATTTCCTTTTTTTCTATTATTAAAAAATTTCATGCCACGCATACGTCGCTCATGTCGATGCATTTGTTTTTCGTCTACAGCTATTTAAACTTTAAAATTATCAGTTGTTTTTGTTTTCAAAAGAAGATTTAAGAATTAACATTTCCGAAATATTGTTTGAGAAAAACTTTTAAATTTATGTAATCCAAATAATTCGTTACAAAACAATATTCAGACAAATTTTACAGCCTGATCTCTAACAAGGAAGGTGATTGAAAATTAAAGGAGTATGGATGTGATATTAGATTAAAAAATTCGTACTAGGATATTTATTAACGATATACTAAACAATATGATTCTGAATCATATAAATTTCAGGTACGTGTAAAAATAGAAGGAGACAACGAACCTCAACCTACAATTCCAAGAGAAGAGGGTCAGGTGCCCTTCGTCTTTGTTGGTACTGTTGAAAGTATTGCTAATGCGAAAATGTGTTTGGAGTATCACTTGGCGCATTTGAAGGTACAATTGAAATAATATACACTCTACTTTCCACATTTCATACTTTTAATATTCCTATTAGTTATATATGTACTATATACAATTTTTTATTACTTGTTTTTAAGGAAGTAGAACAATTACGGCAAGAAAAATTAGAAATTGACCAACAACTAAGAAGTATACATGGATCTACCACGGGACCAACGCCCAACTTTCCTCCAACAAGACGAGGAATGATTGCAGGCCCAGAGGAAGGTGGTGGAGGTCGAGGAGGTCGTGGGGGTCAATCTCGTGGACGTGGTAGCAGGGCTAGAGTTTCTACCAGACACAATGCCGGTAATACTATTACTGACTATATCAAGAATGTAGAAAACACACAAAAACGTAGTGGCAGAACCGGGGGACACAATACCAGAGACAGTAGATCTAACCCAGACCTAGTTAGTTAGTCAATTTGTAGGTCGCACAGTAACCTAATCAAACCAAATCGGGCAGAACCGGTGGACGCAACACCAAAGACAATAGAGAATGCAGAGATTTTAAAGACAAAGGATGTCTTAACACAAAGTAACATTTGATAACTTGTTATTGACGTTAAATCAGTACTAGAATAATTACTATACAATATTCCTAGTAGAAACTCTTTTATTCAGATTTAACATAATGTCGTTTGGCCTGAGTTAACAAAAATGATGATTATTCCTGTTACACTCGTTATTATTTGTAACGTAGTATAATTTGCAGGTGTGAATAAAACACTGGATAGTAACTTTAGGGATTCATAAGTTTCGTTGACAAAAAAAGTTTTAATATCCATATACGTCCAGAAATAAATAATTTTGTTAGCAATTTCAATTGTGAGTCTAATAATATGTAGCAATCAATAATATAAATTCGTAATTAATATATTGTATCTAATACTACTTTTAAGCAACTATTAATTTATAAACTAAAATGCCAATAATATTTGAAACAATTTGTTTCTGGATATATGTTGAGCTTCTTTGTTCTTCAACGAAAAATAAATTTTGAATCTCCAAAGATTATACTATAATTTATTCAAACTTCGTGTAACTTATTCTGCCTTTAATACGTTTACTATGATAGACTCTGCACGCTTCTTGTTGAATTCTGTTAAATTAATTTTTAAGAAGACAATAGTAATTTTATAAAAAAATATTACAGAAATTATAAAGAATTCTTTAATACACAACAAATGTAATAGGACTAACACAAGCGGAGGTATAACAAGAAATGTACATGTCTTATATCGCAGTAAACGTAATAATATATAACAAAATATTCGTTTTCAACACTTCTTGAAAAATTATGTTTACTTGTTTCATGTACATTCATTATTTTTCATTATGTATAACTATAAATACTAATAGTATGTATTACTATACATACAGTAAATAATATTTGCAAATATATTTTCCGGTAACAACTAAAAAAATGTTAAGAATTATTGAGAAAGATTCCAATACACGAGTTTGTCCTTTAATCGATTCTTTAAACTTTAAACTATTCCCTAAATACGAAAAATCTGTAAATCTGTTCATACAAGCATAAAAAATATGGATTAACTATATAAAAAATTAAATACTTTCTGTTTAGTATATTAATACATTTAATATCTTCTGTTTATGTTCGAGTTAGGGGAATTCGGTCTATTTAAATCGAATTTAGTGTGTATTAACTTCTTAGAATGGTTAGAGTTTCTTCATTGTTAAATTACATAGATTTGAAACCACACTTTGCTCTAAACCGTTTCAGTTATTTGATGTTTTACTTGTACATCGTTATTCGTTATTCATTATGTTCGTTCATAATTACATTACATTTCTTTTACTTCAGATCTATAGATATATTAACAATTCGCCGCATTTGTAAACATGTCATTACGCAGTGTATACAATTATGGTACATTAGATACTAATAATAATGACCATATGCATTTGCATGTATGTATTTAATAGAAATGCATGTAATTAAGAAGTATCATATGGTGTGATTGCTTAAAAATTAAATATAATTTTATACCTTATTTTGTGTGCGAATTGTCTAATATAATATATTCTACCAATAATTAATATTACAAAGTAACAAATGGTTTGCGAAAAATGTATAGTACTGTATGACGGTATTTAATATTTCATTCAACTTATGATACACGTATTGTAGGATGGAAGATGAAAAATTCAACATAATAATATATTAAATTTAATTAACTTTATTAACTCTAACTATTAACAAAACTGAATGTTAATGCCGTAGATTGTTTAAAGTTGCTCAGAAACAGCTATTATGTTATTCTTTTTATTAATAATGTATTTAAATACGTTTTGTAATAAAACTTGTCTTGTAAAACACCTCCAATTGAATCTGATTTTTATGGTAGAAGATTTAGTCAATAATTATTACATACATTTTGCAAGTACTATCAGCTATTTTAATGTAGTTAAATACAATTTTCTCGTGCCACATAAGTTGATACAAGCATAATAATAATCAGGGAAAGATTAAAAGATTAGTGAACTTAATTTCTCAAGATGCTTCTTCATTTCCTATTAATACCTTTAATTCTTATAATGGTGAGAATTGTTATTAACGAGTTAGATTCTACATTGATCATCATCTACTACAAGTAAGAACACTAATCTTTCATGATTACATTTGATTTACAAAGTCATTAAAGGTATCCTGTTTTCATCATGTTCTGTTCATGTATTTGCATTTAATGTTTGTTATAAATCATATTCAATTTATAGGATTGCGTCGAGATACTTTAGATGGTAGTGAAGATCGTGTAAGAGATCTACCTCCAAGAGGTGGCCACCAAGGTAGTGCCGGAAATTCAGGATACATGGGTGGCAGACAAGGTCGTCCTCCACCTCAACGTAGAGATCGTAGGGACGAACGTCGTCGAACTACCGATGATGAAGACACGGTTCTTGATAGCCAAGATGTTTCAAGCATTGATAGAGGTAATAGCATTACTTCAATACTATTCTACACTAGACCAACCGTTTCGTCCTAAAGAGAATCAAATATTAAATTAAAATGCTTTTGAGAGTGGCATGGATTGTGAAGCAAACACTTGTGACCATCTAACACTAACAGTATCAACGATGACTACTAATGCACGCTACTAACATATGCAGTAGCTTAATTTACACTTGATTAGGTATATGTATATTTAAACACTACATTCTTCATAATGAAATATAAAAAAAGATGGTCACAGTGGTTTGTCTATGCATAGAATCTGTATCAAGTGTGGAGGCAGGACCTAAAAGCATAAGGCGAAGACGACTTCGACGTTCTCGGCAACGTAGTTCTACACCAACAAATAATCAGAGAGGTAACTATATCTAAAAAATATAATGGAATCCCTTTAGGACGATCGGTTTTAGTAAGGTCTATTAAGTACAGTATTAACCGTTTGCACTCCAGTATAGTCAAATGGGAACCACTTCAGTCGAGTGTTTTGGTCTGTTGTCGCTATAGAGGAACCATTTATATAAAAAGTAGTTTGTTACAAAATTAACCGTTAAACAGCATTTATTTATTTTACGGAGGTTAGTCTGCACGCCAATGTCTGTAATAGGAATAATTAGTTTGATCGCGTACAAATCATACAGATGTTCTATATCTTATGTATGGGCATTTGAATAAAAGTATTATTATAGTTGTTTGTTCCAGAAATTAATTTCTTGCCGAAAGATTGTATATTTTCTATTTTTCGAAACAATCTTTTGATGATTTGCAGGCATATGTCAGATACAAATAATAAATCTACACTTTTACACGAGTAAGATATTTTTATGACATAATACATTTTTCAATTAAACTTAATATCTTTAATACGTTGGAATCGTAGTATGAACTTGCTTTTACGTAAAAAAAAGAGTAGAATTGGTAGGCGCCTAATTTGTCAGAAAAATTGGACCGCAACCGGTTAAGTGTGTACATTTAAATCAGTTTTAAGTTTCATACAGAAATATTCAAAGTTAATCTATGCATTTGTTTAGGCAGCAATGCCGGCCCAGGCGACCAATCAACAGTAACTAGTAAAGAAGGAACACCAGCAAATGACATTTCTGCTACTAACAACAGTTCCCAAGGGCCCAAAGGCCAAAGAGAACCACGGGTACGCCCTCCTCGTATGCAACAGAGCAATAAGCCTAAGGAAGCTCTGGTTAATGGTACCAGTGGCTAAATAACCATTGTGGTCAACACCTGCTACTTATGTATAACATTACACCCGATGAGAGCTATTAACACCCAGCACATAACATGACGCATACCTACGCAAGGACTACACGATTATGGAACGCGACATGATTAGTCTACGCTCGTTGTTAAGACTGTTTGCTACCGATAAGAATACGACAATTGTTTAAGAAATCGTCATTCTCCTTAAACACATTTAAGGACACATATTAATATCCATGCATGGTTTAGTTTAATGATAGTAATTATGCTATCATGTTTGATATATGGATACATTCATTGGGAGGTAGTAGAAGCATTTGGTAAAAAGGAATCCCCTGATTGTGAAACTGTGCCTCATTTTTATACCGAGCTCCCAACTTGTGTGACAGCAATTTGGACGTACTATAAAGTACCTCTTAATCACTTGAAATGATCCAATAATAGGCTGGATATACGTGGCTCGTACGTCAATTATCAATTTGAGCAATTTTCGTCTAGATGTGTCGCTATATTTATTGCAAGAAAATACAATACGTACGGAAACACATAATGTCATCAATTTCAATGTTCTTTCTATGTTTCCTTCATGAATTCTTGTTATAAAAAGTTTTCAATATAGTTAAAGCTATATTACGTATAGAGGTACGAATTTCGTGTTATTTTGTATTCGTTTTTTCTCTTTTTTTTTTTTTTTAAGCGACACTTGAGCCCACCTGCTGAAACTGTTTTGCGACATAACTAGGACGAAACTTATTGTGATGCAGGAAAAATGGATTTCCGTTGTTAGACATAACAATGGTAGGCGGCAGCTGCATGAAATCTGAGTTAAAAGGTGTTCCCAATGATGTTCCTTCTATTTACTTCACAAGATTGAGTTTTTTTTTTGGTTTACGATTATTAGTAGAATTATTTAACGACACTAGATTTTTATGTTTCCATGCTGAGTGTTGATTAATAATACCATGATGAATGCTAAAATGACTTATTTGATTGTAAAAGAACACAAATGGGTGTGCACAAGAAGTCGGTTTTTATTTCCGGGTTCACTTTCACGTAATTTAGTCTTTTTTTTTTATTACAGTCTAAGCATACTATATCAAATATTAGGATTTGATATAAAGTTCTTTTCCGCATTGTTTCGCATGATTTAAAAGGAAAGTAAACGTATACTTAGTAATACCAATGTATGATGTGCCAGAGAAGGAATGATACATGTTTTATGATATCTAGCTGAAGTGCAGACTTAGCGCATACCTTTATTACTATAATACTACTTAGTCGAAATGTGGATGTCTGAGAAAATAAAGTAGCTTTACTATACTAAGCTATAAAATAGATATGGCAAACTGTTTTAAATTGACTATCAGTGAAAATTAAAATTCAAATGTCAATTTAAAACACTTGTCTCTTCTTCCGGATATGACAACAACTAATCGGACGTGTCTCATGGATTTTGCAAAAACGCATGGCGGTTGATGCAACACTTGACACCAACAAAACAGCTGCCATTTTATCTGAATATTCTTATGGCGGCCAAAAACTGAGATATCCCCCAACTTGCTTGTTTCAGATACATTTGTATTGATTGCAGTTTGTGCATAATTTAAGAATAAAACATTTCTGTACATAGAGCGGTCATTAGTACGGTGAACCACAATTTTTCCAAAACATTAATAATCATTTTCTAATCTTGTCACTGGTTTTAAAATATAACCTTCATCCCTATCCTCGCATATAAATTAAATAGTTTATATTATGTAAGCAGTATTCTGGATATACATATTCTTTTCGAATATTAGTTTCCATTGAGCAGTGCATGTTAGTTTTAACGATTTGATTCGGATTTGCAAAAAAAAAAAAGTAATATTTGGGACACGTTATACATATATATATATATAAGTAATTCAGGTACTATTTATTATGAAAATTATACATATACAATGATAGTCAGTTTACTTATCAATTTGTAACTTTGTAGAAGTAGACGCAATTTTACCTTTTATATCTTTTATTGCTCTATTTGTTGTGTCAATCTCTCTCTCAATTAATTCTCTATGTGTTTATGGCTTTTTATAATTTATAAAGTCGATAGTAGAATTAAAATTGTTTTGCTTAATGAATATTCTAAGACGTGCGTTTTATGCACATTATTACAGCTACAAAGTTATACGACAGGTATTATAATAAAAGAAGAAGTTTTAGATGCATTGCATCGAGGTATAAAAATTGAGGTAATTATATCGACTTCGATTGGGGTGTAATAACCCATTATTTATATAGATATATATATATATATATATATATATTCGGTGATCACTGCGATAAATCACCGTCAGTGATTTTGCACGCCATCTCTAACTGAAATCGTTTTGTAATTTGTAGTTTAGAAAGTGGGGTCATAGAACCCCCCGGTGTAGCGCTAGAGACCCGTATTGTGAGATGGTGGGGGTCATAGAACCCCTGGAGGAGGCGCCAGAGGCCCAGGTGGTAAGAATGTGGGGCCATAGAACCCCCACAGATGGCGCCAGAGACCCCGTGTGGTGAGAGCGTGGGTTCATAGAACCCCCAGTAGACGGAGAGCACCGATACCACGGCACGCTGTACCGTACTCTCTCGTTCGCACACCTCCTCCCAAAGACCACTGAAATTCCTGGGACGCGTCACACCGACGGAGAGCATCGATACCGCGGCTCGCTCTACCGCTCTCGCTCGCACGCCGTGACGTCACCTGATTCCCGGAATCCCGCGGCTACGAGATACAAAGGAAATTGTAAACCGCCGGCCAAAAGGTAGATTTGATAGACTATTTATGAAGCAACATCTATTCTGAATTTGTCTGTTACAAATATACAAATGTAAGGCAAGATATAAAAACGAATAAAACAAGAACATGTAAAAGTAACATTAATAAAATGTCCATTAACGATGCATTTAGAATAAATTGTCGTGTAGATAAGTAAAAAAATATATACTTTTCTGTTTCATGGTTCATGACTGTCATATTTATCCCTTAACCTTAAACTGAAGCATCGGATATTTTTATTCCCGTCAAATCGTATAGATACACGCAATATGAATTAAATATATAACACTTCATTTGAGCTAATAATACTCAGAATTCATACTTTATCGGTAACATCGGGTATTGACACCAACATGGTAACAGGGTTACATAGCCTTATGAACGTGGGACAGAAAAAAACATTGGATGATAGGTGTATTCTATACCTAATCGGTGGTTATATAGTATACAGTGAAGGAATAATTAGAAACAATGAAGAATAATGAATAAATTAATGATTATAAATTATAATCTACATGTTACCTAGACTAGAGTCGGCTATAGTACAGCATATAGTTGCCCCATTCTTATTGGTCCTTACTGTTGATGTCCATTGATGTTCGTTACACTGGTTACACTCTGCCCATTACCACCCATTACCCTCGTCAAGATTTATGAACTATGTATACATATATAAGATACAGGGTGAATAACAAGAAATCGTGAAATACTTCTTACAGATTTTTAATTATTTACAAGGAAAAAGATATGTAAAACAAAAGTTGAATGATCTTGAAAAAAAACAAACATAATTTCCTGTCAAAATTATCAACGGATTTTTAAATGAAACTTATTAGTTATTTCTTGTTTTTAAATTCACTATTAGACATTTAAAGAGTTCTGTCTCTCATTACTTTTCCTGTAGTGTTTGGCTATTAATTTTGCAACTATTTTTACTAAGATTTTTTAATAGTACTAAATACAATTTATATAAAAAAATTTTGTGTAAAAGGTATGAACAATACTGGAATTATTTTTAAAATTAAATTAGGTAATACACTTTTTATTGTTCATAAATGAGAAGAATCAATGAATTACGAGTTTTATTATTGATTACAAATCTATTTAATTTAATGGTAAAAAATAAGTTGTACATCACTGAAACAAATTTGAACATCATGTATCATTTTTAATGATAAAATCAAGTTATGTTTACATTGTGTACAATTGGGCAATCATTTTTTTTATATCAGATTATTACTTTATTAGATCGTTGCAAGAAGGTACTTTGAAGATCTAATTTCGTTTCTAAATATTCCGATTGTCGTTCATTACACTAGACAATGATATTTCTAGTATATTTAAGTTAGTCGACAAAATAATGCTACAATATATTTGTTTAGAAAAATATATTTTGGGAAATTACATAAAGTAGGATAATTGTGTTTTTACATATGAAATGCATAATTTCCTTCTTTATTAATTTACCTATATTCAGAATTATTTATGAAAAAAGGTCAACAATATTTCTCTATAGGTACTTAACCCTACATAATAAGAAAAAAATTCAACGTTATTTTTCGATTAAAACCAACAAAATTGCAATGAAAATTGTATTCTATGATAAATAGGGATTACTATGAAAAACCACAGAAAGAATTGTAACTACTTAACAAGAACGGAGAAAATTATTTTACTAATACTATAAAAAGAATGGAAATTTTGCAATCACTAGTTGAAATAGAAAATTACAGTGCAAAATTAACCTTACACAAATTTTAAATATGTACAAACCAGCAATACCAGTGTTACCATTATTTCTTTCTCAGAAATGTGATTGAAAAAGAAATTACATTATTTTATAATTGCCATAATCATTATAATAAATAGTTTTCATTGCTTAACAACGTTTGTGTTCAAGATATATTACAACTTTTATAGTGTTTACGCTATAAAATCATTTATAGTTTATAATTAGCTCCTAAATCTTAATATAATTAAGCTTTGTTCGTTGCCATATATCTCTGTACTCTGTTTCGTATTTCATAATTTTCTTGAACTTGTTTTCAACAACAGAACTGCACGAAACAAGAGATTAGTTGTTACATGTTAACAGAATGACATTATTTCAGCATTACATATTCTTGAATCACAAAATAAATTATTTGTAATAATTAAAATAAATTAATTGAGTAAAGCATGAACTAACAAGTGTAAATAGTTACATTATTCATTACTTTGTACTACAGAAATTTTTGGTAATGTCATACACTTGAAATGTTGTGCTACATAAAGTTAACTTTCTTTCCAGAAATTAAAATTTATCGAAGCATACGAGAATTCTAAGTAAAGTTTGTAAATTCATCTCAATAATTTTCGTTATCACATATTTTATTTACTGCTTTTCATTGAATCTCTGTAAATTTCATGTCAAAATCTTTTAATTATGACAAAGTATAAGAAGTCTTACACCACTCATTTTTATAATATTGTTTCCAGCAGTTCTTCAAATAGTACAGATCTACTGACATACAAAGATTTAGGAATTTTTTTAAGTCTCTGTAATGTTACATTAAATGAAATCCAACAACACGATCAATATGCTCATTGAACAATTAAAAAGCTATCACCTGTGATGGATTTGTACAGTCTCCTATTGTCATTCTATACATAGCCATCTCAGTTATTCCATGGTAATGAACGAAAGCAGCTGCAATTACCAATACATGGAAAATTTGGTGACTCTGAAACTAAATAATAGAATGCTTGGTATTGCATAATAAGAAAACTTAAATTTATTTATCATGTAATCATGATATTCAAAAGTATATGTTTACCCAGATATCAAATTTTCCAGGGAAAAATCGTTCAGGTACTCGTAATGCATAAAACATTGCACCCAAGATGTATAGACATCCCATTAATATTAACCACCCAAGAGATGCTTGACTAATTGCTTTAAACCAGCCCTCTGCTATAGCATAATGAACAGCTGGTATTACCTACAATCAAACATTGATTTTTAATGTGATAGTACGTAACGTAATATTAACAAGTGATTTATTGCTACATGTATGACTTACCCCACTGAGACCAAATCCCATAAAAACTCCTGCTCTCAGTGGTCTGTAACTTGGTTCACCAAATCGTTCCCATAGTGACACAACAATACTTGTTACACCAAGTATAACAACCACAGACAAGTAAATAAGTTTAGGTTGATAATCACAGTAAAAACCATAGTAAAGCCATGGTACAAAACTACCCATGATTAGCATAGCTATTCCACAATAATCTAATTTTGAAAACAACTTCCCAACGCATTCGCTGTGGCAGTGTACTGTGTGAAAGGCAAATGACATCCCCAGACATATAATAGCACCAGCAAAGAAAGTAGCAAATACCAGTTTCTCTTCCAGTTGTATCTCTATAGGAGGCTGAGTTATGAAAAATATAGCTATGCCAATAAATGCCACGCATCCTAAACAATGCAGTTCATTCGTTAAAACTTAATTGATCAACAATATCACTTGTTAAAGCAACGTGTATAAATAAATGGCATATAAAATATTTGTGAATATAACACAAAAATATTACCAAGTAAATGGGTCCAAATATTTCCAGTTTCTGTATGAATTCGAAATATACTTTTAAAACATGCATAAAACGATGGTAAAGGTGGTCTGTGACCAGCATGTAAGAAATCATTATCTTGTAACCATCTTGGAAGGTTTCTGAAGTGACACTGTTTCCATGATGCTTCCCACACCTACAATTAACAGCTGATTACTGCATTTCTTAACACTTTTATTTTTATAAATTACAGTTATCAAATAAATATCAATGAAGAAATACACATATGTAGATATAATACATACCTTACGAACAAATTCTTCAGCCTGCTCAGCAGCATTATGTGCCAATGCACCAAGGTCAATTTCATCACTTAATACTCCAGCTTTGAGGACCTCTGTCATCTGAAGAATTCAAAAGTAAATAAATAAGATACTTAAATTTTATCAGATCATAATATGAACTTATAATTTTATACCTCACAATCCAAAAGATGATCATCTTCTGGGGTTGATGGTAAAGGACAACCAACTCCATCTTCTTCTTCGGCTAAACAACTTGCATCATCATCATCCAATAATTCTTTAACTTCGTGTAAGCCTGGTACTTCACTACTCAATGATACACGATCACTCCATGGTATTCTATGACGAATTCCTGACTCTGCTGTACTAATGTCATCATGTCCTTTGTCTTCTATAATAGCATCCTCGTATTGGGACATGTTCTATAGTAGTTTCAAAATTCTAAAATGAATCATAAAATTATTGACAGATTTAGCATTGTAATTTTAATATTGGTTATAACACAGTTATATCGTACTACACATTTTAACACACAAATGTGACCACACATTGACACATCATATATTATGATAAACAGGATATGTACTGTTATCAACAATTCTGCTACAAAACTGATCACTTCTAGAAATTAACCAGAAAATGAAAGGAAGCTAGGATCGTATAATTATGTAATGGTTCTGAATAAAATATTTAGATGGTTTGAAATCAAGTAACAAATTGAAAATTATCTGACTAAAGTAACCAACTAGATGTAGAATGATTTAAATGAAATATTAACTGCTTACAAAAGGTCATGACTTCTTATATAATGAATTGCGATAAATATACACATACATCAACAATTGTAGAAAAGAAAATGTTGATGGTTATTCGATTGATTTACGCAGATTGCGGACAATTTACTCCGATAAAACAAATTACATTAACTACGCAGTACACAATTCCACGAAAGATGGTATACATAATAAACTAGACACTATACAAAAAAGCATAATAGTTTCGTAAAGTACAAAGTTCAATTGACTGATTGAACAGAAGACATATACCTGCGTATAGCTTATAAACGTACCCGTCACACGATGACAGTTCATCAAACTTTCGCATGTACGTTGAACAAAATATAAAGTGCAACGGTAAGAAATAGATATTAAAATCGTTCAACACATGTTTTGAATGGTACAAAATATTTTATGCGACTACTAATTTTCAGTTGTTCATTGCTACGACAGGAGTCGTGAATAGCCGAATAATGGATACCACGTGTCACATTTATATACTAAATATATAGTTGTTATCGGTAGTAGTCACTTTACGGCAATACAAATGCATATAATATTACTTATACAAAAAGGCGTTTGAATTAGATAATGTTAATTTTAGTTCTTGACATCAAATATACTTCACTGAATTTAAATTGATAAAAATTATAAAATCACAGATTTGATTATTTTAATGTTTTTTTTGAAATGTTAAATCAAATTCACTGAAGAGAAAGAATTTTCCTAATTATAATTACTTACGTGTTAATCAGTAAAATACCATCGATTTCAGTTAATGTGGTAAGCAATTTGCTAATTATTATATACTTCGATATATAACTTTCATCTTTTCTTAAATACAATGTTGGCACGGTATACTATATTTTTGTAAATGTATATATGTAAGTAGAAATCGAATTCTCTACGACGAACTATTGTGAAGAAAATGGGAGAATGAACGTATGAATGCGGTTACCATGAAATAAAAGTATACTAGAAATTTCTAAACGATTTACAAGGATCAAAGCATTGTTCTTTTAATTTAATCATTATTATATCTAGATAGAACTATTGTATATCTATAGGTATACAATATATATATACATTTATATATAAGGTATTCAACGTATCCAACTATTTAATCTGAATGCTTCTATTACTCACCGTAGTATAGGTATATATTCATAAGTACAAGAAAATGGTTAAAGAAATAGGTGTAAGACTTATGAATCCGATATTATGGTTGACAAAACAATTATATTAATATCATATTTTTGTCAATTTTAAAGTCATTACGGACGTTTATACTAAATATGTGGATTACTTTTACGTTCTGGTAAGAAAATTTCAGTAAATTCATAGAGTGTCGCTGATACATGTATCAGTGACAATAATGCTTTATCAACAAGAATCTGATCTTGACTTAATTATGTTATCAATTATAATGTCATGTACTTGTTTCTAATCTCTGTTGTCTCATCATTAGAAAATATTTTACTCAGTTCATGAGAATATTTATCTCAGCTTTATAAAGATATTCTGATAATAGATCATTGTCTTAATTTTTATAAGAATATTTCGAGAATAAAATAGTATATAAATAGATAATTAGGGATCAATATGTTACGATAGCATTGGATTCCACAAATCTTATATTTAGGTTTTAATCATTTTCTCATGATATTAAAAAGAACAGAAATATATTTTGGGTGGTCATATTAACCAGGAAATCCTGTACAATAACAATAACCGCATTTGAAATTGTTGTTGCCACGTGTTACTGCGGTTTCTTCGTGGCATAACCTGAATATAAGTAATTGGAAAGAATGTTTATTTACTAATTGAAGTACGAAAAACGATGATCTCGATATAATGTGTAATGATTTAGGGATTATTGCTTTATAATTAATATCATATAAAATTATAAAAAGATTTAAACAACATGAAAAAAAACAAAAAAAGGAAATAATAATCCCTTATTTATTTCCGAATAATACATCATATATGCATACGTGATGAATATAAATGGTACTAAGAATATTAATTTAAATAAATGTTAACAGCAAAAGTAATGAGATATTTATAATGACGGAGTTAGAAAATGGAATACTCTCGAAATTCATATACATTGCAATTGTTGTTTCAGCATATTGGTAAGTCAACAATATATTCAAACATGTGACATTTATCATTTGTTCAGGTTAACAATTTCATTCATCCGTTTGAATGTTCTTTCAGGATAATTTCTATATTAACAGTATTTATAAATAAAGCTCTTTTATCCAGTGATAGTATAAATCTGGATGCACCTCTTTTTGTAACATGGTGCCAATGTATAGTAAGCTTAATTATTTGTGTAACTCTTAGTAATCTATCCAGAAGGTTCCCAAGCTATATTAAGTTTCCTGAGGGTAATCCATATTGTAAGGAAACTCTTAGGAAGGTAATATTTATAATGAAACTGCTAAGCTATCTATGGGGTAGAATTCTACTTTATCATACATAGCTCCTAAGAATCATTTCTACTTTGATTTGATTGTTTAAATGTACAAAATACTGTTTATTTTATAACTATTGATTATTGAAGGTAGATATCTACTCCACGTAAAGTTTAGTGAGGCCATAAAAAATGGTATTATGCAAAAGACTGATAAATTATTACTCTGCTATTAAAACATGTTTATAATTGTGCTACTTGTAGGTATTACCTCTGTCCCTTTTATTCACTGGGATGATTGCAACTAACAATTTATGTTTAAAATACGTTGATGTTGCATTTTATTATATAGGACGTTCATTAACAACTGTATTTAATGTTGTTTTCACCTACCTTATACTTGGTAAGAACCTTCATCAAGTATCTAAAAAAAACGTTCAATCTAATGTACTATTATAATTTCACAGGTCAAAAGACTTCTACAAAGTGTATTGCATGTTGTGGATTTATTGTCATTGGTTTCTGGCTAGGTGTAGACCAAGAACATATTGCAGGTTCTTTATCTGTCTTAGGAACAATCTTTGGTGTACTTGGATCCTTAACACTTTGTTTATATTCCATCCATATGAAACAAGTGCTTCCTAAATTAAATCAAGACATTTGGCTACTTTCTTACTATAATAATGCGTATAGTGTTATTATATTTCTTCCATTAATGGTAGCTAATGGTGAACACATTACAGTATATAATTATGATAAAATTGGATCCTTATTTTTTTGGTCTGCTATGATTGTTGGTGGTCTTTGTGGGTTTGCTATTGGCTATGTTACTGCACTTCAAATAAAAGTGACATCCCCATTAACACACAACATTAGTGGAACTGCTAAAGCCTGTGCACAAACAGTATTGGCAACTTACTGGTTCAATGCAGAAAAGTCGTTTATGTGGTGGACAAGTAATGCCATTGTACTTGGAGCTAGTGCAATGTATGCTAGAATAAGACAACTTGATTTGAGTAAAGAGTACAGAGAAGAAAGGGAACAGTTGAAACTGTAATAAAATATGAATAACAGGATACTGAAATAGGTTGAATAATTTTATACATATCTGCCCAGAAGAAAAGTACATATTTTATGTGGATACACGAGATCTTATAAAAAATTTTGGGAACTTTATATATAAATCATTTATTACTAATCTTAATAATAAATCCATAGGATCACCATGAAGGTAATCTCCTTCTGCAGTCTGGAACAAAGACTTCAATGGTATATGAGGAGGATACTTTGAATGTAATCTTATGTAATTATTGTTAATATTAATAATAAGTGATTTATACATAAAATCCCTGAACTTTATGATCAGACCTTGTATACAGACCTAAAATAATATAACTATCATTTATGACATCTTAAGTTTTATTATATGAAAATTTGTATAAAAATAAGTCTCGAATTAATGTTAGACTACTTTTATAAAGTAAAGTGTTAGAAAAAATAAAAACATTCTTAAAATCTTGATGCAAGACCACCTCCCCGACTGTCTGAATGACTGGACATTAAGTCTTTTCTTTTTATGATTGCATTCACACTCTTTAACGGCAAATCTGTAACCGTGTGTAGCGCCGGTACCATCGCGTTTAATTGATTTTGTAGCAGAATATTTACAGAATGTTTCTGATCACTTTCCACAGCAAGTCCATCAGATGAGAAATAATATCTTAAAAAAAATAAAAACATTGGTACCACATTATAAAATGTTTTGATTTAACTACAACAAAAAACGCCCACTGTAATATGAAACATTTTACTAAATAATTTTACTTAGATTTCGTACCTTGGATATTCTATAGCTTCAGAAATGTTTAATTCACGCACGATAATACTGTATAATAATTGTCCTATAATTAATGCATCATCTGTTCCAAAAACTCCTCTCAATCCACATAATACTTTTTCATTATGAAAAATTATTGGAGAAAGCATAGACAGACTATTATTGGTATCAGTTTTATCCAACAGGAAGCCAGCATTTGACATCTGTCCAAGACTAAATGGTGAACTAAGTCCACTGTAATATATTTAAGTAAGTAATTGGTTCAACGATTTGCGCAAACAGTTTCTAATACTAACGTTATGATACAAACGTAATTGTCTTCCCAGTCCATTGCCATAACACCGGTGTATTTTTCTTCTTCGGCTATAATAAGTATTTGGTTAAATGAATACTATAAATTTACAAGGTGTTTTAATTAATATCACTGCACAAAAATTATGATCTTTTCTCGATTGTTACAATAACATTAAAGACTAAAAGTTATAAGATTATAAAGTTTACAAACCGTTTTGCTCTGACTGTAGTGGAACAAAAATTGAATGTATTAATGTTTCAGCTATTTCAACTTGTGCTTCTATTGTAGATGTATTTTTAGTAGATATTTTCATATTTTCTAATGATGCAATCATTGATTTTACCAAAGTCATGTGTGGTGCATAATATACTGCATGTTTATAGAAACTGGTTTTCTTTGCTAGATATACATGAGGTTTATAATTTGATAATTGTTCAAGTAGCTTTGAAGGCTCATCTTTGTCTTGTAAAAGCTTCTGTGAGAAGGATCCATTGTATAGCACTACAGAGAAAAGATATAAACGCCTATATCAATGTAACAATGTACTGTTAACATACTGAAAGTATAAAAGTACCCTATATACCATTAGAACCATGTTGTGCTGCAGCAATTAATAGATCAGCTAAATCTTGTAATTTTAATGTATCTCCAGCACTAAGATGTCCATACAAAATTTCATAGCCAATATTTTTTGATATTTCACTTGCTAATTCCTTGGATACAACAAAACCTTCTTTAGCCAGAATTACCGAAGGCTTAACAATTTCGCTCCATGGTAACTTCCCTTTCAACTCGTGTGCATGTTCTAATCCTTTTAATACAGCTGGTACACGCACTCCATTTTGCGCAAAAATACCTAATACACAAATTATACGGACAATATATTCTATTTGTGAAACTGTTTTAAATATGTGTCTACCTTCCATAAGAAATGTATATACCTTCAGTGGTATTATTTGCAAAGTCAATAATAACTGGACTTGCTTGCTCTCTGTGATTGTATATCATAATATAGCCACCCCTGAAATTGTGACCATAAAATAGAACAAATAAAAGTAAAATAATGTCTACGACTTACCCACCCAGACCAGTCTTATGTGGAGCAACTACTGTCATACAAATGGTAGCTGCTACAGCAGCATCCATTGCATTGCCACCCTTCCTTAATAATTTGGTTCCAATTTGTGAGCAATTTGTGTAGTCAGTTGCAACTGCTCCATGAATACCAGCTTTATCCTAATATAAAACATTACTATAAATGATGTTTAAAATGCTTTTACCTTTTTTTCTATAATTGTTAACATACCTGAGGAGTTTCCTCTGCATAGAGTATTTGCAAAAATAATGTTGTTGTAATAGAAATGGTCAATATAGCAAAGCAGCTTATAATAAATTTCAAACCATCTCCACAGTATATACTTAACTTATATTTATAACTTCTAGTCTTTGTCAAAGGACATTCTTCAGTGGGACCTTTGGAAATTAAAATTACAGATATAATGCAACAGGTTGTGTGTAACTTTTGCATATGCTAAATATTTTTAGAACTACCTATTGGTAGGAAACATATTTTTCATAATTTTTTTGTTAATTTTAAGTCATCTTTATTGCAATATACTTTACCATAAGATTAATTAAAATAACTTTCTTCATTTGATTAAGTTACTGATAGCATACTTTATATATTTAGGTTAAAACTGAGAATTGTTAGGATCAACAAATATTTATAAAAAGGTACAATTTTCCGTCGATATTGAAATGTATTCGAGGGTAGTAGTAAAAAGAGCAATATTTATTAATACATTTATGAACAAAACAGCGCGGAACTTGTGAGTGTCAATTAATGTAATAAGTAAATATTAATATGAACAAGGTTATGGTTAACAATTAAATACTTATAAAATTGTTTATTAAACAATCAATGTAAATAATACTTACGAGAATTATTGTACCGCATTATGAATGCATGGGCTGATTCGAATAAAAACAATTAAATGACAATGAGACAGTGCTGTAGAGTTCAGAAAATATATTACATTGTATTTGTGTAACTGTAAATTTGACCTGCTTTTTACATTGTAATACTTATTACATTAGTATGGTATATTTAATATAATGAAAAAATTGAAAAATTCTACCACTTTTACTTAATCTTTGTGTTATAACTTAATATAAACATTTCTATTTATTAGATATATATTGAAACAGTGGTTTTATAAAAGAAATGAGAACAACATATGAAAGAAGAAATATGTTTATTGTCTTTTATAACATTTTCACATCATTTTTATTGACATAAAATATACAAAAATATTAAAATGACAGTTGATATAGTAGAAATATTAAAAGAGCCACGGATGATAAAAGTATGTGCACCAATGGTGAGATATAGCAAGTAAGTGGTAATATATATATATAATTTACAGTAATATATTGGTTTTATTTATTTATGGTAATAGATTGAACTTTGTTTAACAGATTACAATTCCGAACTTTGGTAAGACAATATGATTGTGACATATGTTTTACACCAATGATTTTAGCTGATTCATTTGTACAATCTGAAAAGGCAAGGTACAATGAATTTTCAACAACTAATGAGGACAAGCCACTTGTCGTACAATTTGCTGCAAAAACTGTTCATGATTTCTGTAATGCAGCAGAGATGGTTTCTCCGTAAGTTTTCATATAAATACTATTGGATGAGAGTAACCAATTCTATCAATTTTATGTAATAATTCCTCCTCCGTAAAACTTGTTATTCGTTGTTTGGGTTCTTATTATGCAAAACTGACAGAATTTGTACACTTAATCTTTTAATATAGGAAATGAGTTACCAGAAACAGATCATTTAAATATCTCTGTTAATTCTTATATTTTTAAATCTGATAGAGATATTTAGTTGTTCTGTTCCTTATGACTCACTCTCTTTAGATTTTGGTATATAATTAATCAATGTGTTGGTAGGTATTGTAATGGTGTTGATCTGAACTGTGGATGTCCTCAACGTTGGGCAATGAAAGATGGGTATGGAGCTGATCTGCTGAGAAAACCTGAACTTGTAAAAGACTTAATATATCAAGTGAGAAGTAGGATACCAAATCCTTTTACTGTGTCTGTGAAGATACGATTACTAAAAGACATACGAAAAACTGTCGAATTCTGTAGAGTTCTCGAAAAAGCAGGGGCTTCTTTCCTCACTGTTCATGCTAGAACTCCTGAAATGAGAAACGAACCGATAGATCTTGATAATTTAAAGGTAGTAAGGGACACTGTAAAATTACCTCTCATTGCTAACGGAGATGTGAAGAGCTTAGGCGGCGCAGAAAAGCTTTTTGTAGAAAGTAATTGTGATGGAGTGATGTCTGCACGGGGAATCCTAACAAACCCAGCCCTTTTTTCTGGACAATCTGTTACACCCCTTAGTTGCATACAAGACTGGTTAGATATTACATCAAAGATACCAACTCCATTTTTATGTTTTCATCATCATTTGGTATTCATGTTAGAAAAATTACTTCCAAAGAAGAGTAGGATATACTTCAATAACTTACAGAGTCAGTTAGCGGTTTTAGAATTTCTAGATGATTATTATGGTTTAAAACCGAATCTAAATCCCAAATTATCCAGACCAATTGAATGCATTTTCAATACGTCGAATGTGGAATGTAATAATAAATATGATACAGAGGAAGAGGAGGATCAATGTGTACATTTTCTGGGAAATATGTTTGGAGAATCATGAATCTATTCATGTGTCTTTACATATTCTTATAAGAGTACGAGTATTAATAAAGATAATTGAACTTTAATGCAATCAAAGTAGTTAGGTACGTATTATACTTAATGTATGTGTATAAATAATTTAATTATACCGAGCTTTTATTTGATAATTGTCATTTAAATTAAAAAACTAGTTTCAAATTATGGACACCAGGTGCGCCACAGACCAAACATGGTACGTGTTTTGCTTCATAACCGCGAAATTTCTCAAATTTCAGGAATTCGTTGTTATTTACCTTGACGGAAAGAGTACTGTAAGTGGATTTATTAAAGAAATGTAAACAGTTGAGTCTAGAATATTGATGCAACGAGATGAAGCGTTTTCAATTGAATTGCTCTGATTTCTGGATATTAATACAAAATGGTAATGTTCCAAAAGAGTCTTTTTAAGCTTTCATGATTAATAATTTGAATTGTAAAATGCAATCATTTTAATGTACATAGATTTCACATACATAATATGATTTTGTTAATACATAACAGTGTTTTTTATACTAATAAATAATGTATTTTTACTTAATTATAAAATTATTGTATTAAATTCCTTGGAAATACTACAATTTATTTTTTTTATTTTTGTGTATAAGATTCGATCTCTGGCACCCAGTCAAAGAAGTAAGCGTCCACTGCTCTCTGATATATCCAATAATGTATCTCCATCTCCTATTGTGCTACAAACACGCCAGACAAACAAGAGGGTTTGTCGTAATGTCAAAGATGTACAAATAGCAGAATACAAACCCATTACTCTTTCAGCTAATGATGTACAAACAACACAAGAAGTAATTTCTGAACATGTAAGTATTGCCACATAAAAAAATTATTTGTCATTAACAAACATTAACATGTTATATGTTTTAAATCAATCTATAAAAATACAATTATAATGCAATTTGTGTAAAATTCGTACTTGTAATTTATAAAATGATTGTCTGAGTTTATAGGAAGAAAGAGTAAAAAAACTTCTCAGTAAACCTTTCAAGATTCCAATACCTGGTTATCAACTTTCGGGTCGTGCTTTAGGAATACGTTTATCTGGTCCACGTAGACCATTACATGATCCTGATGAAGCAAATGCTCTTATTGTTTATTCACCACCAGAATTGTCAGAACATGATAGATTGAAAGTAGATCTGTACGTTCAAAATCAGTTCTTTATAAAAATGATCCATGTTCAGAAAGTCTAATTTTTAATATAAAAAACGTCAATTAAGTTTAATATATCTATGTTTCAGAACTAAACAACTTGTACATGTTGTGGTAGATCCATTGTTATGCAATATCTTAAGGCCTCACCAACGTGAGGGTGTGAAGTTCATGTATGAATGTGTGACTGGAAAACGAATAGAAAATGCTTATGGATGTATTATGGCTGATGAGATGGGTCTTGGAAAAACATTGCAATGTATAACTCTTTTGTGGACTCTGTTAAAACAGGGTAAATCATCAGTGTGTTTTATATAAACTGGTATAAATATTTACAGTATGTTTATTGTAAATGAATGTATATAATGGTATTGTACAGGACCCGAAGCTAAATCACTTATAGAGAAGGCTATTATTGTTGCTCCGAGTTCATTAGTAAAAAATTGGTACAACGAAATTTTTAAATGGTTAAAAAACAGAGTTCAACCACTAGCCATTGATGGTGGAAATAAAACAGACATTGACGTGAAACTCACCGGTTTTATGAAGACTTATGGACGTAGATGCGCTAATCCTATTTTAATAATTAGCTACGAGACCTTCCGTTTACATGCCCACGTACTTCATCAAGACGAAGTTGGGCTAGTATTATGTGACGAAGGTCATCGTTTAAAAAACTCAGAGAATCAGACTTATCAAGCACTTATAAGTTTGAAAGCCAAAAGAAGAGTATTGCTTAGCGGAACACCTATCCAAAATGACCTTTTAGAATATTTTTCTCTTGTCCATTTTGTTAATCAGGGATTGTTGGGAACTGCACAGGTATATTCATTAATTTCACTTAGAAATTTGTACGTATTTTATCTAGAAAATTATTGTGTTCTTATTGGTCGGTAGGAATTCCGGAAAAAATTTGAAATACCAATTTTACGTGGTCAAGATGCAGCTGCAACAGACACAGAACGCAAACTTGCTCAAGAACGTTTAACAGAATTAGTAACTATCGTTAATAAGTGTCTTATTAGACGTACCAGCGCCTTACTTTCGAAATATTTACCATTAAAACACGAGCTCGTAGTTTGCATAAAGATGGGGAAACTGCAAACTGATCTATATAAGCATTTTGTACAGAGTGACAGTATTAAAAAATCAATGGAAGGTTTGTCAACTTTTTATTATGCTAAAACGCATACTTAAATTTGTTTAATGTATATTTATTTTGTTTTATAGTAGATTCTGATGGTTCCAAAAAAGGAAAGAGTCTGTCTGCTTTATCTGCAATTACACTCTTGAAAAAACTGTGCAATCATCCTGATTTAGTTTACCATAAAATATTAGAGCAATCGGACGGATTTGAAAACGCTGCAAAATTAATGCCATCGAATTATAGTACTAAGTAAGTACAAGTAAGAATTATTATTAGTCATGTCATACACAATGAATTACGGTTAATAATAAATCATTTTAAACCGCAATGACATTAAAAAATAGAATATTTATATATGACTCAATTTAATACAAGGAAACGGACCATCATTTTTATATATACAATTTTGCTTCCAGAGAAATCATGCCTGAACTATCAGGAAAATTAATGGTATTAGACTGTCTGTTAGCATCTATTAAAACAACGACTAATGATAAAATTGTACTAGTATCGAATTATACACAAACTCTTGATCTCTTTGAAAAATTATGCCACAAGCGTTCCTACAATTACGTTAGACTTGATGGTACAATGACTATTAAAAAAAGGTCAAAAGTAGTGGATAAGTTCAATGACCCAAACAGCAGCGATTTTATCTTCATGCTTAGTTCTAAAGCTGGCGGCTGTGGACTGAATCTTATTGGAGCGAATCGTCTTGTCATGTTTGATCCCGATTGGAATCCTGCAAATGATGATCAAGCTATGGCTAGAGTGTGGAGGGATGGTCAGAAGAAACCATGTTTTGTGTATCGTTTCCTTTGCGTATGTAAAATATCTCGTATAACAGTCTGTTCTATCTTTACTATGTGTTGCTTTATTTAATTCCAACATAACTATATTATAGACTGGTACGATCGAAGAAAAGATTTTCCAGAGGCAAGCACACAAAAAGGCCTTAAGTTCAACAGTAGTTGATCAGGAAGAAGATGTTGCAAGACATTTCACATTAACTGATTTGCGGGATTTATTTAAACTAGAGGAAAATACAATATCTGATACTCATGCAAAGTAAGTAGGAAATCTTGAGGAGATACTTGAATATCACGGGTGTATTGATTACCATCAACCATAAATAAGAGCAATTAAAATTTCATTTTTTTAATATTACATCGAACCCGTATATGGATAATACAACTGGATGTATTATTATGTTTATGTTGTAGATTCAAATGTAAGAGATGTCTTAATGGTATAGAAGTGAAAGGGCCGCCTGAGAATTCTGATTGCAATTCAGATTTGTCAGACTGGAGACACGCCCACAACCCACGAAATTTGCCGGATTTGTCACTAAGGCAATGCTGGTCAAGTGGAATTTCCTTTGTTTTCCATCATCGTTCGCACGAGCAAGTTATATAAAACGATATGATTTTCTTTTTTACACTGCCACATTCCTTGCGAAAGTTATCAAATAAGATAACGAATATGTAACATAATCAAATATATTTTACAATGATGGAAACTAACGTTAATATTTATATTAACACCAACCGTATCAAGACTTTTATATACCTATTCGTACCATATTTAAAACCGGTCATTTGACCAGCCGTTGTACGTTTAGTGTTAATATTTTGTACAAATATGATATTGTAAGTATTATGTAAGTTTGAAAGGAGATGTACCAGCATACAATTTACGTAGATCTAAAATGCATAAAATAAATTCTTATTCGTGAAAGTTTGGAATCGTATATGTATTAAATATTTTTGTAATAAACATTTTAAACAGTACTAGATTGAAGATGTGCTCAAAGCAATATGGCTACCAACATGAAGACGTAATTCTGAAATGCAATGTTTTCGAGACAGTTAGTAATGTGGGTATAAGCTCGCTTTCGAACGGGTTCTGCGTAGAAAAGCAAGGGGCACAGCAAGCGGCTTCAGGAATTTGCTCCACATAAACATAGGAACAACGAAGAAAAGTGGGGAAACGAGAGAACGTCATAGAGGGGGAATGGAAATAATGGAAGAGGGAGCACGTGATCACTGATCGCGAGCTGTGATTGGCGGAAAGTGATGAACGTCGCTTTCCCTCCTAACCGTTCCTGTTCGCTTGCCCTTCTTTCGAGGTTCCGTGCAGCTGCCCGTTCAGAATAGTTCCAGATGTGGCCATGTTTAGTTTGATCTTTGAAGTTTTCGCTCATCGTCTCATAACTGATACATTTTTATACTATCTGCTGACACAGTAATACGCTCTGTCCGACAATCGTATTTTTTCGCTTGCCTGCCGACTAGTCTCGTTCATAATACATATGTTTTGCTGAGATAAATCTCGAACGCGGAAGTACACGAGAGAGACGTAAACGCTGTCATCCATCGGAAGGACAGAGGAACAACGCGAGTCGAGTCCGTGGATATTAATTCTTTGTCTCGATGAATTCACCAATCGCCAGTAACAGACGCGCGCCTCAGTAATTTCGCAGTTGTTTCGTACGGCGAGGCCAGACCAATTCGTTGTTCCCTTTCTCTTTCTCTCTCTTTCCTAGAAAAGATTTTCGAATCAAAGAAAAAGAGAACGCCGTTATCGAGATCACGAAACACGGGGAAACATCCGAGTGGAAGCTAAAGCTTCGCATTATTCTTCGAGACTTCGGTCATATTACCGGAGAACATTGTTTTTATTTATTAGTCTTTTATTCGCTTTTCGTTTTGTCATAATTTGACGAAAAGCAAGTACGCACGCGCGTTTTCTCCCGAGCCCCGACTTTTCCACCACACGTACTTCGCACGAAGTACATTCACGGAAGACGAACAGATAATCCGAGACGCCTACGGACTTATCGTCGACGGGCCGCCATATGCCACGTCAAGCCAGAATGACGTTGCAGTGGCGAGATCGCGACATTTAACGAAATTTAATAGCAAGGAGAGGAGAGACACAGTGAAATAATCTATACTCCATCGAATCGAGAGAAGTGCAAATAACAGGACGAAAAAGAGAGCATTTAGTTACAGAACAAAGGGCAGCCTGCCTTGTGTACAGGCGTGAAGAATATTCGAGGGCGAGAGAAAATATAAGACAGGGGCGTAGCCAGAAGCCGAGAAAAAGGGACGGAAAAAAAAGGTTCACGAAAAACTGGTATATTCGGGTCCGGTTGATGTGCGCACGCGCGCTTCTCACCTTCCGTGAAACAAGAGAGAGACAGAGAAACGGAGGGACACATCGCGACACGATTCGATATTCTGTAGGCTAATTTGTGTCTTGTATACCGCCGGATATTACTCCTAATTTTCAAATGCTAGAATTCAGGCACGCGATTCTCACGCAAACAAAGAGCCATCGAGTGTGGTCGCGTCAATCGATCGAATGATCATCGTCGGGCCACAGTGCTATATCATATGGTACAAAACACGATCGATCGGGACAAAACAATGGCATTAGAGAGTGTTTCCGCGGCTGAGACTCTAATCCAAAGGTTTGCCTCCACATTTTTTATTCACCAAACAACGGAACAGTCGAAATTTTTCTATGGCTGTTCAACTACTACTCACAATTACACGTTGACCCCCCTCTCCGGAGGCTCCGTGCTGGCCCCCGCTTTCGTTCAGTAACACACCATTGGCACCGTGACGAAAAACGAATCCACTGTGCTATTTGTTCTTCGGATACATGTAACTTATTTAGTTTTTCCGTTTATGGTTCTTCGTTACATTTAAATTAATTCGATTGTTCCTAAAATTAACAATTTCGATCTGTACGCTCGAAAACCACCTTGACATCATTTCTAAGGTCAAGGACATTTTCGTAACAAAGAACACGAAATGGCAGTAAACATACGCGTCACTTTTGTTACCGAGTCATGAAATTATTGCGAAACACGCTTGCGTGTATCACTGAAATATTAAAATTTGAACACGTGAATATTTTGTTGAAATCTTGAATATGCATATTTGCTTACGTTTACGTGTAACGCATCTGTTACACGTACTTTCATTTTATAAGTAGCATTGAAGGACTGTGGACGGAATTCTTTTCGAAAGATTGTAAAACATTGAAAAATAATGCACGGGATCTTCGGGGAGTAAGATATTCTTGTATACAGTTTCCCTGCTTCGTGTAATACATATGTACATTTACACACTTCCATATCATTCATATACACACACCCACCTTTACACATAACACACATGTAGCGTGTACGTGCGTGCACATATATATACATACTATGCATACACACGTATGTGTACGTAACGTATATGTATATGCACACGATGAACAAGAGAGAGACTTAAATGAGGTCTACACGCGAAGAAATTCTGGCGGTGCGACGTCATTGACATTTTCCTTTAAAAATGTTACAAGCACCATTGGCAATGCTGTAACGATGACTATGAGATATGCTGCAGAATAATGTGATATTGTATATCGATCCAATGTCTATGCTATTGCATCGATGACGATGATGAATTAATGATAGTCACAATGATAATGCTAATGACAAGAGTGATTCCTGGGTAAGGTAACTCCAATCTATTATTTATTTACGGGATCCCGTGGATGGATCCGGTTCATTGTGCTATGTTTGACGACTGTTTTAGCGCCTGTAATTTTGCCAATTACTTTTCTAATTACGTGTATATTTGTTTTAAAACTTGGGAATGGTTGTATACGCTTCGAATGGGTTTTCTTCTCTGTAATATAATTTCATGCTTTCACACGTTATGCGATTGATACAATCGTACGAACATATAGTTACACATTTCTTGACGAGCATTGTCGTACGAAAAATGGTATTGCATAGAAAAACACGATCATTTTGCAAGTACATATGTAATGTCGACTATACATATATCTGGGTTGCATCGATCGGTGCCCTACCGTGCTGCAACGTGTCCGTTAGTTGTGCCATCAGACAAGCTAATGTTTTCAGCTCAACTAGTAGCAGAAGTTCCTTTCGGGTATACTCTGCTCGATTAAAGTTTACGATGTTCCTTTATCCATCGTATAGAAGCCCGTGATATGTATTTAATGACTGTTGCTGATAATGGCCTTGACAGCTATTATAAGCTCAGGCCAATTTTTTCATGAAATCTTTTTCTCCTCTTTTTATCAAAGAAATGCGTACTTGCGTTTCACCTTTGGTCATTGATAAATAATGACGATGATGATGATGATAATGAGGTGATAGAAATTTATTAAATGTTACTAATTTCACGTTTTAATTCCTATGATCTTTTGAGTGAATTTTATTATAGAAAGGATATTTCTAAAGAATTTATATAATTATTAAGAGGTACATTGAGAAAATAATTGTTAAAAATTAGTAAAAAATATTTGGAGAAATTTTTAATCTTACTGGCTATTCAAGATTATTTGAAAAAGGAGTTTTTATCTATAAATGTGGAATCCACACAATATTTGAGAAACATTATTAATGGAAAAATCCATTGCTAACTTTATCCGTTGCAGAGAATTGGGATTATTAAACGTTTTAAACACGTAAAATTTTAACTAAGCATATCTATAGTCATTGTTGCAGATTGAATCTTATCCTAACAAATACAAAAATACAATTACAAAACAATACATAAATCTAGATCACAGACAAAATGAAAATGAAGTTATTTAATTTCTCAAGAATATAATTAAATTTTTTTTAATATTTTCATAGTAATAATGACAATGACTTGGAAGATGGAGAAATTCCATCTGATGAAGATGATGAACCAGTACCACCACCAGTCAAAGATGATGACACTGTTAGAAACACATCAAAAGCAGATACATCAAAGAACAAATCCTTTGATTCTAAGTTTAGTAAAAGTAAAAAACCAAATGTCCAAGGAAGTAGTAAACACGACAGATTTTTAAAATATAAAAACCCAACAGAAGATTGGGCTGGGGATGTTGAGAAAGCTATTAGGGCAGCTTTAGAAGAAGATGGTGCTAGGAATCAGGACTCTAAGTCTAAGAGTAAAAATAATAGAAATAAGAGTAGGAAAAGGCTTCGTGATGAAAGGGAGGAAGATCGTGGCAAAGATCAAAAGGTTTAGGGAATTTTTTAACTATATTTTACAGCAGTATGTTAGGACGATAAATACTCATATTGTAAATATGTATTATTTATAGAGACGCAAGATGAGTGATGATGAAAATGTTAATGAAGATGAGGATGAAATGGTGTTTGTTCGAGGTGCCTCACCTGTTAGGAAAGATTCACAAGAAAACAACTCTCCCAGACACGTCAATGATCATGAAAATTTTGATAGTAATTCAGATTATGATGACAGGCCTAATGTAAATCGACATAGGGATAATGATACGAAGCGTGGCAATACAAGGGGCGGCGGAGGGGGAGGTAAAATAATATATCAATCATATTTTTCTATTTACATATTATACAGTGTTGCAGATATTTTAGTAATATTTTTGTTCTAATAGGACGAAGAGGTGGTAAGAATGAACGGGGTGGTAAAAATAAAACTCGTGGGCAAATGAGGAATGATAGAAATGGTCGGAGGAACCAGAATAATGATCATGGTCAAGATCCAGATGCTATATGTGTTTATTATATGCAAGGAAAATGTCACAGAGGAGATGACTGTCCCTTCTCACATAACGCATTGCCTCCTAGAAAAATGGAACTATGTAAATTTTATCTTATGGATTGTTGTGCGAAGAGAGATAAATGTCTTTACATGCATCATGATTTTCCATGTAAATTTTTCCATACGGGATTGAAGTGTAATCAAGGAGAAAATTGTAAATTTTCTCATCAGCCTTTAAGTGAACAGGTATTGTCTAATAATTTTGTTTCATTTAAGAAAAAAGTTGAAGACAGTTTTAAGTTAAGGGTTTCATCTTTTAGGTAAAAGGAATCTTATTGAAGCACTTGGAAACAGCACCGAAAGAGATTCTTGGTGACTTTCCACGTTTAAGTAGGGAAGGAGCAATGTTAATGATAAATAATACAGCAAGAACACTAGCACAAGGTCAGGAAGTAGCAAATCAAAAGATTCCAAGTCTTTTTGATTTAAATGTACCTGCACCCACTGGTATTACAGATAAAAATAATGAGAAAGATGAGAAAGGTAGATAATAACGCTTACTATTATCCATGTAAAAATGTGATTGTAATATTAATAAGTGTTGTTAAAATTTGTTACATAGAAGATCAAGTATCTCAACAAAAGAATGTTAGAGAAAGAAAACCACCTGGTAAAAAAACAAGATGGGGTTCTGATGAAGATAGGGTTCCATTCGAACAAATTATGCTATTGCAGTCAGCCAATGAATATGGTCTGCAGCTTCCCAATGCTGCACTGGGTTTAGCAACTCAGCAGCAGTTGCATCCGAAACCACTGATACCACAGTCCATGTCAAACATGGATTTTTATACTGAAGCGAATTCTGAAATGAACAAATCCAATATGAACAAGCGTGATAGAGAAGATTTTACGAAAGACGTAGAAGAGGATGAAATCTTGGAGCAGGTATAACAATTTGTAATTTTTATTCAGAAATTATTTTACCTCTTTCTTTATTTTTATACATTGTAAAACTAAAAATGCTTATATTGTTCTTCAGGCGAAAAAGAAAGATTCTTCTATACTTGAGAATTCGAAAGATGTAGATTTAAGGCAACTGTTAAAAACTTCAAAAAAGCCGCCTTTTGCTGTCAGTATAGCTGATGAAGTAGCAAACCTTACTAAGTTTAAGTTTGACGAAGAGAGCGACCAAGATGAAGAAACAGACCTTATTATAGAGATGCCAATTGAAGAAGAGGATAAACAGAAAGTGAAAAATATCGGACATGAAGGTAATATTTTATCCCAGAAATTGTATAGTGTAGATACATGTAACTATTAACATTTGATAAGAAAATGCTGGAACATTGTAACTCAGACCAGAACCTTTTACCTTAAAACAGGAATTGAAAACTAGTAGAAAATGAATTAATTTGTTACAGAAACGTGTACCGCAATTGAACAAAGTAATAATAATAATACTTTTTCACCGGACTCGGAGGAGCAAGAAATTCCGACACACTTACCGAAAAAGGCGCAGGAATTATTCATGCGTATTCAGCAACAACAGCGTGCAGCTCAAGATAGCTTTAAGAATATGGAGAATGACTGTCCGCCAGAGAACGCAGATCAAATTCTAGAAGACTGGTACTCTGATGATGACGACGAGGGAGGCAATCTTACGATAGTTCTGTCTAATAAGGATTCATCGAAAGAAGATAATGAATTCTCGGAAGAGACGCAGAATGCCGTCAAGAAAGAAGATAATGAGCCGCCAACTTCAACATCTAGCATACCTCAACCGGCAGCGATCGTAGACAAACTCGGTGACCTGAGCAAAATTGATATTAGTGCTGAAGTGTCCAAACTTTTATCTTCCCTTAAAGCACATAGTTCAACCAGTGGCAAATCCAGCCAGCAGAACGCTAATGGTCAGGATTACCTCTCGAAAAGTAAATCCTCACCAGATAGAGTGTCGTCGGATGAATCTAGCGCCCATAACAAAAGCACATTCAGTGCTCCGAATCAGCTGCTGAAACTTGAGAATGAAACATCGAGTCCACGGTCGTCTCCTGGAGTGAGTTCTGCACCTTTGTCCAGAGATCCTCGCATGTCTCGGGATCCTAGGCAACGTAGGGACGAACAGAAGTCAAATAGTCCCAGTAGGATAGAGTGCAAAAAGGAGAGCAAGCCACTTCGACTAGAAACGAGTATTTATAGTTCTGGTATTACTGCAGTTGACACTAATATGGACACGGATCTTCGTACGAAGACCGATCAGGATCTTAGAAGGAAAGATATGGATTTCAGGCAACGATTTCAAACCGGTTTCGGGGACACTGATCTACGAGTTGTTGGGGCAAGCTTTACAGATGCGTCCACCAAGTCGGATGTTGACTTACGGCAAATGTTGAGTTTGCCGTTCAAGCCAGCACCTTCTCATGTACCTTGCACGGAAATAGATGCTAGTATTTCCTCCCATCCCCCAATGATGTATAAAGTGTATGTTGTGGACATACCACGACCAGACTATACCGGTTTAAAATTAACTAAGAATGATGCCCAGGTGAAATACGACCCACGATTAAGGAAAATATTTCGAATCGGTAAAATTGAACTAGCTGATTCCCCTATGTCTCCACCTCCGGTGAAACCGGACACTCCAAAGTCGCCCCCACAGGTCCGATCCGATCCACGTCGCAAAGCTCTCGAGGCTTCCAATTTATCTTCTCAAAATGTCAATGCTTCCATGATGAAACCTGTGCAGCAACCACCGATGGAAATGTCCAACATGGCAATGGGTCCTGGTGGTATGTCTGTTCCTCAAACAATGCCAGGACCACAAGGCATGCAAGGGGGACAGGGTATGATGCCTATGGGTCCAAATCCAATGCTTGGAAACATGGGTCCAATGGGGCCAATGATGAATGCACCTATAGGTCCTCAAAACATGCCACCTATGGGTATGACAGGCATGTCCAACATGCCTCCAGGAATGGCCCTGAATGGACCTGTTGTGCCTCAGAATCAAATGAACTTCGATCCACGTTTCAATGTTCAACGTAACAATGGAGCTGGTCTGTTGGGTCCTGCACCTGGTGTAGGTGTAGGTTTTGGACCAGATGTTAATTCTTCGTATGATAGTGCACCATCTTATTCTGGTGGTAATTTCAATAATTTTGGTCCTGGTCCCGGTCCTGCTCCTGGCCCGGCACCTCCAGATTCAGGTATGATGGGGTACAACCCAAACGGTCCAAATCCAAACTTTGGTATGGATGGGCCAGAGTGGAACGGTGCGAATCAAAATAGGCGCGGCGGCAGAATCAGACGACGGAACCGCAACAGGACCAATATTGTGACTAATAATTAAAGCAATAAGCAGTTTCGAGTAGGTACATAAGCAAAGTACCTGGTGATAATTCTCATTCTAATTTAAATTTGTACAGTATGCATTGTTAACATAATGCATTCATTCACGGCGGTCCAGACTAATTGTTTTAATCTTGTCAATTGTACATGGTGTCAAATGCTCGCTAGTGATTTAAATAGCAGAATATAAATTTAAAAGAATCGGAATTAATTAAAGAAATTGTAAATGGATTTGCATTCAAGCATTTGTTAAGTACACATACCATGAATGGTGTTGTGAATAATGCTCATAATCACGCGTCTTTCTATGTTTCTATAGTTTATTTAAAAATATCAATCGTATTCTATGTGAGAAATATTGTATACAGGATACATTTATTACACCCTACGGGCTTTAGGAAATTATTTCTCTGAAGAGACGTATCTGTATATATTGAATATCATCATCCCATTCGAAAAGACATATAACGCATAAGATGGTGGCAAGTTAAAGATCGTTTAATTATACAAATTGATTTATATTTTTTTGTATGTCTTCCATGTATAGTACATAAACACTAACGCATCATATATGATTCATGTGTACACTACAATCTTGGCTTCTAGAATAGCATTCGGATTTCATTAAGTTACGTTAAAACATTATGAATACAAAAAGTTGTGAACTGTTAATGGGCTTAAGGCCTCGGTCGGAAATTGAAACACCAATTAGATGACAGTACGTTAATCAGTACGAAATCGCAATATTTTGTAAAAAAATTAATGTATTTATAAGGATTTTGAAAAACAGTTGTACATGGACATACTTTTTTACTTGTGTAAGTATTAAAGGGATATAGATGGGTACAGAGGAATGTTTGTTTTCGGATTTTTGTAGAAGTATCAACCGAAAGTCGCAAGTTTTACACCGGTAGTGAAGCATATCCAGTAATTACGTCATTTATAAGTTTCGTGGTACAACCTCTGTACGTTCCACATTAAATGTTAAATTCGTTTATCTTCCAAGAAGTAGAGTAAGAATACTACATCTATGAGGAATAATACTACACACTGATTATATTTAAACGGAAAGAATTGTTCAGTCATTGTCCAGTGTTAACCTATCAATTATAGTTTTTCTCTATTATTAATATTATTATTACGATTACGATACTATAAAGTAAAAAATACATTTGTAAAAAATAAAGTTTACTATTATATAGTAAAACTTTTTTTGTATAGTTCACTTATTCATTTTAATATGGTTATCTGTTGTTCGTTTTAACGTTGTAAATAATGTTGTATTTCTCCAGTGCACTTTTTAAAATACAAGTACTTCTAAATACGGATATAAAAGACAACAAGTTTTTATATAATATATAACCTATATAAGAAGTTGTACTTTCATTCGACTATAGTTCACACTGTTACAGATTCTTATTAAGTTATTATCATTATTGCTTTTTAACCAATAATAATTGCGATGAAAATCATTTTCCATTAATGTACAATGGAGCTTAGGGGATCGGCTCTTATAGATGACAGATCTAGACGTGCATCCATCTCGTCATCCAATTCTCCTACAATTGCCCTAAAAAATGATAACAAACCACTAACTTAGTGTAATTTTAAACGTCTCATATATATTATGAAACAAACATTGGCACATAATAATGTTGAGCTTTCTTTAAACATACCAATGTGCATTTCATCTGTATTTAATTGAATTTTATGAACAGATGTACATAATTTTTAACACAATGATAAATGTACCTATGTATCTTAAAATGTAAAATGTATATTTTTTTATCTATTAATATTCATACAATTTCTTGACTGTCAGAATTAAATGTATTATTAACTTTGTATGTGTTCAAGTTTACATCATATTATATGTAACTTAAATACAAATAATTAATATTTTAATTTGAACATCAGAAAGTTAATGTATGAATATATTATATCATATTATTGATATATATCTATTAAAAATAACAAAGAACCAATCAAATATATTTTGTATTATATGCGGTTAAATAAGTAATGAATTAATTTAATTACTTACACATTGTCACCTCTGATAATGTGTAAACCTAATACAACTTGTTCAACACCTTGTGTTGTACTATAAACCCTTTCATGCGATTCGTCCAATATTATGTTAATGGTTTGGTCGAAACCTTTAAGTGTACCCTGAAAGTTAAAAATTTTTAAGGATATTCAAAAACAAGAAAAAAAAGAAAAAGTGGGAATATCGAAATTACGTATATACTTACAATAAAGTTTCTGCCATCAGAAGTGATAATAGAAACTGTATCTACGAATTGTTCAGGACATACAAACAACAATACCTTAGAACATCTTCAGTATGAAGATTAATAGTAATTGTAAAAGGATACGATTCACGTAACTTTCTAAACCTGACGCCATAATCTTAATTGCTAATTACACATTAAAGTAATTTTCACATAGAATTATAAACACGAGTAGGTATATATATACGTGTACCGTATACACTGCTCGTTCTGAACAGTTCTGAACACGTTACTTTACTTAACCCAATGTTTTGCACACTCGGACATTACTCAAGAAACTTCTTAAAATAGAAATTTTACTAAGAATCAGAGAATTATAATGAAGCAAAGTTAAATTACACTGAATTTAGAATTAAATGGTTATTTAACCGCAAGATTTGCGTATTAAAACAAGGATCAACAAATTTACTATCACTGGAAGATCACTGTCAAAACGCAAATAAATACATACAAATGATTAGTGTGACATGTATGATTGTAATATGAATATGATTGGTTTTTGTTTTATAAAATTGTTTACTTTTTACGGATCAAAGTATTCAATTCTGTTGTAATTTATAAAACTAGTGCATAGAAAATGTAGAACTCATGGAGGTATTCAGAGATACTCTCATTATCAGGCGGGAATACGAAGTCTGGTCTCTAAAAAATATATTTTAAGGATAAATAAATGAAATTGTTTGCTTAAAATACAGTGTAAATATTAATCTTTAGGAATCTATAATCATATGTAATTATAAGAATGCTTCGTACATTATATATTTATAAGATAATAACCGATGACCAATATGGGAGCACTCTCATGTCGTGGTATTCAATGGTTCTTTAAGTATTTTGAAGAATACATATGCAGATTCAAGTAAATTGTGGTATCAAATGTGAAATTCTCTCGAACGGACATTACACATTAACAATCGTTGATTGTAGCATTTTTAATTAACATTGGATATTTTGATTCCCGCCAAATCATATAAGATACACGTAATATGAATAGAATATATAATGCTCCATTTATGCTAATAATACTCAGGACTCATGCCTTATCGATAATGTCGGTTATTAATACTGAAATGGGAAGAGGGCAATGGAGCTCTCGAAGCATGTGACAGAAAATTACATTGCATGTTAGATCTATTCTATATTTCGTCTGTGGCTGTGGTCGGAACAATGCGTAGGTGTTTGTACCATTTTAAAGCAAAGCGCCAGCGGTAACGAAGTGAATTATTTTTTGCGTGTGATTATGACACGATCGCCGGTTAGTGATTAGGACACGGTAATAGAAGTAAGATGTCAGATACGTTAGGTCGTAAGTACGTGGAATTACGCGCTAGTGAAAAGTTCAATGGGAGCAGAAGGCTCGTTGTTAACGCATTCGTCCCACGATTCGATAGGTAATCACATTGTTGCAAGTCGCTCTATTTTGCAGTCCCGTTGTAAACGAAATCAATGAAAACTCTCGTTAATCGTGGAAGGTTTCGTGTATTTATCAAAAATACGCCCTAAAAGTGAAATGTCCACTTACCGGCTTATTATTCGTATACATGTCGATCTAACCTAACTTTCACTTCGTCAAGATTTTTTTTTTTAATGGGGTTATTCAGTCGAGCGGGGATGCTTTGGCTTTTTTTAGCCACGAACAATGTCGCAAGTTCATTAGAAATGTTGGTGCGTGGAACACGTGCGTGTGTGCAGCGTCTCGTGAATTACAGTTCCGATTTGACATTGTAAACACGACGACTTGACCTTACAATGGCAAGTTGGACGACCTTGACTTTGGCAAGTATACAATGACCGAACAGTCACTCTTGTCAATGCAATTCATCTTTTTCTGCACTGATTCGATGCTAGAATCCACACCTAAATGAACAACTGCAAATAAATTGATCTGCAAATTCTAATGAACTACAATTGAAATTCCGATCGAATTTGTTTGTTGATTCGTTTATTTATAACCTAACGTATACTAGAGTTGGCTGATTCAAAAAATACCGTGATACCCAATGATTTTTTTGAGCTGAAAGATTGATTATCTATACATCACTTTTTATAGTTTAATATACTTCTGTGCACAATGTTTAAACATTTGATAAACCTATAGATATATAATTCAGTACCCTGATTGTGTTTTAGAACAACATACAATTTTAAAACATTTCATAATAGAGTGTATATCAATAGCAATTTGTAATGTACTTACATTCCTTTGTTATAGATAAACCATGAGTACATTTGGTGTGGTGCATTGGTAGTCATCCTGGCATAAATGTTTCGGTGAGTCAGTTTTTTTATTAATGATAAGTTATTTTAATGTTAGCATTGATATATCATACAATTATTAATATGATTCTTTCAACTTTAATATTTATAAATAATTTCATAACCTCTAGTATTTGTAAAATTCTATTCTCTTAATTCTATACTCTGTGTTTATATTATTGCCATTACAATCAGTTGATGGCATGTGTATTTATTCATTTATATAAAAATTGTTTATATCAGTCTTTCTAAAAGTATGGAGAAAAAAGTAACAAAACTTTCATAGTTCCATGATTTATTTTAACTTCATTTGACAATAATAATTTAGAAATCATATATAACAATATTTATATGATTGTCAGTGTTATAAAACACAAGTAGTTCTATCAGTACGATAACTGATTAGTTAAATGTGCAATGTCTTGATATGTATGTCTTTTATAAGAAGAACACGAAGATTGGAATGTGGTCGTGTTCTAAAGAAGTGTTTCTGTAAGTGTTATACTTACTTGTTACTTGATCATTTATGTGTAAACGTCTAAAACGATGTATTCGTTTTTGATATGCATCCGTAACATACACAATGAGCATCATCTGTATTGAATTGTATGATTATATTTATAATTTTCAAAAGTTAGTCTAACATTGTGACTTTTTGAAAGATATCAGAATGTTGAAGAAAATGCGAGAAAAGTATTGTAGAATAATCTGTTTCCTATTACTACATGAAAAATGTACGGTTACCTTGTTTCGTAAAAGATACAGTTGCCATCTTTATCGATGGAATCGAATCCATTTGATGGTAGTTTGGAATTGCGAACATCTGCCGCTAGATAACGTTCGCAGTTCCTCGAGGTTCGTGACCATTTTTATTGGTTTTGTAGTTGTATTTAGGTTCCAATTTTTTCAAGTGTTTTGCGTTACCAGAACGTGTCGTATAATTTCGTAATTCCGAATGGAACAGTGCGAAAACGGGAATTCTGTTGTTAGGTGTTGAAATGTTACAGCTGCAACGTAAGTACAATCTGTGACATTCAAAGAATAATTTACAAACGTGTTTCAAACATGCATGCATGCGTAACTATTTTATCGTGTTTAAAACGAAATTATTGTATTGTCGAATGTTCCAAGATTTCTCTTATTTGTGTCATAAATTTAAACGATATTTTTTTCGTTCTCATCATCGACACGCGAAAGCCTCTGTTGCCAATTTTTGGTTAGGTTAATAACAAAAAAAAATGTCAACGCACGTACTATTCCATGATTATTCAAATTACGCATATTATTGTTGTAAAGTAACAGTTCAAAGTACGTTTGTCTGTTCATCGAAGATTCGCAATACGTCATAAATAACGAACAAAATTTAAACGTCTGCCATGATTACTACGTAATTCAGTGGAGCGTTTGATGTCGGAAACGTTTCATTTCAAATCGTTCAATCTTTCATTAAATACCATTCCTGTTTCTCAAGGGTGGTCAGGTTGTAAACATCCGCAGTTTATCAATAACAAACCGATCGATTTAGAAAGTAAATACATCGAAGCTTAATACTATCCGTTAGATCGTTTCCAACATTTTTCCGTCCATTCTTGGCCAATAATCGCGTAACGACGTTTATGCAGATTTCACTGTGGTTTGTTCATTTTTTCTACGGTCATTACTTCTTACTCTTACAACCAACTTGTTCAGCGTGGGGTTAAACGTTGAACATTTGTCACTTGCAACGACAACGGTTCGTCGTAGCCGTAGGCAGGGTCAATCGTGACCCATGTCAACAACTAATTGGTCATTTGATGTTATCCTGATTTCTTAATCAACTTACGTACACAGTAATAGAGTTTCAAAAGGAAATAATACTTAAAAATACTTCATTTTGAAGTTCTTGATCCTTCATAGTCTGAGCATAGAGGCATCATGAGTGGATGGTAAGGTGATCGTCTAAAATCAGGGTAATACCTAAATACATTACGTATGTATATGTCGAATAGACCTTCGATTATTTTCGGTTCGACGGTGTTTTGATTTTTCATTAGAGCTACGGGCGATTCTATTTCGATGTTATCGTTAGCGAGATTTCGAGCAGGCGTCCCGTCATTGTCGGGTGATCCGCTGACGTGCACAATACCAGAAACCCCCGTGTCCGCCGGACGCTTAACCAATTTCCTGCTTATTTCACGAAAATCGAGGTCGCGGAGCCGTTAAACGTCAAGGATCACTTACGATCATCGTCCACGTCAAGATTCTACGTGTATGACTCATGGAACGCTCTTTTTTATCTCTGTTCGCGGATACCTTGCAGATGAGGCGTGAACCTCAGTGATCGGTTGACCTTTATGGGACCTGACAAGTACTTCAGGTACTGGTCAAAAATACCTTGAAAAACATGCGATTTTTGAGGTATTCAAATACAACACATTTCTCTTAAAAATGAAGATATTTCCACGTTTTTCTTAAATTTTATGACAAATAAAGTGTTATTACGCGTGTTTTAATTATATTAAAAATGGAAGACCGATATATCGACTCGAGGTATTTTTTGGAAAACCTACAAAGCCGATATATCGGCTCTAAGGTACTAAAAGGGTTAAATGTAATGCTACGTTGTTGATAATATTGCTCTCCGTTCGCGTTATCAGCCGCCAGGTTGGATATCACGATTTTCACGTCTTCTGGGCGGCGTTTTTTAGGCGCTGGAACGGGAGTAGTTAGATTTACGTGACTACGGCCAAGAGCCATGGAATTCCGAACGGTCGCGTTTCAGTCTTCTTATTTGCTTCCGATCGCGGAGCTTGTGTACACTCGTGTTCGTAAATATTAGGATTCTTCATGTATGTACAGGGTGTCCTGTTAATTACGAACATTTGAATTGGGGCCGTTGTTATCGGAGGTAGTACTAAAAAATCATGAACGAGGGTTAAAATCGTCTAACCTTCAAAAAGTTTTCTTACTGTCGTCCTTGAACCATGCAATCCTCCGTTGGTCACTCTTCGAGATTTTTGATAACGTGTTTCAGTAATCGATAAGATACCCTGTACGAAGAAAGTCTGATATTTGTCTTAGAGTATTCTGGAGAATGAGGGTTAGTAAGAAAACAATTGTATCGAGGAAAGTTAGATTTATTAAAAACAATCAGATTTGTCGCTGTACTTCTGGAGCACTCTGTATATTCCCGTCGTGGCCATCTGTGGCCGTAGGAAGGAAACTCGAATTGTACAACACGGGTCGAAACATTTTTCCTTCTTTCGGGACATCCCGCAGGTATACCGATTCTCTTGGCGTTACAAAAGACTACCACCCAAGTAGATTCTTCCGTGAGCTGCCACGTGTGTCGAGACAATGGGACGACGCGACATTAGCAAACATCAGCATTGTTCCCGTTGCACGTGTGCAGTTAATCAAATTTCATGTCGTTCCTCTGAAAAACGATTACTATGAAATGCAAACACTCCCGTGCATTTTAAACACCCCACACGAGCAACCATTAGACTTGGGCTCGAATGATACCCTAATGAGGTAGAGCACTTACATCTTCCATAAACCCTACAAATATACACACAAATATATAATACAATTCCACGACCAGCCGATACGACATTCAGAATGAAAATCGGAATATAAAACTGTTCTTCAATTCGATCATCCGATGCTATAATACATCGCAAAATGGGGGTGGATTTAGGCACTTCAATTGGACTAACACCAGATAGTCCCATGTCTAGCAGTCCTCTTTCCACTAGCATTTTTGGCCAATTTGGGAATTGTTAGGGTATCTAGATAAACAGGAAAAAAAAAATGAAAAATATTCGTTGGTACACTAGCATCCCCCTTCGCCACAGAAGTTCTCAGTGAGACTCGTCCCGTGGTTTCGGCCGCCTGGAAACTCCGACTCCACCACGGCATATTAAATATCCCCGAGACGGTGGATGTCTGTGTGTGTGCTCGAGGGGTGAATGCGCAACTTCGCCCAGGCTTGTCGTCTTTGCTCAACGGTGGTGGTTTCTCTCTCTCTCTCTCTCTCTCTCTCTCTCTCTCTCTCTCTCTCTCTCTCTCTCTCCCTTCTTCTGCACAGAGGGAACAGCCCGGGCGACACCCTCGAAAACGTCGAGCGCGCTACGGCTCGCCGTTAATCCGCTCTCTTTCGCCGTTAACCCGCTCTCTTTCGCCGTTCCACGCGAAATTGTCGTTTTGCGCGCTGGGGGGGGGGGGGGGGGGGGGGGGGGGGGTTTGAAACCCCCCCCACCTCCCCCGGCGTTCTCTGAAGAGCCACGAGCGTTAACTCGAGCCGAACTTGAATTTTCGAACGAGCTAATGAGAATATCGTAACCCAATGTCTCGTGATTCTGACGATGCGTTCTTGTGGAGGCGATTCGACTCTCTTTGGGAGGTTCGTTTCCCTATTACGTGAGCCATCGAACCAGTCTCTCTGAAATTGTCTTCGTGTATGGTGAGTACCTTAGGAACGTCCAATAACTTGGAGGATTGAGTGGATAGTTGCTGGGGGAGGTTCTAACACTGAAGCCATTGGTAAATAGTCTTGGTTTATATTAGATATTTCATTTATATTTTCGAGGCTTTATCTTCTCGAATATAAAGGGTTGGAGTAGATAGTCCAGTGGGGGTGGTCGAATTGTACAGGGTATTTCCTTTTTTAGAAATCTCAAGGTTTGTACGGTTTCGTTGCACTTTGAGATTTTTAATATTTTGATCTCTAGGAGGATGAGTACTCAATAGGGGTATTTTAAGATTTTAGTGTAGAAATAGTTTGATATCTCATCTATAGAGTGTTCAAGCTAACATTCAGGTTTTCCAGTTGGTTCGCAATAATTCCACTTGATCGGGGGCCCAATCACGTCTATGAAATTCACACCCGAAGACACAGACGGAGGAACAATTTTCGTTTATCTTTCCCCTCCTTCGTTCCTGTCGCTTCGACGCAAGGTTGCTCCGTGTTTGGTGAAACTGTTTGAACGATCAAACATCCTTTCTTCCCCGGGTTCTTCTTCGTCGGCCCTCCACTTCGGACGACGAGAATCCGATTATGAAACGTCCTGTACACAGCCACTTTCACTGTCGCGGCCAAGTTTCATAACTGTTATTATCGAGGTCATACGTAGGTTGGAGAGACGTCGAGAGAAAGAGAGAGGGGGGCGGAGAAAAGGGTCTGGCACGTCTGCTACCAATAATTGTTACTGCTCGCCCGATTATGACTTCAGTCGAGTGCCTGAGAAAAGCCAACACCCTGAGTTGCTCGGTACAATTTGGTAGACTCTTTCTTTTATAATATATGAACTTCTTTGAAACAATTGATATGTTCATAATTAATTAGACACCTTGTATATAGTACTCATAGGACGTCTTTCACAAAGGAATCCAGAGAGCTTAAACGATTCCAGATCCAAAAATGTCTCCATAATCCCAAAGAGAAATGTTCTAACAATGGGTGAAAATCCGACTTTTTTTTGTAACTTTTCCTCTGAAACTTAATGCAATACAGTTAGTAATTCGCGGGCTGCAAAATGAAAAGAAAAAATTGGATTTCGACACTAATCTACCCCCCCTTGGGACACCCAATATTTGTAAACTTATTATCGACCCCCAGACTTCACCAATTTTATACATCGTATACGAAAGACTATAAACACCAAAACCAATCTCCCCCGAAAAGAAAAACCAGTCAAGTTTGTTTTTTTTTTCGTCGACCAGCTGTCCAAATATTTCTTCGTGGTTAGAGTCGATTGTTTCGCGATGTAACACGATTTTTTAGGCGGTCGGTGTTTCGAGAACGAATTCCTCGAGGAAGACAAGGCGGGGCGTTGTTCAGCGCCGGATGACGCGCCGAGCCCAGTTGAAAACAGAGAGTAAAGAGAGAGAGAGAGAAAAAGAGGGAGGGATAGAGAGAAGGCGACGACGTTACAGAAAATAATTGCGGATAATGCAACGCGCGCGGCGGTTTGTCAGTCGCATTGACACACATGTTACGTGCATCGCAGCGTGGCTGATGCGGTTTTCTGTGTGACCCGTGCTACACGTACTACCATGCACATGGAACACACATACAGGGTGTCCGCGCGAGCAGTATATACAGTCCGTTATTCTCTAAATTATTTAAAATACGAGAAAACTATTTACATACAATTGAATGGCACGAGGGGGGTAATTAACGAGCCATGGGGAATTTTTATAAACATTATTTTAAGAGATACGAATGTCAAGTTTGGTTTTTTAAATGGAATTATATATATTTTTTCGGATCACTTGATAGTGCGTTTTAAGACGAATCCAGTAACCTGTAATGTATACACTATTTTTCGAATAGTTTTCGAGATACAGTAAATCCTTCATGAGTGTCCACGCTGGCTTTTTAATGAGGTTTAGCAGAGTGGTAAAGCTTGGAATTCTGAAGGTAATAGGATTTCTTTCAGCCGCATATGGCCATTAGTTTATGAAATATTTAATGTTCAGTGCCGAGGAGGTCCTTCGAACACTCGTCGAGGATTTACTGTATTGCGCTTACAAATCTACTGATTTACGATCAACGATACCACATCCGGTGCTTCTTATTCGAGTAGGTTTCCTTCAACGGTGGGGATGAAGTAGAAACTCTTACGAGAAACTTCCTGTCCCACTCTCATGGAGCGTTTACTCTATTTAAAAAACGGTGTACACATTAAAGGTTACTGAACTCGTCGTGAAACGCACAATCAAGTGATCTAAAAAAAGTATATATAATTCCATTTACAAAACCAAACTTCGTATCTCTTAACACTAGAACTACCAAACCAGTCAAATTGACTGGTCAATACTCTTACAACGACGATTAAAATGTTACGGCAATACATTTTCTCAGATCTCTTGGTTAGTCAATTTCTATATTTCTAAATTTTCAAAAGTTTCCCACGTCTATCCAGCGATCGAAGCAAATACGCGTTTATCGTCGGTAGTTCTAGTGTTAAAATAATAATGTTAAAAAAAATTAACCTCGCTAAAAAATTGGCCCGTTAATTAGCCCCCTGGTGTTGTTCTATTTTATGTAAACTGTTTTCTCGTATTTTAACTTGTATTTATTGTTCGCGCGGACACCCTGTATATACACAGCCAGCCAGCTCTCTTGCACTCGACACATCCACGTACACACATACACGCAAACGGCCCCAGCCGGAGGGTTACGCACACAACTCGAGGCTGTAACATAATTTTCTGGTGTTTGCACGTGTCAGGGCTGCTGGCGCGCGGAGCGTTCGCTCGCTAGCGCGCTACTTTGCCCCGCGAGCTCGCGATATCGCGCGCGGGCTAAATGTTGCAGGCTTTCCTCGCGAGGCTCGACGACACGTCGGTACTCCCCCCCTCACCCGCGATAAAAGTGCACGGTCGGATGCGTTTAATGCCTCGCAGCTGAAAATCCGAGCGACTGCTACATCTTTGCGCCTGTATGTCTGCATATACCATGTATGCAGTTCACTGAAACATTCGAAATTCTGATTTCTTTTACACTTCGCAGATTTGTAAGGGACCTCGATAGAAGCAATTTTTCGTTTTTGCTGATATTCGGTTTTTTTTTGTGAAACCACCCCTTAAGGACTGATGTGGGTTTTATATTTTCTTATATATCTTGAAAAGTATAGTAGATATAACAAAATGTTAGGAGGGAAAGTTTAATGATTTTTTATTCTCTGTAAAACCGTGTAATGGAATTATTGAAAATTTGTCTTTTCAAGGAACAAATAAATAAACAGATAAATTTTTAATAATTTTATTGGATAGTTTTATAGAGCATGAGACACTATTAAGTTGTCATTTAAACGGTTTTTTGATATCTGTTGTAGCTTTGAAGATATACGGGAAAGTATGGAAAGACATTAGTCTTTAAGGGGTGGTTTCACACTGAAGAACTGAATATCAGCAAAAACGAAATATTGCCAGATGCTTCTGTCGAGGTGTTCTGCAAATCGGCGAAGTTTAAAAGAAATCTGAATTTTGGAGGTACCGAAGTGTGACTCGCTTCTACGGTAGGTACTGTTAATAAGAAGAGCTGTTCAGCATTTTTCTTATTTGCATTTCTGCTCATTATTGTGACGGTGGTACCAGGTTGAAACTTGATACGTGTTAACGAAACTGGGCTCTAAATGTAGGCCTTGGTGTGTTTAAAGAATCCCACGAATATCAGGTAGCGTTGCTTCATCGTTGTTGCAAGGAGTGACTCGAAAGACTGGACGTTTCGAGGTATCGCCTGGGACTTAATTTGGGACTCGAGGGACTCTCAACTGCGACGGTAGTTGATTTCGAGGTATTAATAAATAGAGCTCTTAGCATCATTATGATCACAGGTTCTACTAATTTGTATCAGTGTTCGATTTACCTTGTAATCAATGGATAAAAATGTTCTTTTTGAGTACAAATTATTGTTGTCCCAGAACAGATCGACTTTGTAGATCGATATCTGCAACCAGGATCTTCCAATAAATTCGTCACCACTCGAATGTACGTTATTTCGTGACTACCCTCCAATGGGAACACTCTGTCGTTTCGCTCCTATCATCGTTCCTCGACCACAACGTGGTCTGTTATCGGTAATCGTATCACCGTTGAAAAGGAAACGTCGATAGGCAGTCCGCATCGAAATATTGACCGTCGACAGCTATGAATCATGCCTCTTCTTTACAAACGCTTCTCCTACCCTCTCCTAGTGTTGTTTTTCATTCGATATATCCAACATCCGTCGTTTCTGGCCACTGTCGCTCTATCCTGGATTCCCATTGTCGCTCGATAACGTCGGTTCCTTCGGATCTTGTATTGACGCGCGAGAACCGGAGACGGAAATTTATTTTCCAGTGATCCATTCCATAAATTGTTTAAACACGAATCTGTACTGGCTAGAAATTGGAATGGATTGGAGCACAATAGGATTAATACCAACCGCGTTTATAGTATACTTACACAGGAAGGCACGAAAGTATGTCTGTTAAGCAGTCAAAAATGAGGGGTACGTATTTTTTTTTATCGGCTGAGACACGACTTTAAGGGGTGAAACAAACCCTCGAAGTTTCGATCCGAAATTTTTTTGTTATAAACAAATTATATTTTGGACAATTTGTTAGCACCTATTCTACATAAAAAACCGCAAACCTCGTCCATTAGAGGTTCTCATGTATCTCCTCTGGTTTTCGGGATAGTACTTTCGGGTCGAAACTTCGAGGGATGGCTTCACCCTTTAAAATCACGTCTCAGCCGATAAAAAAAATACGTATTCCTAATATTTTACTGCTTAACAGACATACGAAGTTTCATCAAAATCGGAGGGGGACACTTCCCTGCCTTCTCTTGTTAGACGACATATTTCCCTGAGTTTTTTTTCCGTCTCTGATTTCTTCAACGTACGGAACAGGGTGGTTGACAAGGTTCCTCGATCTCGACGAAGATTTTCAAGGCACAGTGAAAAGGTGGTTACGTCGCGAAGTAAAAGAGAAATCATAGCAGGAACCGAGGATAGGAAGATCCTCGGTTTGCTCCCCTCTCGTGGAGGGGGTTGATTGGGGGTGGATGGAGGGGCTTATCGCGCTTTTTGCTTTTCAAATGACTCCCGTCATTCGTCGCCTTTTCCCTCATTTTCCCTCGTTCCTTCGCCGGGGCGCCCGACCCTCCGTTATCTTTACAATCGATCCGCTACTCTGGAACAGAGATACACAACCCCCACGAGCTCCTCTCCGTTTAATTACGGAACCGCTGCTCCGCCGTCGCGTCGAGCCGAACAACGTTTCGCGCCGCGGCAGTCGATCACAGTCGACAAAGTAGTTTAGCTACTGACATTCAATTACGGGAATTGAAACGGGCCCCGTGGTACGTCGGTGATCATCTTTCTCTCTCTGTCATCGCGCTGGACGAACCAGCGAGAGATCGTTGTCGAGTATCTCCCTCTTTCTTGCGCAAGAATATGATTGCCTCTTCGGTAATAGGAGTGCTTGGGATCCTTGGGATGCTGCGCGTCGTTTCTACCTCGACGCGAACCTCTCCTACGTGGAATAGGAATTCTTCTGTTTCTTTCTACGGACACACGAGGATTCGAGCTTGGGTGGAACACGGAGGCGGGGCTCTTTATTGTTCGACGTTCGAATTCCCGCGATTATCGACATCGGAATTATTCCACTGATCTACGGGGATATGGAAAGAAAAAATACGATTCCATTTAAAAATATCGTTAAAAATGATCGTGAAATTTGGTAAACAATGACCTCGAAATATCATAAGAAATGTATCCCTTAAAATAGAGCAACGTTGTCTTGAAAATAAATAATTCGTATATTCAGGTGATCCCATTTATGTGGTCTACCCTGTATGCTCAATCCTCGAACCGCGATCGGCAATTTGTCCCAGGTTGGAACTCGTCCCTCCGTTGACCCACCTGGTAGAATCGGTTAGGTATAACGCTCGAAACTGGGCGACGCGAAACTGACCGTGAATAATTAGCGATCGATTAATCCCACTCCTGAGTCACGTGAACCATCCCTTCCTATGGACAGTATTAATCATCCCCTGGTTGTGATTTTCCTAATCGTCGAGCCCTGAAGGAACCTTCGATCTTCTTCGGTTTATTTGGATTCTGATCACGAGAAAAAAAGGAGGGGGGAGAGCATAGTGATACAGCGAGAAATAACGTGATCGGGTGATGGATCGTGGATTAAACACGCGGCAACCGATCCGATCGATGGTGTAACGTCCGTGTATAGGTAAATTTTAATCCTCTTAGCTTGAAGGGGGTTGGGGAACAGCAGTGATTCCGACTCCGCGCGCGATTACAAGCTCGCGAGTAAAAGTTCAATGAGGAGGAAGAATGGAATCTGGTATCGAGAGTTGCCTGCTAACCCAGGCTGTAGGAAGAAACGGGACGAGAAGATTAATGGCAAACTAATGAGCCGGGCTTTTGTGCGACCGGGAGCGAATGTTAAGCTTATGCATCGAGCCAGGGAATTACAACAGGGGGAGAGGAATGTTTGTACAGTGAAGAACGTGGGGACACATAGCAAACTCTGTCTTGTGTAATTGATTGCGTGCAGCACGTCAAACGGAGTCGCCATTATCGTTATGACTGGGTTATACAAGAAAGTCTCGATAACTGCGCGGAAGGTTTCTACGTTAACACTAGGTTTACGGGCACTTATCGTGTAGGTATCTCCATGGCACGCATCAACGAACCTGCAGATTTTCTTTAAAAAACAACTTATTTTATATAATACACAATTTATGATCTCTGAAATTAATGCATAGCTATAGAGATACGTATACCACATAGAGAATTTCGAGGTTAGAAAGCACTCGAAATGCGTCAAAATGACGCGTCCCGTAATCCTAGTGTTAAGCACTTGCGCTTCATCCCCTCTACCGGGGGCATCCACACCGAAGACTGGGCCCAAAGTGCAGTTCACATAATGTTCAAAACTGAGAGATAAATCTTATAATTGTGGACTATGGTAATGTTTCATAAAGTTCGACAAATTCTTGTCTATTTTTTAACAATCGAAGAATGTCTTAATAACGATTGTAGAGGAGAAATATTGTACCTGATTCTGCTGGTCGTTCGAAATCAGTCGATACCACGAATTGTTCGGTGGAACCGCGATTCCGTGACTCGGTTCACGAAGGAAACGGTTTAATGCTCTCGCGTTCTGTGCGCGCGCGCGCGCCCCCGACGTTTACCACCTCGTAGAAAGCCGGTTAGACCGTTTTTTTATTGCGTGCGGGTACGCCGAGAGAGTTCACTCACTTTCCCTGGTCGAGCGAGCGAAATGCCAATCTTCAGTCCACGCTAGGAACCACACCGAGATTTAAACGCGAGAGACGGTTTTCGGTTGCACAACGCCTCTGCGGTTCTACGCGCGCAAGAAACGCCCTGGCCGTTTGGACCGTTTGCGAAAACACGGAGAATTTCGTAAAATACGAACCACGAAGGCTTGGTTACTCTGCGGTTCTACAGAATTTTCTTTCCAATAACTTCCTATTATTTTATGCGTTTCATTTTAAATGTACTGCAGAAGACAGTTGGTTGATAGGAAGTAATTTAAACAATTTTTTTTTATTAATTATATTATTACATTAGTTATACCAGAAAAGTATATATTTGTACAAACATCCGCAGTGTAATAATAAGTAACATTATTGTGTCGTTGTATATAGGTATCTTTCTGGTAACATTTCGAAACAAGTATTATTCATCCCCTAGCTGTGAACTTCTAAAACACATAAAACATTACTGAAAAATGCACCTATACAGGGGGAAAGAAGTTTGCATCCAGACCTCTGCTCTACATCAGCGTAGTTCGTTCTAAACTCCAGAACTTAGGCTCCTTTCTCCAATACATTGGAACTCGGTAAACTTGGCCGATGCAAATATCTCCGGTCCAGTTTCCAGCCTGTAAAAGGGGAATGTTTGTACGGTGTGGACATACAACAGGTTCCCTGTTCTTCTTTCCGATCAATTCGAGAAATTAGCAGGAATTCGTTCGGATCGAAGACGGTTGCCCGCGGGTGCAACATCTGTTGCTCGTCAACACAGTGTGTCCCCCGTCGTAAAGCTGACCGATGCCGGATGGATACCCTATTGGCTGTGGCGGATAGCACGCGATCCTCGAACCTTATAATTTCGTGTGGCCTGCGTTTCGCGTGGGGGTAAAATTTTGCTGGAAAAAAAAGCCTCCTCCGTGTTACAACAAAAGCATACACCACACCCCTCCACGGCCCTGTCAAAGGCGGGGTTCATCGTACACAAAGTGGGTAAAGGTAGGTAACCCATTTTGGGGGTGGGTGGTGGTTGGCTTAGCTACCTCGCTCTGTCTCTTTTCCTCCTCCTGGTCTCTGTTCCTCTGTCTTTCTCTATCCAGTGTAGTGAACGCGCGACGGAACAACCTCTCGCTGGCCGGGGGGGGGGGCGGTTGTGTGTGTTCGTCGTTGAGTATTGAGCGGGGTGAACGCTCTTGCGCAATGCACGTACAGCAACCCCAACCTCGCGCGACCTCGAGGCTGCTCCTTCGTCCCGGGTCTGCCCCCGGCCCGTTTGCGATTGATTAACCGAATACCGATGAATGCTCCCCTGGCCGAGGTTCTATGCTGCTATTTTGTTGTTATCCGCAGATGTTTATGCAAATATTAAATCGTACCTTTTGAAGGGCTTTTTGTGGTCGGATATTAGAGATTGGAACGGAGCTGTCGGTTCTGACTGTATTTCGGGCGTTCCAACACCTTCTTTTGCTATGGATTGGGAGAATAGGAAGTCACGAAAGCGATACAGTTCTTGAAATATTAGTGTTCGATCCTCTGGGTCGTATCAGTTCGATATGAACAATTTCTAGGACCCTCGGACAAGAGGTCGATTCCACTGTTTCGACTTTGTACGAATTTTGACTATATATTCGAGCATTAGGTGAGTAGAAACGATATAATACTATGCTGAGAATTCGTGAGAATGTGCAGTTCTTGAAATATTAGGGTTCGATCCTCTGAATCGTATCAGTTCGATATGAACAATTTCTAGGACCCTCGGACAAGAGGTCGATTCCTCTGTTTCGACTTTGTACGAATTTTGACTATATATTCGACCATTAGGTGGGTAGAAACGATACAATACTATGCTGAGAATTCGTGAGAATGTGCAGTTCTTGAGATATTAGGGTTCGATCCTCTGAATCGTATCAGTTCGATATGAACAATTTCTAGGACCCTCGGACAAGAGGTCGATTCCTCTGTTTCGACTTTGTACGAATTTTGACTATATATTCGACCATTAGGTGGGTAGAAACGATACAATACTATGCTGAGAATTCGTGAGAATGTGCAGTTCTTGAAATATTAGGGTTTGGTCCTCTGAATCGTATCAGTTCCACGTGAAAAATTTCCAGATCTCGCTGACTTTATGCGAACTGCACCAACCGAATGTGTTTCGACTAACGTGCAGAGTACGGATTGGTCGCTATTGGTAACATATGGCAGTTCCTTCGTTCGAATTCGTTTCTTTCTCTGTGAGTACATAATTGCATACCAGTCATTCAAGGGTACTTGTCGCGATTTTCGATGAGTCAAATGCAGGCTTCGTGTTCATAGTCGTCGAATATACAGGCTATTTCAAGTTGGTCCATTCTTAGGTACGAAGGTCACGTAGCCTCCAGTTCGATCCCAATTTACTAGAACTTTATACAAGAGGAACAATGTCTGCACCGTTCCTGTGACATAAAGGGCATCTTTATTCCCTGTGTGTATATTCGTTTCTTGCAAATACACACCGATAAGCTAGTATTTACGATTGGGAACGGGTACAAAAGGGGGATAAACCGTTCGGTGAAACAAGGTTCACACGGCACTGGGCGCTCGAAGAGAAAACGCCTGCGCTGAGAATGGCAGGCAGAAGTGCAGCGACGAAGTGTTCTTGTTTTCATAAAAAGTTACGGGGTGATAAGAAACTTATTGGATCCCCCGGGAGAAGGGGACATGCCCGGTGAAATATCGCGGTCGGTTCCATTTCCGGGGGTGAAATATCGAATGAAACGTGATATTGAAGGAAAATGGGAGGCCTTGGCCCCTCCTGCTTCGACTTCTCATTCTTGTTTTTTTTCTCTCCCCCCCCCCCACTTCTTCGACGTTTTTTCTTTTACTTTCGTTCGGGAGACCTTAACCGCGACGGAGTAATTAGTCTGTAACTAAGTTTTACGGCCGGTTTAATGGGCTTTGATATGAAGGAGGAACGCCAGGGGAAAATGGCTTCCGTGGGAAGTCTAATAGCTTCGTTTTAGGTGAAACGCGTAACCGAGTCGATGCTTTTAACTACATTTCGATCGTGTAAGTATCGAGTTTGAAGTCTCTGCGTCTAAACAATGTTTGAATGTTCCCGTGAAATGTAATTGGAGCACGGTCGAATCGACGGAGATCGGTATTGGGGGAGGGGTTTTCAACATCTAGGGGCGACGACGATCCTCTTATCATTAGTTTCTTGCGCTGACAGACTTCAGCGACGGTTAACGGAGTCGAGGCTGCTGGCAATTAAAAGTTACGAGTATCGTTGGCAAACATCGCTGATTGGGGGAGGGTCGAGAGGGTTGCCTGCATCGCGGACGATTATATTAAGTCTGTCGATTTTTTTTTTTTCGTGCCTTTTAGTCGACTTCTGTCGAGCTGCGTTCGTTTCAACGGCAAAAGTTTATACACCCAAAGGCAAATTCACCCACGACGATTTATATCATTTTTGGACAAACATCTTTTTTGGTTTTATTCCACATTACGAAGGTACGGGGCAGCCATCTTTCTTTGCGTTATACGAATTGGGAGAGAAATAAAGATGGTTCGACACCCAGTTCCGATTTCTCCCTCGCCTACAGGGCCCCCAAAATTTCTGTAACCCTCCATGTACAGAAATGTCTCGATGAGTGCTCGGGTCCGCTGCCGAACATTTATGGAAAGTTTTTCAGCCCCTCATAAATTTATGTTTTACCCGAAGTCGAGCTTAGCTTCTGTATATTCTGCTTTGATTAATCCCCAGTGATGGGAATAACGCCGTTGCTCGTGTCGCATTCATCGCAAAATCACTGTACATCGAACCGATGGATACAATTTCCCTCTCCGAAATTATTCGAGCGTATCGAGGGCCCCTGGTGTCGGATAATCTCCAGGAGAAGTGCAGAGTTCGAAATTTTCGGTAGTAAACAGGTCACCAGTCCGCCTCTGATTCATTTCCATCCCCTCCACCTCTGTCTATGTTACGTTTACGTCGATCCTCTCGGCGAACGTTCGCTTTTTCCGTGAAGCGTGTCCGTTGCACGACGCCCCGAGAACGGAAATGCACTTTCACCGAAAAAACGGAGCGGCCCGGGGCCTAATTCAGCTTCCTCGCGCGCCAAGAGGGCCTTATAGTCGAGTCGAGAAGGTTTCTCTCGGAACAAAGTCGGATAACCGAGGCGGCCAGTGTATTTGGGTTATCAACGGGCCGGCGTTGCCGTCGAGGCTTTCTAGCTTTCTATGCTTATGCCAAGGATGTCCACATTACGAAGGATCCCCCACGCACATTTAGCCTCGCATTAGGCCGGCCATTATGTGTTGCTCGCGAGAGAACCTATTGCGTATACTGTTTCACACACCGTGTGGACTTCTTCTTTTCTCTTTGCTTTTTCGTGGTCTTGATGGATGCTAGCGATTCTATAGAAACGATCTACGGAGGAAGATGAAATCCTGCGTGAGGATTTTTGGTGATAATTGCGTAAATAGTAGTATATACTGTTTCACACAACGTGTAGAATTCTTCTTTTTTCTTTGCTTTTTCCTGGTCTTGTTGGACGCTAGGGGTACTATAGAAACGATCTATGGAGGAAGATGAAATCCTGCGTGAGGAGGTTTTTGGTGATAATTGCGAATATTGTGCGAAATATGTTGAAATAGTGGTGGATTCACTATCGGTTGAATGTCACGAGTTTTCTGGTTTGTGAACCCCTTTCGACCGCGATACCGAAGATAACGATTGCTCTTAATTATCCAGCGACACAGATCGACGGATTTCTTCTCCATTCCTCCCCCCCCCTCCCTCCCTTCTTCCCAGGCGATTCGACACCGTAGGTATTAAGTTATCGTTATGCAAAACGATCTGTTATCTGCCACGGTTTACGACCCATTGGGGCGCGCAGATAGCCTTAATTAAATCGACTGTGCTGAAAAATGAGGCGAATTCGTCGAGGTGACGATAACCAACGTCACGATAATCCCGATATCGATTGATGATTCGCTATTTAAAACGAACTGCCACTGCTACTGTCCCGCCCCCGATTCTGATACTCGTGGACACGCGCGCGTTCTATTCTCCTTTTTATTCTTTCATTTTTTTTTCTTCGTTCGAATATCGATGTTAACGTTTGAACTATTAAATCCCCTTCGACCCGGCACAATGTTTACAGTATATCGCGTATCGGGTGATCTATTGCACACAGTTGCTCGTACGTGATTTTTTTTTATGAAAAAGAAAAAAAAAAGAATATTTACATCGGATCCATAAAACATGAGAAATTATCGCGCGAAATGTCACATTGTGTAAATACCGTTCTCTGTTCGAAAATATGTATCGTACACGGCGATACGAAATCTGGTAATTTACGAGTATGCATATCTTTATTGATTGGAGAGAATCATCGTGTGTTCGAGAAATTATTGTACTTTCTGAATAAAGCCCTGACAGTACCAACTATCTATCATGTAAGCCCTGATTCAATTTTATAGTGAAGAAAAAGGTAGTCTTATTTTTACAAATTAATTAGCAAATTAACCCTTAATTATTTGAAAATTTATATAATCCTTTGTTCCATTGATCATGAACTCTGGTTCCATGTTAAGGTACGTCTTCAAAAAAATCGTAAATTGTGACTTTTGTCATCGTGAAAATTAGACAACAAAACCCATGACTTTTACTGTCGCGTGAAGACGCACCTTTAGTGACGTGTTACCCAAGTGAATCGAACATATCTACCCCTAAAAGACACGAAGACCAATAAGTCTGAGAGATTCGTTATTAGAAACCCGCGGAACGGTCGAAGAAACGAGTCCGTGGCCCCGACGGCGAGTTTTAAAAATATGTACTGTATCCGTGGACAGACGGTTTGTGGACCGTGGGGGTCGAACCTTGACGCTTCCAACGACGGGAACAAAGAGAGACCCCCGACCCGTCTGGCCGTGGAAGAAAGCCGGGAAAGAAAGTTCCGAGGCAGGAAGGGACACATCGAGGTATTCCACGCAGGAAGCCTCCGAAAAGGCTCAACCTTCGCCGATCGGTCGACGGGATCGGCAGGTAAACGGTTCCAAAGGATCCTCCGTTCGATGGAGGGGGGATCGTGTTGATACTTTCCGGAAGTCGGTTGGACGGAAACGGTTTTGCGGTTGTTTCTTGCTTTTAGTGCTCTTGGTACAGTGAGTACGTACAGGACGTATATTCGCGTTTATTAATAAGTGGATGGACATGTGCTATAGTGAGGTGTACGTTGTTTGTGTGATTTGACACGTTGACTGCCACAATGGAAAAGGGAGTACGTAGCCAGATACATTTTATTTCGTTTTTTAAGTCATAAATCTTTGAAAATATATGCGTTTGATTAGTAGAGATTGCTTGTCTTGTTTTAAATGATACTGTGATGTTAATCTTATGTCAAAATTTTGTAGAGGTATTTAAATAATCCAGTATGTTATCCAGCTGGCAGTCAACCTGTTAATTGATTGACCGTGGATGTTTGTGTAATTACAGATTTGTGTGTAGTGATTCGCAGAAGCTAGAGTTGAGGGATATATTTCTTGAAATTATTGTAGGTTTCGTTCGGTTTCAAATGGAATGAGATTAACTTCAGAAAAACAGAGATCTATACCTCCTATTAAATAATCATCTTCAAAAACTCTCTTCCAGCTAGTATTATAATCTGTCTTTCGCTATTAATTATTCGAGTTTAAGGATTCATTGAGTTCTGTAGAATCTCGAGGACGGAAATAATTGCAGGAAACGTGCATGCATCGAAATGCTAGTGGGTCATCTCGACCAAAGTTCTCCTAATGTCAGAAGTCTACCGAGCTGGATAATTTCATTCGAACCCAAATACCCCCACGGTCAGCATGTTAAACCAGATCGTCCAGCGATCTACGTGAAGTTACACGAGAACTCGACCGACACGACTGGTGAAGGTTTATCTCTGGATCTGTTTCGGGGCAACAGTGTGCTGGCTATTCTACTTATCCCTCGGCTGTGTTTCTCTGGCTTTCCTTCTGTTCCACATTAGCCGGCCGTGAATACTTCATTGTAAGAGACGACGTGGTTGCTCCCCGCGTTGTTCTGAACAGAGACAACGCGTTCGACGGGAATCGTACCGCAATATATCCTGTATTCCGGTTTCTTGGTCTATTGGGCTGCTGTGAACGCGATGGTTTCTTTCACAGTGACCGAATCTGGGTCCATTCTACTTCACCAGTAACCTTCAGTCACTCGTTGTCGTCTTAAGCGCTTGGATAAAGCTCTCGAGAAAACTTGGAGCCAAAATGGTCCCTTACATCTTGGACGAAAATGGTCCCTTACATCTTGGAAAAAAATGGCCCCATACGCAGAATTAAATTAACTTTGCGTGGGTTAATTCTACCGATATAATCGTAATAATAATCGTCAGTGATCTCGACGGGTGGGGATCTAAGAACTGATTTATTAGATACGATGAAATGGCCATACTTTGAGGAGGGCACCGTCGAAAGCGTTGATCGAGGTGAACGACGGGGGGCAGCGTGGGCGGGTTTCACGTGAAACTCGAATGAAAAAATCACCAGATGAAACGGTCTGCCGGCTGTTATCGAAGCGGCCACCGGTCTTACACACCGACAGAATTTGATGGAACTCGATATCGGGGCTTCGCGGCGCGGTGTAACCTCGAAAAACGGAGGCGGCGGCGTGCGTGTACGGCCAAGCCTGGCGACCAAGCAGAGCCGGTTGGAGGGGCGGGCACGTTACACATATTTGAGGTCAGGAGATATAAATAAATGCTAATATCAACAGGCGCTGGCCAGTTTGATATCCAAAGCCTCGTTTCGTTTCGTTTCGCGCCCGCCTTTTGCTGTTGTACACCTCTCTCTGTGGCCTGAGCCGTAGGTCACACGGTCCAATTCGGATAAACCGATCGATAGCGAGAACGTTCTAGGATTTCGTAAACGTCAGCCGACCGTGTATCGTGTAGGACCCATGTGTTAATCGGTTAGTAACGCGGAGAATGTATAGGAACACGAAGAACGTATATTAACCCTTTGCACTTGAAGACTCTTTTATCATGTATGAGTAGCAATTAGAAGAATCTTTTCGCTGTGTCGATTCTGAAATGCGTAAACCGTAACTGCTATTCCAATAACGAATGGCAAGTGGTTGTAACTTACAGGTCTATAATAATAATAATAGTTTATTGAGACGGGCGTACATTTGGCCAATTCATATAATAGAAAGCAATTATTGTAATAGAATTGAAGTTAATTATATGTACCGTTAAAATTAAAGAAAAGAAAAGAACAAGAGAAAAAGAAAATAGAAGTAGAAGTAATACTTAATACTTAACATAATGCATAAATTCAAATAGAAGGTTAGAAAAAGTTGCAGAGCTAGTAGATATGGAAGATCAGATCCAAACATGTTCACCAGATCAAGCGACTTTTCCTTCGTCCAGTAGCAAGGTAACGAAGACCCTGTAGCTCGAAACTCAACTATCCGAACAACTCACTACATACCTTCACTTCATAGTTCGATGACTGTATTCTTGGACGTATAATTAGTGACCCGACCATAGAAACGCATTATTTGATCAAGATAAAACAACACACCTGCGACGAAACGCGTGGAGTAAACGGAAAATGGCCAGGTGTAAAGCCAATCGGGGAAGAAAAACACGTTTCGAGGTCTTTCGTTCTAGGCGGTTGAATCGAGTATATTGTTGGTACTAATGAGAGAATATCGTGTCCCCTAACTTGGAACCGAGTAAATGACCACGGAACGATGATTCGGAATTGCATCAATTTCAGCGTGAACTGTTCGAAGACGTGAACGCGATTTTTTTTTCCTCCTGGGGGGATAATTCCGGCCGTTGCATATTACACCTGGAAATGTCGGTCGTACCGTATTGAGAGCCCACATGCCCACTCGGCAGAGAATTACATACAGGCGTATGTGTGACGACTTATCTACGTAACCTACTCCACTTGTAACTGTTTGCGAGAACACTTCCTCATTACACGTGGAACGCTCTCGCCCACCATTTTCTATCGATTCGCCTGGGCCCTGCTATCTCATCTCTTTGGCTATCGGCGTCTCTACCGTCTGTTCGGTTCCTCTACGACCGAATCGTTTAGCTTTCATGTCGAATTTTAGGGTCATGGACGCTATTTCATCGGGGATCGTCATGATAATGATATAATCTTGATCACAGCAGCCCTTTGGTGAAAGTGATAACTAAACTGCGGATGTTTGTGTATTTATGGCATCTTTTAACTTGTAAACTGCATTGAAATTAAGGTTTTAATAGAGTTTGACACTATTTACGTGTTATTATTAAAATGGTAAAGCTTCTGGTACGGAATTCAAAATTTTGCTCCATTTTAATTTTTGGATATTACTGTCTGAAATTGTGAATTTGTATAACAGTAACTAAATGAAATGTTAGGAACGAGATGGAGGTAGTTGAGAGATTAATTGAAGGAATGGGTAAAATCACAGAGATCATTGAACAAGGTTACAGGTGTACAAGTGTTCCCATTAGCTTCATTTCGCGGATTCGATTTCTATTTTTAAAGAAATCGGATGCTTGTGTTGTTTCAGTAATATTCGACCCAGTTCACCGGCTGATACCATTATTCATAAACCGTGTTATCGGTTCGTTAACAGGAATAGTGGGTCACTTAATGGTAGACGGAATAAAAGGCATTATGTTTCCCATTTAGCGTTCTATAATGCTCGATACGAATCAGTGGATAGAATCTAAGATATCCGAGATAGTACACCTACACTACCGGCCAAAAGTATGGGACCAGACTTCGTGATTGATAGAACCGTAAAATAAAACTATAATTTTATTTTACCCATTTTTTAGCAGATACACGAATTCAGCAAGCATTATGACAAATCATTTTTTCCCTTCTAAACCAAAGAAGCAGTAAGAAAACATCATTTATCTTAATTAAAACTATGTAAACGGTTAAAAAATTACAAACAACCTTGAATCATATTATATTAGCCAACAAAATTTTCAAACGAACAACTACCAGTAGAATAATCTAAGCTAATCGTGTTTCATGGTCTATCCTGTATAAATCATTTCTAATCCGCCTTTGCACATTACTTTTACCATACCTTTGTAGAACAGTATTTTTGTTCTTTCTTTAATTATCAGATCTGGTCCCATACTTTTGGCCGATAGTGTATCCGCGTGAATAATTCTTTCGTGATACAGTTAAACGTGAAAAGGTCACCTGGAAATGATCAGTTCACACGAGCGTGTATGGCCCCCCGTAATCGAGCGTGAGCTTCCCCGTGTTCGCATCGAACGATTGCGAATTTATTATCCGACGTCATGGAACCGGCGCCGATATCGCGCGATAAATTAACGGAGAAGTGGAACTCCGGAAAGTGACTCGAACGAGGGTACCGGTTAGCTGTCCGCAGACTGTACCCAAAGTGAACCAGCCAGGTGTCGATCTATGGAATCCCATCTGAAGATCTTTTGGGAAGCTACCTGGATAGCGAGAAGCGATAATGTGAACTTAGTCACGCGGCTAGGTGTTTCAGGGTAATTTCTTCGGGTCGGTTGGAAATGTGGATACGGTACAATTTAATAAAATACGTATGAATAGGCATATTTAAAAATTATTGTATATGTTCTTTGAATTGGAATCAATTCCTGTATTTAGGTGTATCATGAATATTAGGTGTGGGCACTTGATAGTTTTAAAGATATAAATAATTAAAGTTGCTTATGTTTAAGACGTACCATCAATACAGGTCGAACTTATCGAAGTATAGTAAATTATCGATGAGTGCTCGAAGGCTTCTCGGCACTGTGTCGTGTTCTGACGTCATCCCCACCACTGGACACTTGACTGGTTCCACGAGGGCCCGCCCAAACGTCATCCCCACCACTAGAACCAGTCAAGCGCTCAGTGGTGCGGATGACGTTTGAACACTGAGTGCCGAGAAGCCTTTGAACACTCATCGACGATGTACTGTAGTTCTTGGTGATGGAATGGAGGTCGTGGTAGGGGGTAGAAGAGGATTTCAATCACTACCAACGAGCAAATAGACCACAGTCGCATTTACGTGCAGTGACGTGTGTGCAGAGAGCAAGACCTTGCTCGGTTGGTACAACGGTTCGATTCGATCGATCTGTTGTTCTGTCCCTGACCTAAGGCTCTCCGAGTCTAGTTCTACGGGAATCGAGGCTCTAATTTACCGCGGTATTTTTCGATGTTGCCGCATATTCATTCGACTGGGCTGAAACAAACGACAGAAAAGGGGGGGGGGTGGTTGCTTTCGAGGTTGCCTCGATACACCTTGTGCTCGATCCTCCGTTTCGATCCGTGGGACTTCATGTCTCACGGACAAATTCGCTGATCCGTTCTGTAACGTTCAGATGTGGAATCATACTTTTCGATTCGTGTTTGTTGATCGTAGAGAAGTTTTATGCTCGGACTATGATTTCGTGCAACTAGTGGTTCGAGGAATTGTTCCACTGTATATGGACGACCCGTTTGGTATTAGTGTTTGACATCTCTTTATTAATAGTCAACAAGGTGTTATTATAAAAAGGAGAAAGGAGTTTGTAGTCGACGAGGTTCGACGACATTAACTTACGCTACGTTTAAATCTGACCCTGAGATATCAGGTTGTTGGAAAGTAAGTTGTGCTTTAGACACGTAAGTTAAACTTGTTAAAAGACGTTAAAGTAGGCCTTCTTCGGTTGTTTGGAATTTATTGAATTGTAGTACTTTGTAATACCTTTAGTAGAAACCTGGTGCACTTAACACTTTTTAATGTCCATTTCCATGGAATTCATTGCTCTGTAGAATTCTACCATAAAAGAACAGTTATTCCACAAGGAAAAACTCTTCCAATCACAACGAAACTATCCTCTGCCATATCATTCTTGCCTAAAATATAAAAAAATACGTCAGGATTCAGGGGTTCATTCTCTATCATCTGGATCCTTAGTCTTCTTTTTCCATTTTCTGGTCTGATTTCCATTCTTTTCTCCTTTTTTTTTATAGTTTTGTCGATTCACCTAGCGGTATCGACGAACTCTACGCCGGCGATGCTGGCCTGGTTTCGTTGTTAAGCCGCCTCCTAGATACACAAACTATTAATCTGTTAACCTACCTGCTGCCCGCGATAGAGGTACTGGTTACAATCGGCGCGCGGTCGTATCGAGCGACCTAGACGAGGCCTCTCTCGCAGACCGACGATCCGCCTGCGCTGACAGTTAACGAAATCGTTTCGTTGGGGTTTTACGACGGTTTTTACGAGGATCCGTGGCGGCGTGCGTGTCTTCTTGGCCAGCGTGAAACGGGGTGTCGGCCGGACGAAGGCGAAGAACCGCGATGGCTCGAAACTCGACGTCGTTTAGGCGAACACCGTGGCTATACTACAGAAATAAAGATGGTATTTATAAGTTATCGTCGAACTTTGACGAGATGTGCTTCGAAAACTAGACATATGCTGCGGTCCGTGAGTTTGGAGCACACTTTAAGCAACGCTAAATATACAGTAAATCCTCGATGAGTTCCTCTGTATTGAACATTGAATATTTTATAAATTAATGGCCGTATGCCGCTGAAACAAATATCATTCGCTTCAGAATTCCAAGATCTATCACTGTGCCGAACGTGATTAAAATGTCTGCGTTACACCTGGGGAGATATTGTCAGTGCTGAGGAACCTCCGAACACTCATGAAACTTGCAAAAGTCTAATTTCTTTGAAATATTTCAAGAGGGTTTATAAATCGAAGGTAAGAAAAATTGGGTTTTATTATGTATAATAACATTATTATGTAATATACACAAAAAAGTAACTAATATAATGGTAATTTTTAAATCATTTGGGAATGAAAGGATTAACGAAATAAAAGTTAGGTACCAAGTTGATCTATTGTTTGAATCAGTTGAATCGGACTGTTAAGTGAATCTGATGAAATTAACGCTGGGTATAAAGTCGATTGATATTCAAGATTGCATGGTTCGACTGCATCCCATCGCTACTGTTTGTCCGCAAGAAGGAATCCTTTCGACGCCGATTACAATCACGGTTCGCTGTGTTGTTTCTAATTAAATGAACTACATTTCGCCGGTTCCGTTGTCCTCGTCGCTTCCGTGGACGATGTAGACCCCGTTCGTCGGTGAAACTCTTTTACTATCGCTCGTCAGCGACCAGGAATGAGTTATCGTTTTAGAACGCATCACTGTTTAATTAAACCGAAACGAAGTCTACTTTCCAAAATTTCGTCTCGCCGCACGGAACGACTGAAAAATTTTGTTCACTCGAAACTTCGTCCGTCAATCGACAGATTATTTTGCGATCCAGGGGCGAAACAATATAAATTTCGTGTTCGTCATCGATAGTCTGGAGTATCACTGGCGAACGACCTAGATTGGTGAACAGGGTTCAGGTAGTTTCGATTTGAAAAATGTAAATTGGGGTCGAGGATCTATTGAAAAGTAGCGATATTTCCGTAGACCCTGATCATTGATACAGGATAGAATCATCGTTCGATGAGTTCATATAGTGTTCCTGGAAGTCGAGCTTGCATCATCGAACAAAATCCCAGTGCCTAACGATCGAAAGTGTGTTCATCCGGTCTGCGGTTGCGCGTTCCTCGAACTGCAATAAATGTACTCGTTTGAATGTAACAATTCATTTTTCCCTCGTCAGTAGTCTGGGTCCTGGATTCTAGGCTGCTTAAAAGTACCTCCCAGGAATAGCAGTTTCTCAGCCTGTTTGGTATCCAGCATAAATTTTCTTCGAATATAATCGTGGGATTATATACTCGATCATCACCATAAAACTAATCCGCTATTTATATAGACATTTTAATACCTAGGATAACCATTAGGTGCACTATGAAATTTTATTCAGAGATGAGTGACTCGTGAAAAGGTTTCTGTTTCCTGAATTTCCGATAATCACTGATACCTTAACCCTCTAATGACAAGTTCCCAAATTATAGTCCTACTTGTACTACCCCCATTCTATTATTTTTATTATTTCTTAACTATTCCCGTTTAAAAATATTTTATATTATTTAGTAAACGTTTATACTTACATTATTACGTAACTCAATTCTTATTCCTCATTATATAAATAAAAATACAAGCTCAAGATAATAACTTTTTCTTACTCATCTGAAAATATCCAAAAAGAGCTTGGGTCGGATCCAACACCACCTGACCAAATACGATCTTAAACTCCACCTCATAATTCGAGAGTTAAACGTATCTTACAATAACCTTATCGTTAACACTGTACCAGAAGCTTAGATTTCGACGGTCGAAGGCAAAACGAGCAAAATTCGATTTCACGATAACGTCCGTTCCCACTGAAAATCACACATAAACGGGTCGTGGCGACCAGTTTCGCGGAGTCGTACCCCCGAACAAAAGGGCGCTGATACATCGGGGCTGGGTAACCAGGCTAGGAGAAAAAAATTTGCATGCGGGGTCACAATAATAGACGAAAAGTTGATCGGATCGGTAGCTAACGGCGGCCTCTGGACTTGTTCCTACCGGAAACAAGAAACCAGCCCACACTACCACCACCACACGAAGGCTCGAGCGTAGTGGGGTTTAGGTAGGAGGAGAAGCGAGCACTATCTTCATTCTGCTCTCCGTCCCTCCCACTGAGAGACGTTGCTCTCGATAGAACGAGAACGCAGGTGACGGGTCACCGGCAGGCTATTTACCTACTTTAACCTACCTAGCACCTACTTCATCCGTTGTGACCTAAAGCGCTGCCACCTCCTTGGTCCTTTTGTGATCTTGTGGTCTCCTTGGGAGAGGACAGATTGGCGGGTTCACCGAAATTTTTCTAGTTTGTTTGGTCGAATTTTCGATTTGTTTTAAGCTGAATATGTAAAGGACATACAAGTTGTATGTGTACCAACCGTAGTTGGCAAGTCTTCACACAAATATTACCTGTAATTCTATAATATTGTTGATTTATAAAATCTGTTCTATCGTCCCCTGTCTTTTTCACCCACGATATGTATATCTGACGAACCCCAGATTCGTGTATCGTAGGGTTAACACAGATCTTCGTCTACCTAGCTCTAGTAGATCGTTGGAGAAGGTCCTCCATTCTGTCCCAACCTGGTCAAGATCTCTATGTTCCCGTGTCTGCTTCGGTCGATCGTTGTGTATCGAAAAGGAGAATAAAAAAACTCATCCTCTTCGAAGCACGGGCACCTCGACCTGGCGCAATAATCAGCTTTAACCGGCTTACGGCGTGAAACGGATGAAATATCGACTAAATATAACCGGGGCCAGGAACCGGTGGAAAAGAGGGGCAACCAGACACATACAGACACGATGGGAGCCTCGTGCCGTCGAATGTAGGACATCGCGCGCCTCGTCTTCGAAAAAGATATACGAACGTGGAGAGGAGGGACCGATTACGTTACTGTTAATGCCGTCGTCGTCGTCGTCGATTCTCTATGGGCACGATCAAACGGCCGTCCGTTTATTCTCTTTACGTTCCGGGGGCCCCAGTGTCGACACCCGTGCACGCTCGCCCGGGAGTAATTTCAGTGTTCCACACCGATCTCGAGAAAGTTTCTGTGTCCTTTTTTTCTCTCTCCCCTCCCCTGACTCATGTCCCTCATTTTTTTATTTTTTTTTTTTCATATCAAGGAGTTAAACGAGAAGCGTATATAGTAATACGTCAGTTGGTCCATAGACCGATGATAGCAGTTTCGTACAATTATTCTGGATTTCTCTTTTGTCTTCTTGGGAGTTCACGGCCTGCCACAATCGAGTTCGAAGTTTGCGAGTCCACGGGCCTCCCCACCTTTCCCTGCTTCGCTGTGTTTCCCTCTCTAGCTTTCACCTCTGGAAAACACTTTCGCCTAGGAGGCCTAGCTCGATGGAGGGGGAGAACACGCCTGGCTTTTCCACGTTTTCACGTCCACGTGTGTGTCGATTGTTCCGGCAAGAAAGTGACTGAGGAATATCGTTTCCATCGAAGGGAAGGGAGGAAGATGTGGGGGTATCGATGGTGTATTTAATACTAGGACTACCGAACTGATCAGAATGACGGATTCCAGATATTTTCATTGTACAATTATGGAAATTCTAGAGATACTTACAACACATCTATATTGCATTATATGTATATTAAACGTTATTTATATATTACACAATTTAAATTAATATACATTCAAAGCTGTTAGTTCTAATGGAATCCTGAGAGAAAACTCTGGAACGATCAGGTGGGGGCGTGTTGGGTACAGAGGGTCCTTGAAACGTCGGGTGGCGACCGATTCCCGAGAACTAGTTCAATTAGAGAAAACCGCGGAAAAGGAGATATCTCCTCTACCGGCGCATCGAGGTATGAGGGTTTCGGGGGCAATCCACCGTCGTCGTGTCGGCCCCGTGAAAGAACGAGCGGGGAGCGTCAGAACGTGAAATCGGCGACCTTCTCTTCGTCCAGAAACGTCGTATCCCGCGATAGGCATCTTCTCGGCCACGACCCACTGGTGGTTACGCCCCTGGGCCACTTCGACGGACTTGTGCATCGACTGTTTTGCACCACCTGCCCGACGCGAATTTTTCGGATCATGCACTCGTTTCCGATCGCCGTGTCCATGGCGGGACATCGAAATCCTTGATGGAATACACACGAATCCTCCTTCCTTCAGACTAGAGGCACTGATACCGAAGGTTGGACTCTGACAGCACTGAATACTACCACAATTAGCGCTGTTCCATGATGGTTTGCTGTTCAGGGTGATCAAAGAGGTAGTTTTTGTTATAAAATTATATTTTCGACAATTTGATAACACTATATTATTTTACATAAAAAACCGCAAACCTCGTCCATTAGAAGTTTTCATGTATCTCCTCTGGTTTTCGAGATAGTACTTTCGGGTCGAAATTTCGTGGTTTCATCCCATAAAGTCCCGTCGCAGCCGATAAAAAAATACGTATCCCTTATTTTTGACTGCTTAACAGACATACGAAGTTTCATCGAAATCGGAGGGGGATACTTCCGTGCCTTTCCTTGTCAGGGTTGTGTAACGAAAGATCCTGCAACGAAAGTGTCTTGCAACAAAAGTGTCTTGCAACAAAAGTGTCTTGCATCAAAAGTGTCTTGCATCAAAAGTGTCTTGCAACAAAAGCGTCTTGCAACAAAAGCGTCTTGCAACAAAAGCGTCTTGCAACAAAAGTGTCTTGCAACAAAAGTGTCTTGCAACAAAAGTGTCTTGCAACAAAAGTGTCTTGCAACAAAAGTGTCTTACAACGAAAGTGTCTTACAACGAAAAGGTTCTGTAACCAGAAGGTTTAGTAACCAAAAGGTTCTGTAACCAGAAGGTTTAGTAACCAAAAGGTTCTGTAATGAAAGATTCAGTAAGAGCCACACTAAAGGAGTCCACCTGACCCTTTGCTCCCTGGGCTAGAGCGTCCAGATCCACAAAATCTCCCACGTCCACGCGTGTTACAGTCCAACCTGTAAGAATACAATCTTCCCGTCGATCTGCTTTCACTTTTGTCATTTTCCACATCTTTCACGGCAATCGTTCAGGGTCGACGAATCTCGAGTTGATAGGTCACAAACTTCGGGTGCGTGTTAATGCAACGGTGGCTAAGTGTTTCACCGGGAGCATTCTGGTCGCGCGTAAATCTGCCTCGGATTCAGCGCGCCCTCGGGAGAAGATTTACGATTCGAGCGCGTGAACGGAGATTTATGACTTTGCTCGCGAAAATTCGTTCTTTTTTTCAGGGAAGGTAGAATGTAATCGAATTACAAGCTGGAGAACAATGTTGAACGACGTCCGTTGAATTCTCGGTGGACTGGGATACTCCCAGAGGTCAGACAGAACGTTCTTTCAGATATCATCATCTCGAGACTTGGAAACGAGACTGCGCCGTCACGGCCTCTCTATCTTTATTTTCATCTGGTTAGCCCACGATAACGGGCTCCAGTCCAGGGTACGCGGCGGTAGATCGTAACAATAGAATGGAAAACCGTGTGCACGTGGTGAAAATCTGGTTCTTCGCTCCTCTCTCTACTCGTGTCTTTCGGCAGCGTTCCATCGTGATTTCTATCGTGACCGCGCAGCTCCACCGTGACCACGGTTTAATTACAACCGTGTCGAAAGTGTTTCTCGGTGTATCGAGAATTGGCCTGTGTTCTTTGTGGGACCATGGTTAAGTGGATCTGGGTTAGGCGTGTGTACCACTGCTCTCCGTTTGAAACAACCGTTTACGAAACTTTACCGTGAGTCGTCGACTTCATCTCGCCCTTGCTACACAGAGACATTTCCCAATCGAGAATCAAGTGTATAGTCATCCTCGATCGATCGATATCTCTGTCCAGAAAAACTTATGAAATACCGTGATCAAACATAACCCAAACTGCTACGAATTAACCCTTTGCGCTCCGTGCATTTTTCACGCCTGTAGGTAGTCTACTCCAGGGGTTTTTGGGTATAATAAAAGATGATGTGTTGACAGTACAGCTGGCAATGGAAGCATATAACCTTTACTTGCTCTGCTACCCACACTGGTAGTTGGAACGCAAAGGGTTAAACGCCCCATAGATGGTACGATTTGTCATACTACTGATCGTGTACACCCACGAGCAAACTCTACTTCCGCTAGGGAAAAAAGTGGCGCAGGGAAAAAGCCTTCTACCATTTGAATTCCGAAGTTTCTGAAATTTATGCCAAATTACCATGCATGTTAACATTTATTTCAGTACTTCAAACAAATTTACCAAGGAGGTCCTTCTCCTACGTCACTTTTTCTCCTAATGGAAGCAGAGTTTGTTCGCGAGTGTACAACCTATGTCTTTTCGACCATCTGAACGACAGTTGCAGCATTTATGGCGCGGTCCCACTTGTAGACAATACAGAAAGCTAAAAATCTGTCGTCCTAACCATCTGTCCAACTTGCCATACGACAAATCGTATCGATCAAGGGTGCCTGTAGGAGAATCACTCCCAGTCCGGTCAGTTCCGAAGCCGCGTCGTATCAGTTCGGCACCTTTCCCTTGGCGCGCGTTAGAACCGAGCTTACGGTGGCGCGCTTCGTAGACGGTTGCGTAGGCGAGAAGAAAAAGGATTCACAGTGGCTATATCCGCGGATCGAAAGGTCTTTAAAACAGTTGCTCGGTTCTTGAGAGCACCAGGCCCCGACGAAGTCAGACGTGCCGAGGCTATGACCGCGTTTCTTGGTGGGCTAAGTGGCACGCGCCTACCTGCCCTCTCTCGCCTTCTTCATTCGCCTCCACCTCCTTCCTTTCGTGCCCCCCTCCCCCTACCGATCCATCGCTTCATCTGCCACCTTCCGATCAAATAGGCCGCACTCGATACCTCGTCGTCGTGTCGCTTCGGAGGATCTCGCCTCAACCGTCGCCGCCTTTTTTCCCTCCATTTCCACCTCCTCGTAGATAGCGCGCGCGCACACATACAAACACCTGGACCATCACTTTCCCTGGTCCCCCAACGTCACCGGAAGTGCGGCCGCCTATCCTTAACGACGTTTCCTGTGTTACGCCGCCACGTGCTCGGGAACGTCTCGATTGGGTTTCTTTTTCGTGCTGCTGGTTCCTAGAGAACGAGCTTCAAGTATACTGGACTGTAAGAGGATCTTGTTGGTTTCTGGAGGTTGATGACGGGGGTTGTGAGCATCGTTTTAGAGGTTTCTGGAACTTTGTGTTAATCTTCTTCTGTGGATGGAAGGATCATCGGATCGGGGACCAAGCTGTTTCTTTTCGGAAATATTGCCCAGGACTCCAGGTGATCAGTTGGAGTCTCTGGTTGGTGATTGTTCATCCCTTATATGGACAGAGTACACTTTAACACTAGAACTACCGACGATGAACGCATATTTGCTTCGATCGCTGGATAAACGTGGTAAACTTTTAAAAATTTAGAAATTTAGAAATTGACTAATCTCTTCACTGATGTATTGTATTGATGTATGTATTGAAAATGTCATAACATTTTAATCGTCGTTGTAAGAGTGTATTGACCAGCCATTTTGACTGGTTTGGTAGTCCTAGTGTTGATAATGAACTTCTGGTGATCTGTGAGCTATCTACAGTAATTCACAAGTTTCGAAAGGCTGTCACTTTTGTTTGACCGAATTATTCACCGAAATGCGAATTTTATTTGCAAGAAATATTCATCGCAAAAGGATGATAAAAGTAACGGTAAGGAGAATATCTAAATAGAAATTGTATAAAAGTTTCGACATCTAATTGTTGATTTAGAAGTCGGTGGACAAATGTATGAGACGCTGTTCGTCTTCCTTCGACTTCTAGATAACTAATTGACACAATTTCCATCGTTTGGTTGATTGTCCAAGTGCCGTTTGGCAGTTTGTTAAAAAGGAAGATTGCCATTCGCTCCATTTCCTCTTCTGGCTTCAGAAGCTATTGTCTTAACGGGAGACCGTTCTCCAACAGCCTGTTCTTTAATTTTCGTGGGCCGATAATGAAAACGAAGCGTGTCCCCGTGGCGTTGTAGGTGATTTACGAGCGGTCTTGGAAACGAGTCACCGGGTGGTATTCCGTGCGCCATGTAAATACGGAGCGCGCTGTTTAGAAACAGGGTCGCATCACTTGAGAAACTCTCCCTTCTCCCTCTTGTCTCCATCCTCCCGTCCTATCGCCTCTAATGCCTTGCTCGCGTTCCTCTTTCCTCTCCGTCCTCCTTCGTCGTATCCATTATCACGATTTTCCATTACCCTCGTTCGAATTTCCACGCTCGCCAGCTCGCAGCGTTACACATTTTACCCCTGTTTTATATATGTACTCGATTGATCCGAGAGTTCAACGATAGACGATCCTGTTTGATTCTTGTCGCGTCGAAATATAACGTTTCTCGGTCATTAAATCGGTGGATCTTGTACGTTAATATTAAGGTTCAGCTGAGATAAGATATAATTGAATAACAGGACCTGGATATAGTATCGATATAAAATTCATTTCTCTTCTTATCCAGTGGACCTAATAAGTTTCTATTTAAATCGTGCTCCTCGAGAATGGTAATCGATACAATTATCCAGTCCAATTATTATTACTCCATTATTTACAATTAGTCTCACCTGAAAGTGGACTCTGACAAAATGGTGCTCGAATTCCTGAATCAATCGTAGAGTAGACCAATTTCTATACACAAATAAATCTCAACCACGTTCTCAACCACGACATAAAAGCAAAGGACCTCAGCCTCCATAATTGTTATCTCGTGGATACGCAGCATTAGAATCACCCGTGGACACGCAAAGTCAAAAAAAGTTTGGAGAGCTACGGTTTAAATTACGATGAAACCACCCCTCAAAGTTTCGATCGGAAAATTTTTTTGTTTAACAAATTATATTTTGAACAATTTGTTAGGACCATATTATTCTACATAAAAAATCGCAAACCTCGTCCATTAGAAATTTTCATATATCTCCTGTGATTTTCGAGATAGTACTTTTGGGTCGAAACTTCGAGGGTTGGTTTCACCCCTTAAAGTCGCGTCTCGGCCAATAAAAAAAAATACGTATCCCTTATTTTCGACTGCTTAACAGACATACGAAGTTTCATCAAAATCGGAGGGGACACTTCCGTGTCTTCCCATGTTAGATGCTATTGCTTTTCCCTAATTATTACTCAAACAAAATTCTACCCAATTTTAGTCCGTTCCTCAATTTATCGCGACATATGCACAGAACCCAGGTTCCCCGAAATTTCGTCCACCATTCTATTGGGCTGCTGGATCGATCCCATCGGCCGTGACCCCGTCTCGCGAATCTTTTGAACGCGCGCGGGCGCGTTTGCTCGTGGAGCAGAGAACTCGCGTAATCCATTTCTCTCCCTCTCTTTATCGCCCTCGTGAAAACGCTGCCTGCACGGAGCACTTAGAAAGCCGGCTGTTCCGTGGCGACCGGTGTAATCCTATATTGCCGACACGGTTCGGGTTAGCCGACGTTCTATCGCAAGTAGGCGAGCACGGCTAACCGGCCGAGAGAACTAGGCGAAATTAGAATGTTTGCTCGATCGCGTATCGCGACCGGTACGTACACGCGAGTCGATTCCGTGACGAGGGAAACAAGAAGGGAAACCCTCTACGCCCCCCTTTTTCTTTGGTTCCCTTTCTTCGTTCCTTTTCTTCACTTGTCCCCTTTCTTCGATCGTTCATTTTCTTCTTTGCGAGAAAAACCACCTTCGACCCCGTAGATCGCGACAATCAGCGAAACACGTGTTTCATTGACAGGGAGAGAAAGGTATTAGGTAACGAGCTGGCGATAAATCTTGGTTGTTGCTTGCCGTTTATTTAATTAGCGTCGAACGTTTCTCCTCCGATCCAGGGAAGAATGTTGTACAGTCTATTACCTGGTTCTAGAAGGATTTTTTTTTCACTTGGAAAATTTAACTGATTTTGCATATATTGTGTCGTTGGTATTTGTAAAGAGTAGGGGCAATAAGATGGAAGCACGTTGGCCAAGTTGTCTTGACTGGGTTTAGTGATTTTTCCAATTGAATTTTCTCGAAAACGAAGATTTCTTGTGAGAATGGTTGCCTATCATTATTTTGATCCTGTGTAATGTGAACGTCTTGACTGGGTTTAGTGATTTTTCCAATTGAATTTTCTCGAAAACGAAGATTTCTTGTGAGAATATCATTATTATTGCCTATCATTATTTTGATCCTGTGTAATGTGAACAATTGATTTTAGGAATTATGTGAATTAGATATTTTTTACTCCACCCTGTATGTAGAGATGATGTAATATGATGTACTATGAGTACCTTCAGTTGCGTATCTGTTTGTTGCGTATCGTATTGATACACAACGGTGATACGATACGAGGATATGGAACAAGTGGATACACACCTTTAGACTCTCCTTTTTTAACCCACTCACTGTATTTCCATGGTATTTTCAACGGAACATTTTTTTTTCATTAAATCAAGAACCAATAGTCATTTTAAGACTATTTCAAATATTATTAAAAATATTTTGTTTGTGAACAATGTGTCTATTCACGATAAATAACGAACTGGTAGTCACAGTAACACCGTTTTCCTAATGTTTGGATGTCATTTAAAAAAGATTCGTACAGTCGATCGTCAATAATTGTTGCAAGTATTGTTGTTAAAGTGATAAAATAGGCGTCCACTGTTAGCAGATTAATACAAAGAGAAATAATTTAAAGTCAATTGGGAAGACGTATTTCGTACACTTCAAATATACATTGGAAAGTAGTGTTTATTACTGTGAGCGTTTTGGTAAATATCCTACAAGTGCTTAAGGGGCTTAAGATTGGCGCTGAGTGAAGTATACGGTGAAGGGACGGGAAGGTTGTGGATGTCTCCACTCTCAGTGGGAATCATCGGTTTCGTTCCCGACTGTTAGCTTTTTACTCGGGTGCGAGAGCAAATGGTTTCACTTTTAGGTCACCTTCGCGTAAGTACATTCAGATTTCACCATTTCTACCGACAGCTTCGGGTCCTTTCGCTCTCTCGAAACGTTCGATACTCTTTGCTTACCTTCCCGCGGCCCGTCTCGTCTCAGGCCTTGAACCTACCTGGGTACTTAGGTGTCTTCGCACTTCCACAAGGTATTGAAGTTAACCGCGACTTTCACGAGTCCAGAATCCTTGGTTTTTTTTCACGATTTCTTCGATATTTTCGCTTCAAGACAGCCTCGTAATTCTAGAAATGTTCAGCCTTGAATGATTAAAAAATTCTCGAATACTTCAGATAATTTGAAGATCCAAAAATGTAGTATCACTCTGAAGTTCTGCTTCGTGAAAAAATTGATGTTCCACGACAACTCGACAATTTTCTTTTTCTTTCAATTCGCATTTACCAATCGCAAGCCACTTAACAAATTAAGGAACTATTATTAAACAGTTCAGTCGTGTAACGCTCATGAATAATAACAAAAATTCCAAATAGAATAACAATTTTTTATTTAACCCTGATCTAAGGGTAAATCTTTATAGAGATCATAATAAGGCTATTTATTTATGAGCTCTGACATTTAATAGGCTACCGGTCAATAAAGTGTTAACAGCTTCATGCATTTCTAAATATTCAAGGAATACATTAAAATTTACAAAAGTTCCAACACTCGGGCGTTGTGAAACGTCTTCAGACCAGTCGATCCTTCAGCACCATGTTGAGACACTTCTGTCCCTCTCTCTTGCTGACAAAGGTGGACAAACATCGGTCGAAAAATCGAAAGAATGAACAGGTTTCGCATGAATGAAGGATCCTTTTAGAAAGTCACCCAGCCCTTGAGAGTCGCGGCTGAATAAATTACGCGTCGTCGATGGCTTATTTTCCCTTCGAACAGAGACGGGACGGCCTCTCGTCCACCGATCGCGATAAATCAGTTCTCGCCGAGCGATCTTCTAATTCGCGATCATTGCTTTCCCGTAATATTCGATATCGGAGGCGATCAATCAATCGTGCTCGAACAGTCGTGTCAGCGTCCCACGTTTCCAAGTGGGTTTTCAGTGCTTCGATCATTATTTCCATGCTAATCGTCGTGGCGGACAATTTGATTGAAAAATTATACTTACAGATCGGAAAACCGTCGCGACGTGTTCGGGATTGATTAATACTTGTTTCGTTAGAATCACTTCTAAATGACAATTTACATCCGAGTTCATCGAATTCCCTATTCTGATCAAGAGAAATTTCTAAAAATCAATTTCTGTTCTGATTCTGACTTGAAGCCTAATTTTAATTTTTTTTAATTTCATAATTTTAATTTTTTATCATTTAGAAGTGTAGAATGTTTAGCAGGGATCGATTAAAGGGTTAACAATGATGGAAAACGTGGTCCACATCTCTGCCCGCCATTTTTACGACCAAACCAGACTTTTAAGGTCGGACTGAATTTAACTCGGGTGGAGGGAGAACACCTAGGCGGGGATACATTTTTTAACGCGACCCTGGAGATATATTTACAAATATATACGTACCGGGAGCTAAATGCCAGCTGCTTTCCCGGAGACATCTCGCCTAGGCCCATTACGAAACGCGTCGTTAACGTAATAGTTTATTAAACTGCTGTCGTCCAACTGGATACTCAGCAATTTTTACGAGCTGTAACCTGTAACCAGCCAATCCAAACGAGAATCACGGTGAAACAGTTTTAATATACCATCGACGCCATAAATATCGAAAGTGTACCTAATGTACATAATTTATATAATATCTATTTATATAATTAATTCTTTGCTGATACATTTTTCTTAATTTCTAAATAAAATTCGTATTTTGGTAAAGAACTTCAAATAGAAATAACAGTTTTTGAACAAACTTACTGTATCAAAGTGTCAACAAAATCCGAAATGTTACTCCAAACAGTGTCCGACTTCACGTGAAACAACCCAATATAAAAAAAATACATTCGATCTATACATCTTGGAGAAAAGTGTTCCGAGGCGAGCTCGATGGTTATTAAATCCCATGAATCGTAAATCGTCGATTATCATACCGTCCCCTGGATTCAAGATCCGTGCACATTCTCTTGGACAATACGCTCCATTGTCCTCCGTCCGTATAATAACCGGCAATCACCGGGGCGAGGAGAGGAAATTCGGCAAATTTCTGCGTGCGCGTCGGATCGACACGCTACCGTTACAGGAGATCGTCCACCGATCAACGGGTCGAAAAGAATGGCGGGGAAGACGGTGAAAAAAAAAAAAAAAAGAAACGAAAATAATGAAACACACACAGCCACACACGGTCGTTATCCGGCCAGATCGCGGAGGCGCGCAGTACAAAAGGCTCGTTGTGACGAACACAGGACTTCGGTCTCGGTCCACTTATCGCGTGGCGAACACACACAGAGAGGTTCTGACGCGATTTGGAGCACACGTAGAGGTGCACACACGATCTCCTACGACCGGACCGTCGAACTGTTACGTTTAATCGGTTCGATTACGTTCAATTTGCCCCCGGTCCTTTCGGTTCCCCATGGCAACAGTAGAACGAGGAATGGTAAAACGACGCATTTTTTCCCTTTCGTTCCTGCGATCACGAGGCTTCGTAAAAGTTACGCTGGATCGTTATGCAACCGATTCCACGGCTTTTCCGCGTTATCGAGCCACGGGTAAGTCGATTATTTGGCTCGAGAAACGCTATATTATCGTGGAAATCTTGAATGTTTCCTTTTTTTTTTTTATTCTCATAGATATAATAATTGTCTTGGGAGCCGCAGTTTGCCCACTGTTGCTCTGCACGATTTTATTGTATGGACATTGATTAGAAGCTTACCACGAAAACTAGATACGAGTTTAATATTCTCATAGATATAATAATTCTACAGCGGATGTTTATGCAAATACAGATGTTCACGGACAAACACAGTGATCGCGGTCAAGGAAAAATTTGTTAGCTTTGGAAACAGCTCTGTGTATCTGGTTACAAATGAAATGGAAGCTTAGCTGCTAAGCTTTATTAAATCCTGCCGAGTTTTAGACAATGAGAAATGACATAAATATAAAAGGAAGACATACGTGTATATTCTCATGGAATTTCTTCCATAAATGATCCCAGAGGCGGTCGAGTTTTATTCGCAGATACAGAAATGTGTTTCGCCCGACGATACCGAGTGGGCGGTTGCACAACTTCCGTATTCTAGAACGTAAGTTCGAAGCGCGCGATTTTTCGATCGCAGACGAGCGAGCAAGCCAGCCGTCAACCCAATTCATCCGGCTCCGAAAATGTAGAACAGCCTCTCTCGCGCAACAATGCGATTCCACGATCCGTTGTGCACCGGTTTGCCAAGAGACGACGTGGTTTTGCGCAACCGATCGATGTTGAAACGTGCGTTTAATCAACGCGTTGTTTTTCCTCGTCCATCGTTAACAAACCAATCGGCGTTGAAACGTGTGCTAATCAACGCGTTGTTTTTCCTCGTCCCTTCGTTAACCCTTCCTTCGATTACGAGGGCCGCTGTGGCCCTCCCTGAATCTTTAATGTAAGCACGCTTTAACTCTTGAATCGTTATTTGAAAACTATTAAACTGATCTATTTATATGTTTATATAGTTTATATGGATATTTTGCAGCCCTGTTTTCTTCATTTTTTAAAATTTTGTTTAAGTTATTATTAACCGGCGACATGATTTAACAGTAATTATATTAATATTCAATACTGGGAGTTAAATAATGTAATTATTTGAAAATTTATGTAATCTATTATTTCATCAAGCTTCGAAATGTTGCAAAGCAAATTCGTTCGCACTTACCAGTTCCAGAAGTAATTGTCCTAGAGCACCACCTAATTTGGAAATTCGAGCAAGGGTTGACGAACCGATTGGTCGATCGTTGTATTATTTTTTTTTTGAAAATATTCTCTATGGGCTCATCTACAGAGCTGCGTGGTAAATCTTCCGATAGAGGAAGATGAATCGTTTGAAAATGACCGTTCATTGGGCAAATGTGAAACTTCACCTACTGTCATTCTACCACCGACGAACCAGAGAGTGTCTCTGATGAAAAAAAGGGTAGATATTCGACCAAAAATCGTTTTTCTTGACACTTTTTTTCGCGTCCAGTTCGCGTTTCAGAATTTCCGTCTTTTCTGTCCGTGTTCCTCCTCGGCTTCTCTCGCGTCGAGTAATTATGTTCATGCACGAATGGCCTATTTAATTCAATGAAACGAGCCATTGACGAGCCTATTCAGCCGTACGACAACGACGAGGTCACGTAACACAACAGACCACACCTACACGCGCAACGGCCACGACGCACACGAGCGTGAATTTTACACCCACGCGGTAGCCGCGTACCGGGCATCGGCGACGCGTGATTGTACAATTAATTTGATTTTATGGCTCGTCGATCTTGCGAGCGAGCGAGTGGGGGAGGGGCAGGATAATCCGTGGCCGTTGAACGGCTGCTGCTAGGTGGTACTTGTACGTTCTATTGGGAATATCGTTTATTTTTTAAGGAAATGAAATTTTGTTAACTACATATGTACTTGCAAAATGATGGGTAGGTTGGATAGAATTTTATTTGAATAATACTGAAAAGCAACAGTGTCTACATAAGATTTTTGAACAGTTAGTGAGATTATACAGAGTAGTCTCGATTATTGTCTGACTTTTTGCCAGGGGGACGATAATCGAGAAGTGTCTGTACAATTGGATTCTAAGTGTCCGCTCGTTCAAGAAGAAATATTATCTTATTATACAAATTGGAAATTCCATGTTGAAACGATTAAAAATGGCGAAATACTTTTTCAACTTTTATTTGTTATTCGTAACTCTTTATCTAGATTTTGAATTCTCACGTTACTGCTTGGGACCCGAGTATGTATAGATCACTGTATACTGGTGTATTAATTTTTGAAATACACTACTGCACGAGGACCATGTTCAATTTCCAAGAGGAAATTTCGATAGATGTTGTCCTATTCAAATCGACCCTACAATGCAGATTCAGCACGAACATATTCGAGGCTATTGGTTTTTTTTAAACGGGATTCGACACTGTTCATTATTCCCTGACACAGCTTCATATTCATTTTTCACTGCACAATACTCTAAAACTCTTCGTTTATCTCAAGAAAATATAGAAAGTGTCATTAATCGACTGCGGATTTTATGCATTTATAGCGAATATGACTGTTTAATTCTCATTATACAAACATATCTAATGAACGTTGATGAGGTTTCACTTTCATTTGGAACCTAATGGAATCCTTAATGAGATAAAGGAGTTTCTGGTTGACGTCAGTTTTTTTTTTTTTTTTTTTTAAATAGTCTAGTTATTATTAACGTAGCAAAGCCTCTGATACAGAATTCAAAATTCAGCTCCATTTCAATTTTAAGCTACTAATATCTGAAATCGTAAATTTGCATAAACCTCTGCATTCTAGTGATCCCTCTAGCGAATACCTCAATTTGTAGTTGCCAAGTTCCAAAATCGAAATCAATTGGCCCCAGGTGTACGTCCAATCGAGATTCCCAACTGACGTGTATCAAAGACAATAATCTCCAACAAGCAATTCGGACATCATCCCAATCAGTAGCCGCTCGTTTGCCTCCAAGAACAAGATGTGTTCCCCGTCCCCTTGTGCGTATAAAAACGTGTTCGGTCCACTAAACACGAATCACGGCCCGATAACGATCATCCGAGGGGTTCCTCGGTCTCTGGGACACGTTTTAAAACGGATCGTAGATTCTGCCTGCTTGTCCTACGTAGAACCATTTCGGGCGATTGACGTTTTCTCTCCGGTTGAAACGTCTGACGTCGACCTTGACCTATGCAATGTATATCGGAATATACCTAGGTGCCCGGAGAGCCGAGCAAAATTGGGTTGCCTACTCTCAACTCTCGACCTTTTTTTCGTAGCCCTCCTACACCTCGTCTCTCCCCCCTACAAGTCCTCCTCGCGGTTCCTCCTGGCTGCTCCTCTTTCTCTCATTTTCTCGTCGAGGTGCAATGCAGGGGCTCGTAAGGAGAACGGAAAGCAAAGCGGAGCATCGTGTTTATGTAGGTAGGTAGGTTGCACGGCCTCGAGAGATCCTCTCGTCTCGATGCTTGGCTACGCTGGACGAACAAGCGTCGATTACTCGGGCGAACGTCTTCTTCCCAGATGCGTTTTAAAATCAGTATAATGGTTACACAGGGGGCCTCGCGATAGTCATCGAATTGGTAAAGTATTTCTTGAGATATATCGATGGTTTTATCGTTAATCAGTGAACTCAGTTTCTCTGGCTTTTTGTACCTTTAACCCAAAGTAAACAAATTGTCATTTTTTATTTTTCTGTATTTTCACATAAAAATCAACGATATTTGCGCCGTTGTTTATGAAAGTTTATGAGAATTGAACCGAACGTTATTTCCTCCATTAACGGAATTTGAATGAGATCTTCGCTGAATTCTGTACGAATTTATTCCGTTTTGGAGATTCGAGTTAGGTATAATTCTTCCAAATGTCCGTCATATTTTATTAGAATTTTCACTACGCGAGTTCTTATTGGTTCCGTTAGATTTCCTGTTGCTATTTTGTATTTGTTCGACAGCCATTAATATTATCGTCGAATAGTATACATTGTCGGTTTATGGTGGTCGACGGCCATATTGTTGGGCCCTGAGGGTGCAGGTTCATTACGACCCTTCGGTTACCTGCGTGGAACGTCAACAATTCTTCCTCGATACTTTCCTCCAATCTATCAAACAATGTATCAGTGGAGGTCCTTCGTGTTTTCGCGCGGACGCCTCCAGTGAAAGTAGAGATAAACGTCGAGACGATCGTCGATAAGTTCCCCGAATAATTCGGTGCTCTGTGTACGTGTGTCGTGATGTCATAGAAGTAGGACACAATGGAAACGAGGTTCTCCCGATATCGTCGATCAGCATAGAGAAAACCCGATTCCACGAGTGGCGTTACGTTACGTACGAGGCGGTGCGCGAGATTGCGTTACTTTCGACTGTTATTTCAGTTTCGAGTGGGTGCTTTTAAGAGCGAGCTGCAGGGGAATCAATGGACACGATGTATGTATAAAACAGTCAATACTCAAAGTGTTGTTTATATAGTGAGAAGATAAAAAAAAAAAGTGACATATTGATATCTTAATTGTTGGACGATGACGCAAGGGTTTCGAGAATACTACCGAATTTCTTGGCTGAAAGATCAGCAAACTAGAAAATCTATCGTATAAATAACATCTTATTTATTTCGTAAAATAGAATGGAAGAGGAAAATGTATCCTCTGCTTGTGTGTCAAGTGAATTTGTCTTCTAAATTATATACGTGGTACAAACAAAGATGGCTGAGACGCTGTATCGTTTACGAAAAGAAAGCCTGTTCCCCCGATTAGTGTCTACCACAGGAGGCCCACTCGTGAACTTTAATTACAAAGAAGACTATCGTAATTTTATTCATTCGATTTCATTGGATTTCATTGGATTTCTAACCAAATTAAAATCACGATCGTGGAAAACTCGTCAGGTACGATGAATCGCGGATAGATCGAACGGTTATCGCAAAGAAAAAAAAAAACGATTTCTGGTTCGTGTGCGCGCGCGTTAGTGAAAGGTCGCGCCGCGAAGGCATCGGGGCGCTTCGACTCGACACAAAAGAGCCTTTATCTTATCTTACGGACACACGTCGCGCGCGACAAAGGCGCGGGGAATGTTTCCTCGTAGTAAAATGGCCCGTTTAAAGTACACCACGCACAATAGAACAGACGGTGCAGTGGTGTATACATATATATGTATAGTAGACTGTACCTGCTTCCTAGCGGCGTCGAGGCGACCGGATACAAAAACGACCCTTTAAAGGAGACGCGGCGTGCCTCACCTGCTCCCCCTCTCTCCTGATCGTTAGAAACGAACGTTAGAAAGTTTGGAAGATATTCGTCGTGTTTCGAACCATCGAACTGTACACCTTGAGGCGCTGGACAGAATTGTCCATTATCCACAATTCTTCTGGTTGAGGTGATTCGTGTTGACTCAGGATTCATTTTATTTTATAATAATATTAATAATAATAATTTAGTAACGGGATAAATATCCTTTAGTACAGAGTTATAACAATAAGAGAAGGACGTATATAAAAATGGAAATAAATGATATAGTTAAAATTAATTATTCACAATGCGAAGAAACGAATTCTTTAATGCTGGCGGAGAGTGATTAAACGTGTTGACAGAGTTACAGAATTCGTTGGCCAATCTCAAAGCACGGTCGAAACAACCAAGTTGGCCATATTTAGTACGGAGAGTTTTGATATAAAATAGGTTGTGATAATAAGAGCTTCGAGATGGTACATGAAAATTTAACAGTTCTATAATCTCCGAGCAATTTTACAATTAATAGATAACTTTACAAATATATAAATATATACAAAATAATGTATATAATTAAATACAACTCCTTTTTGTAGTTGAATCTGATGGACGATGTCTTCTCTTGACAGCTTGCAAGACAATTGATTCCTCCAATCGATACCTGTCATTGATCGGTAAAGATCGTCTTCTTCGTTTCACTGTGAGACGAGAGTAGGCCATGATACCTTCTATTCGGTGGCCTCACAGTGCTCGTAACAGTGTCATTATTTGGAACCTGTTGTATTTTTACAGTAATACAGGTTTGGGTTCTGTTATATAATTTTGTTCTATGTCATTTTATTCTTATTTTTTTTTCGTTCTGGTTTCTTGACTCGATTGTATATTTCATTTTCATAATTGTGATAAAAAGTCGGTTCAATTACCGAATACGGTGAACAACGTCGAGTACAGCAATGAGTAATCGACCACGTATATGCGTCCGATCGATATATTTATCCCCGCGAAAAATATTTTGCCCCGACCTCGACTAGGATAATTTCACAGTTTAAAGCCAGCCACCGTGAATGATCCATCGTGCATGAAAAACCGAGGAAGCCGGGAGCGGCGGGACTAGAAGCAGATTAGCTAAGTGAAACTCGGGGATGACCGGAGATAATTTCGAAAGAGAGAGATAGAGGGAAAAAATCGAGCGAGATGACCTCGACCGCCGGTGTGGTGGTCCGTTTTGTGAAAGGAAAATGGGGGGAAAAAGCGAAGGACGCTTGGAAAAAGTCTGACCGAGCGCGCCGTGGCTTTGCTTCCGTACAGAGCGACTTGAGTCTAATGGTCGGTTCAAATAGAATTATCTGTCGAGATATAACGAAGGTTTATTGTCGTCATCAAGTTGGTTTAAATTGTTTTTTTTAGTAGAAATTGCCTGACCACGTGTTCAAGACGTGTTTAAGACATGTTTAAGAAATGGTCAGGTAGTGTGTTAAAACGAAAATACGAGTGCAAAGTATCGTCTACCGTTCGAACACAATTGCATTCGATTATCTACGCGCGTTTGCAAATCGCCGACCTTTCGAATCATCCTCCATCGTGTCCACGTTCCATTGAATTGCAATCAGTCGGACCGTATTTGTCCTGGGAAACTAATGATAAATGCACGACACCGTGGATGATGGCGTTAAGAGCTCGGACGATTCCCATTCCGTGAATATCATCGGCCTCTCGACGATTATATACAGGGTGTTCGATAAGAAACTGATTCCTGATCGATGAATTGAGTAAAATAAAGAAGAATCGTTTGCAGAAAGCTTTGGAATAATTGGATATAATAAGTGCTTTGTAAAACTTCCTTAAAATTTCCTATTAACCCTTTAACGTCCAGTGTGACGTATACGTCAATCTAGAAGATTATATTTCAAAATTTTACATTTAACCATAAGAAAATAATGATATCCTGTCCGTGTGTGTAATATTGTCTCCAGCTTAGTACAGATGAAGTGGAACGATGAAGTCAGTTACGTGACACCCTATATATGTAAATGTCACCTTTTCGCCGCGTCCATTTGAATTGTCGATCGGTTCGGTGTGTAACTGGCTGCCGCATGGTATCTAGGATTGTCTCTGCCGGTTGGTCCTCGAGCGACGGATAATATTGCGGCATGGGGAGTGAAAGCGACATGGTGAACCCGCTTACGAGGTTACCCATGTACTTTTACTCGATTCAAGCCGTATTATAGTGACTACTTACCCGGCAGTCCCTGGCATAGTTACCACCAGAAATATCGTTGGAAAGCCAGCCCGAAGCGTACCGTTCGCTACCCACTCGACGCGCTTGTTGAGCGAAAGAACCTTCTCGCGTCTGTTAAAGTTTACCACGGATTCCTCTGATATAGGTATCGTTCGCCAGGCATCAAGCTTCCTTATGTTATTTCTTTCGTTTTTTTCAAAACGTTAAACCGGCGACGTGTGACGCAACTGACTCTGTTAACCGGACGAGACGACTCAAGTCATGGTTTATACAGTACTGTTCGTTATGTGGGGGTTCTACTATTTGGGGTTTCACTATCTGGGTTTCTACTATTTGGGGTTTCACTATCTGGGGTTTCACTATCTGGGGTTTCACTATCTGGGGTTCTACTATTTGGGGTTTCACTATCTGGGTTTCTACTATTTGGGGTTTCACTATCTGGGTTTCTACTATTTGGGGTTCCACTATCTGGGTTTCTACTATTTGGGGTTCCACTATTTTGGGCTCCACTATTTGGGGTTCCACTATTTGGTGTTCCACTATCTGGACTGTCAATATCTGGATTTCCACTATCTGGATTTCCATTATCTGAATTTCCACTGCCTGGATTTCTACTACCTGGGCTTACACTATCTGGGGTTCCACTATCTGGGGTTTTAGCAAGGTCTCCACTCCTACCAATAAGAGTTCTACCAATGTAAATTTCACCAATCGGGGTTCCACTGATCGGAGTTCCACTAGAATCGACCACCTACCACAAAAGCAACCCAAAGAAAGACACTGTCAATAGTTGAAAGACAGAATTGACATCGTGGATAACTATCTTACATCTACGAGCTTACATCGATCACTTCGTTTGAAATTGGAACACAACATATACGTCATATCGTGCGTTATCCCATATTTCGAAACATTTCATTGTTCAAAGAAATGAACGTCTTAGTTTTTCATATACCAAGGAGGTGGGTTCTCGCCCGTTGGCATGTACAATAATACCAAACAACAAATTTTCGCAAGCTCGATAATCTGCACAGACCTGTTCTGCCCACGGAGAGAGCTGAGAATAAAGGGCTCTGCCATATGCTGTCGACGGACAATGAGGACGAAATAAGAATCGTCGAAGGGTGGCACAGAAGGTAGCGGAAGGGCTCCCATTGACCAGACCCCGCAACCCTCGGCCCCTCCGTCGAGATGTATATATGTATACATATATATATATACGTCTCGATTCTTTTTGGCTGCCCTTGCGAACGACACCGAACCCTCCTCAGCGCAGCCAGCCATCGCCCTCAACCGAGTGAACGGCGAAGGGGCGCAAAACCGCCCTGATTCATTCATTCACTCTCGCGAGACTGTTAGGAAAGTCAATCAGTGTTCCCAACCAATGGCCGAGGCGAAATTAAAGGAGGAAAATAAGAACCAACCTTGTTATTTCGGTATAGGTGTGAGTTAGAGAGGGATTAAACGAGGATTGTGGGTTAGATGGGAGTTTGGAATTGATCTAGACCTGGATTTCCTTCGGTTTTGATATCAGTTAGATGTGTTAAGCTATTCAGGATTTAGGTTTAGGCTTTGGTATGAGTAAGACGTGGATTGATATCGGGGATGTTTGCGAATTAACTGAAGAAGGCTAGCTAGTTGTCAGGATTAAGTGCGATACAAAGTGGTCCAGAATCAAAATTTAGTTGCTCATACACTCATGTAGGTCAAGCAATCAAAAAATTTAAAAACTTATAATTTTATTTAAGTAGAAATATATGAATTCCATGGTTAATAGTATTGATATGAATTCTTTTTGTGAATAGAAGAAATTTATTTTTAACCCTTTGGAGTAACTATATTTTGATTCCGATCTCAACGATATAGAAATCCATTGAACCTCTAGATTATTCTCAAAATCTAAACCGATCATTTGCTCCCCCACCTAACCCACTCACCTAAGTCTAGTCAACCTCCAAGTATCGATCTAAACTGTAAATCCTCGGTTCAGTGATTCCCATAAGTTCAAACCCAAGAGATAACCGATCGTTATACGGAGATCGTGGAAAGTGCAATAGGAGTAGTTTTCTCCGAGTGGCTCGCTCCACTTTCCGGGAAAAACTCGAGGGAAAATACGTATGTAGCTGGCGTGCGCGCAGGCGGTTGGTAGCACTGAAATCCGACGTCGGTTTCGAACACATCTGCCACCCTCTCTTCGATCACCATCCCCCGGGTTCGACCTGAACCGGATCCATACGCCCCGCGTATATACCGGTCCGCTTGGAAAAGGAAGAGGTGGAGGAGGACGGTGAGAAGAGGGCCAGAGAAGGAGAAACACGAAGATGGAGAGAGATAGGACATTGGAGAAGGCGAGGGAAGAACCCCTCGTTCTTATTCCGTCTACCACCCACAGAGGCGGGCACGCCATGAGATCCCAAATGCGGGACTAACCGGACCGGCGGGGATGAATATGTCCTCGGATCCCCAGGCTTCTGCCGGCAGCCGACTGTACCGGGTGATTCTCTTGTTACACGGTGCCTACGGCCCGAAAACATGGGAAACCGATGCTCCCGACCTTCGTGGAGGATCTTTCGAGCTATTTTCTGTTGGGACAATATAGCTGATGGTTTCGGACCCCATTTGCTATTTAGATCGTACTTAGGTCCCCAAAGTGGGGTCTAACGAGATCTGGTTCTAGTTATTTTATTTTGAATCTAACTTTTTAAGGCTTGAAGATTACACACAAAACTACAATTGGAGATTGTGTTAATAAAGATAGTTTATCTGCAGGGGACGCTGAAGAAACTTTGGGAGGGGGGTGGTGAGTTGGAAAAGTTTGGGAAGTTTTAGATTAAATGAAGCTGCTATATGAACACATTAGAAGATGGTCTTAACGAGATGGGAATGTATTATAGTTTAAATACGACATACCTACCGGCCTTGTGTTTGAGAAAGGTGGCGGAGGATATTAGTATGAAATATGAGTAAACATAATCCTTGATCTGTGGACACAAGCAGGCTACAAGGAGCAATATTTTATTACTTCATTAAATAGAATATTTACCAGTAACTTGGAATTAAGCAAGGTCCTCATTAAATCGATACGTCCTCCCCTTCTTCCGCGCCGTGTAATCCAAGAATTTTGTCGAAAACAACGTTCGCCCTCGAAAAATCACCCTATGTATCGACATACACCCGGTCGTCGAATGTATCCTCGTCTGGAACATAATCGCTCGTCGAGGGTGAAACTCGAGGATGCAGAAAATTCATCAAAAACACCATTGAGATGCTAGTCATGCGTACTGATTACCTGGACAATGGATAAAAGGGCCTTAATCCGAAATTGTTAGGTCAGCATGAACGACTTTATTTTATATATCATCAGTAATTTCATACTTTCGAAAAATTCATTCGTTTGTTTCCTCACTATTCGGAGTGATCGGTATCTCCAGGATGTTCATGTTCGTTCGTGAAATAAACCTTACTTTTTCATACGTTCATTCTTTTTTTTATACACACACACACACACACAGTGCAATGGAATGAATTTATACGGTATCTTTAATATTGTATGTCACGCCGACGAAGCGAGTCGAGGAGGCTGACGCATCGAAAATTTCGATTCCTTTACGTTCAGCTTCACTTGACCGCAAATCACACCAATTTGCCCCCCTCCGCCATTATTCAATAAACCTATAGGAACGATACGGCAACTATCCTAATTATTCGCGTCGCTCGAGTCCGCTAATGCCCTCGATTTGTCCGTCTGCTCGATGAACAAGCTCCTTGAACATTTATTTACAGAGAAATACAGACAAACTGTTACTACTCCAAGTTAAAATTTAACGAATTGTCGATTTTAGAAGGTAAGGAAATTTCTTGTGATCAATTGGTCGATGTGTTGAGCATCGACAGGGGATCGATCGGTTGCCTAGGTGTTATCCGTACAGGAGGAACGTGGCCAGACAGAGCCTATTGGAGCAGAACCGCGACGGGATTCCTGTTCTATTCGTGTATTAAGCATCACCGTTGTTGCGTGCACGAAACTCGATGGCTGTTGATCGCTTCCAGTTTGTAGAACCGGTAACAGTCTGCTCCTGAAGTTCTTCCAGGCCTTTAATCCACGATTAACCCCTTGCTCTGACACCTTATCAACCGTCGGCCATAGCCATGATTACATTTACATTGAAAGATTAAAAGTTCAGGCAATATTTCCAATATTTGCAATATTTGCAATTCGACGATATTCACCTTATAATATTCAGTTCGATGCTAATTGGCGTTACACCTCGGTGTCAAGATTTGTCATAGATTGGAGGAGGTTCTACATCCCTGTTTTTTCGAGTTCAGGATCGAGTTGCTTCTTGGATGATACCGAAGTTTTATTGAATTTTCCAAGTTAAGATATGCTATAAATTCATAAACAACAACAGTATACTAACGATGCTGGATTATAGTCTGTGGCGATTCGATTAATTCAGTAGTTCGGAGGATCGTCTGGTCACAATAGTCTCGTGAAAAGTGTCATTTGTTTCACCTGGTTACACGATTGCGAATTTTTCCGAATCGATACAGTATCATCCTCGACATCTATAGGCGTCGCTGCTCGCCTGGCTCTCCCTCCCTCCGTTCTTTCCCGGACGTTTATTAGCCCGCGATGCGGAGGACTTATCGTTAACCTCGATCCTCCCAGCGCGCGATGGTTAATACCCACTCCTCCCACTTGTCTAACTGTACTACTAGGTCGGCCAGGTGCCATCGGACGATCGATTAGAAAGATATCAATTCGAGAACAATCCTCTGGCTCCGGTTCCCCACCTCGATCCTCATGGACACCTGGGGACTCTGATGGTTCGCTTCGGACAAGCTGCACCAGGCTGAAGAACCACCTCAAAATTACCATTTTTCTTAAAATCAATTACCTAGGTACAATCTGTACGTTGAACAAATCTGAGACATTAGATATCTATAGAAGGTGGGTCCATTTAATATCCTTGGATGATCCACCCAAATTAGGACCATTTCTGTACGTTGAACAAATCTGAGACATTAGATATCTATAGAAGGTGGGTCCATTTAACATCCTTGGATGATCCACCCAATTCGGACCATTTCTGTACGTTGAACAAATGTAAGGCATTAGTAATCTATAGAAGTGGTATCATTTAACAAGAATATCGTTGGGTATGATCAGTTGGATCATTCTGTTGGGCCCATTTTTGTCCCGTACACGTATTACCGTCGCTGACATCTGTCGTCATAATCTGTGTACCGGCTATATACGGTTGTTGCTCGAGTTCAGGCGTGTACGACGCATCGATCTTGTCGTTGTTACGACGAAATTGGCCCCTCGTTAACACGATCAAGTTAAAGAGTGTGTATACGGGGCCGCCGGGGCCCAGGCGTCGCCAGCCAAACTGGTTTCCCATAAATCGTCTCGATTACAGGCTCGCGTACGCTTCGATTAAATTAACATTCGACCGGTGGTGGGACCCTGGGCCTCGAGTCGGTCGCCAATCGGATGATCTTTCTCGCGGCGCCAATTCCTGAAGGATCCATGGATCCACACAGGCTCTACCGTCTCGGAGTCCGTCGCGACACGAATCGATGATTCGGTTTAGCGGGCTTCGCGAGAGATACACTTTCTTCGTTAGATTGAGGCCAATCTTTGCTCATTAGATCGAGGCCAATCTTCAGCCGAGGCGATGAGCACGCTCGATACGTCTCTCAGACGGATGTGTTATGTTAACCCCGGGAACAGTTCGACGTCGAATTCAGACAATTATTCGATCTGTTTGATCGTGATACTATATAGATGAACTTTTGAAAAGTGTTTGATAACGAACGAAATTTACGGTGAAATGAAGGAGGTAAAAGGCTTAAAGGCCTTTGCTGTTTTGGAAATTGCAGTGGAAGTTAACTCCTTTGGGGATTCCTCTGGGACCCTGAAGACGTTCGAAGACCCTTGGGAATTCCTTTGGGACCCCTTTAGGTGTCCTTCTAGGTCTCTTGTAGTTCTCTCTCTGAGTCAATCACGGGATCTCGTGGATACTCAAGGATGTTGTGGACCCTCCAAGATCCCAATGGACCCTCCAAGATCCCAATGGACCCTCCAAGATCCCCATGGACCCTCCAAATTCCCTGTGGACCCCCCAAGATCTCTGATGGACCCCCCAAGGTCCCTGTGGACCCGCCAAGTTCCCTGTGGACCTTCCAAGATCCCTGTGGACCCTCCAAGATCCCTATGTATACATGCTGAAGAACTTGTTTTCGAAGGCCCTTGAGAATCCTTCTGGGGCCCTGAGGATTTCTGAAGGCCTTTTGGAATCCCTCTGGAGCCCTGAGAATTTCTGAAGGCCTTTTGGAATCCCTCTGGTACTCCCGTAGATATCCCTATGAATCCTCGAACAATTTTGGGGATCCTTAGGACACCTAGGACTTAATGGTAAGCTTCACATATAATTTTCTAATAGAAGACCTCTAAAGCAAAGGGTTTGCCAACGACAGAGGATGAACGAGTTGCCTATTACCGTCCATAGCGTTTCTCACTTTGTTTCTCGTTCACGTTCTCGTGGCTCCTTCTGCATGCAGTAACGCGTGACTATCAGCCCGCGTGTCCACGTAACACATGCCCCTACGTGGAAAAAGGCTGGCGCGCGTCTTAATCGAGCCAGTCCGTAGGAACTCTGTCCCCGCACGTGTATACACGGGGGGACAGCAGAACCCACCGAGTACGGACAAAAGCGTTGCGGAACGTGAACAGTTTTGTCCGACCGGTCGATCGACGACGTCGTCGGCCTCGTCGGCTGGCTCGCACGTGGGTCGGCCTGTGGCCTACCCGGCACCACCGTGAGCATCCGTTTCCTATGAATATGGAAACCGGCCGCTTCCTGCCGGAACGCTCTCGTAATTTGTAATAATTACAGGCGATCCGATCGCACGGAACCGCCTTAGCTAACGGCCCAGATTCAGATACCCGAGTTAATCAGTCCAAACAGAATTCTGGCTTCTTCTGTGTTATCCCAGAAAGTGTAACGCACTACAATCTTGTAAAATGTAATAACAACCATAGACATATTATAATCTTGTAAATATCATTACTAGACTGCGTATTCTATGCATTTATAGCACGCAGAGTAATAGAAGACAAAACATTCATCGGGTTTAGTATATTTCTGATTTTATTCTTACTGCAACAAACTTCCTAGGTCCTTCACAACCTTCACAATGGACCTTGGTCTGATCATTACCACAACAATATACAGTAAATCCTCGACGAGTGTCCGAATGCTCCTCGGCACTGAACATTAAATATTTCATGAATTAATGGCCATATGCGGCTGAAACAAATATAATTGTCTTCAGAATGCCAAATTCCACCACTGTGCTAAACGTCATTACAAATTTAGCGTTACACCTGGGGACCCCTGCTTATCAATGCCAAGGAGCCTTCGAACACTCATCGAGGATTCACTGTGCATCTAAATTACATTTTGGAGCTTTGGCTGAAAAGTACAAAAATAAATTCGAGCAGTAAACGTGAAAGAAGAAGCCTCGTAAAGAGGGGTGGTGGGACAGCAGGAGTTCGAGGGGTGGGGAGAAGAGTCGCGAACCCCGTTACCTCGCGATAACGCGAACGGGAACAATTATATTTATACACAGGTGCGTATACGCAGGGAAAGAAGAGAGTGCTGTCGGAAAACGAATCCGTGGGCTCGTTTGTCGAAGAGAGCACAACGGGTGGATCCCGCCGCGAGAGTGTGTGTATAATGGAGGCTCGAAAAACGAGGCGAAGTGAGGTGAAGAGAGCTGACCTACTGTGGCAAGTGGCTCAGGGCCGTCGCTGTCCAAATCGTCTCCCCCCGATTGCCCCCCCCCCCTCCACCTCTCCACGCCCAGGCCTTCTCTCCATCCGGTACCACACGCAGTATTCAGGTCTCTCTTTGGAGCCCTCGTGTGGCCCCTTTGCCCCCCCCCACCTCTGGTGACTCCTTCACCCTTTGCCCTCGCTCTATGGGACCGATGGCACCTACTAAAAATTAACCGAATGTCATGGGAACGCGTTCGTGGACACCGTTGAACGGGTTACTGATGTGTCCCATAGTAATGGAATCTCTTTTGCCTGGATGTTTAAGGCACTGACAACTGGGCACCGTGAAAAATTTCAGTATAGAGGATTGTAGTTGATGGATGATTATATTTCCACGGGTTACAAACGACATTGTGCATAGCTTAACTGTCGGCGTGTTAATTGGAGGGTCATTGGGATCAGCCATCAACCAGAGATGGACAAATTCATTATCTAGATAAAGAGTTTTGAGTAAAATATAAAAAAGGTACTTAATCATTTTTAAACGTGGAAATTCTAATTTTTATGATAGAATAATACTTCTTCTTTATGAGTCGACATATGGTAAACAATTGAGGAGCTCATTGGAAAAAGGAGCACATACCACATCTATATTGGTTTTTAGTTTTTCGTACTATTAATAAGCTCTAATCTTATTTTTCTTGAAAATAGTTGTGTTAATTTATAGTATTGTGACATGTGCCCCTCTTCCACTAAGCTCTTAATACGGTATATTGGAATTTGTATTTCAGTCGATGTAATTAGAGAACCGGGGTCACGTTCAGTACAGAGTAAAACCACGTCGAATCGTTTCGCGTGCCCGTTTCCATGGTTGACGCCGGTTTTTTGACACGGCCGACGTGAACGCCCACCAGAGGAAAGTGAATCACTGAGCGAGTGAAAAGCAAACCAGTGAAAATGTGACGGTGGTGGTGGCGGTTGCCTGGGTAGAATGGCGATTTGAAAGTTCTGCCTTCAGCTTCTCTAGCGGCGATTTTCACCTCGTAGCCGACTGTGGGCAACAGTGGTTGACAATCGAAAGCCAACCGACTTGAAAGCTGGTCCGATGGTCTTCTTTCCCATTACCCTAGAGCCCACAAAATCGTCCCGTGATTCACTCTCTGGTTGGTCAGCATCGTTACCTAGATTTTTCGACCGTTCTGACATTAGTAATCGCGTTGAAATACCGTCCTGTTTCTCTTATTACAAGTATGAATTTACGTGTCGTGTGTCTGGGGAAAATCGAGCATTGAGTTTGTTCTCTTTTGAGTTCTCCGGCCTTGGTACCAATCGTTTCTTTGATTTTTTGCTTTCAGATGTCCTTTATTTGAGCCGCGCTCGGGCCTCGTTGCCTGAACAAAACGAGCTATGTCGACGAGTAAGTAGCACGCATTTTTTTTTCTCAACGCACGCTTCCTTATCATTTTTATCTTTTACGTGCCCTGTTTGCTCCCCGTGGACCATTATTTCTGACTAGGGTCACTGCCCTTGTCCACATCATATTTCATCTTAAGACTAGAAAAAAAAAAAAAAAACGAAACCTGTATAGTAGATCTGGGAATAGACATCCTGAAAGTATTCGAATTCCGTTAGAATGAAACAATAGACGACGTAGAATCCTAATGATATCAAAACCGTGTCTGTACTTTCAGACTGCATGTATCGGAGCCTTTATCGAGACCGGTCTGCTATCCTTATGCCGTGTATCCACACTAGCGCAATTATCGAGGGAAACACGATTCGATGCTTAATACCATGCTGAATTCTCACTATCCGCTGGAAAGTGTACTTCCAATATTTCTATGTAATACAAAATATACTTCACTATAAAATTATCTTTATTTTTAGAAAAAATGTGTCAATTTTAATAAATATTTTCAAGAATGCATGTTTTCATACGTATTTATAAATGGTACACAGAAAAATTGTAAGGCATTAAGATCGTTAAGACACTGCATTCGAGTGGATACGCGGCTTAACGACCCCCGTCGTATGTCATCCGTCGTCTTCTGGATTCACGTCATCCCGCGGTTAAGACAGTTTCGACACGTCGTCGCCCGGTTCGGTTCCACGGTAAAAACGAAGCCACGGTCCGGAACTTTCTAAGAACTTTCCATTAGCCTGCAACGGAAACAGGCCTTCGCTGTGTCAAATATTCTAATGGCAGCGGTGTCCGTGGGTCCGTTCGATCGCCGCCTCGAGTTGTTCTATTCGTGCGAGAGGGAAAAGATCGAGCGTGCGACGAACAGCAGCCCGAGAGTCTGCGCAATAAAAGCCGGAGTAAGGATCATCGATATTAGCGACGATATCTTTATGTAACCGAGGACGAGTGATGTCACTTTTTCGCGTATCCACAATGGCCACGAGGCGTCTTCGTCTGTCTGAGCCACAAGACGATACAAATTACTCTTCCGCCCAGTAATATTCCAACCGGGGACGAATCAATGGGTCAAACCGGTCTTGTCGCGACGAATTCTGGATCAGTGTGGGGTACACAATTGGGTTCCAGGCTTCTCTTTAATGTACAGTCGTTACTGGTCTGGCTTCTGGGTATTGGACGTGACAACTGGGAAAAATGATTGTAGATAGCCTCCATCGGGGATCGAATGACACGCTGATTATACAGGGTGAACCAGGAATCGTGATCAGTAGAGATTACTCTGTTATTAACAGTCCGATCGAAAGTGTTTTTATCGGGTATAGCATGGTTTCAAGAGAGCTTTAACGCGATTATAGCAAATTTTTTTACAACCATTTTTTTTCACGATTGTTCAAGGTAACCTTCAACTTTCTTTGAAAAATTCAATTAAAAATAAAGTAACACGTGTTATGTTATGATACTTGCTGAATTCGTCTTGAAATCCTCTAACAGATAGGTGTATTTGCAAAAAATTGAAGGTGACCTTGAAAAATCGTGACAAAAAATTTGCTATAATCACGTTAAAGCTCTCTTGAAACCATGCTATACCCGATAAAAACACTTTCGATCGGACTGTTAATAACAGAGTAATCTCTACTGATCACGATTCGTGGTTCACCCTGTATATTGTATCCTCATCTATATAGTGATACGATAGTGGATAAGATGAAGACGTCCATCAGTCACGACGTCAAGGATATCGCTTATCAGAGAATCCGTGTGTTGTGTAGGGTCTGTAAAAGCCAAGAATATTTGCTCTATTGAAAGAATCGTTGTTGAAATGATTTGTGGGAGGCGTGTTTCGTTCGTTTTACACCCTCTTCCCGGGCAGAAACGTGAAAGCCCGAGCACGTCGGTATACACCTCTCGTGGCCGCTTCCGGGATTGCGCAAGTACGCGCGATCGAACCCGACGGGGAGGGAAAGCACAATGGGCGCGGGAAGGCGTGGGTACGCCCGTGTGGCCGACCATCGAAATGGTTATTTTCGACGGTGAGGTCGTCTAGGACGCGTAAAACGAGAACTCGAGGACGTCCTGTACCGTGTGGCCACCTCTCACTCTCTTTGTGTGCCTCCGTTCTATACGCTTACCGCGGATACGGAACGAGAGAACAACGTGTGGAAAAGGAGAGGACAGAGCGAGAAAGCCAAGCCCCCGCGAAGTGGCCTAACCCCAACGAGCGCAGCGTGACCTCCGATGTTTCCTGTTCGATCACCGATCGTTTGTTCCAATGACATACCGATCCCCCGCGAGGATAAGCCGCGACGAATTAACCGCGGCGAGAAGCCACGTTGGTGGATCGATCGAGAAATTTTCCGTGACGGCCACTGTGGTAATCGTCTTTGTTGCGTGATCGTGGAATAATGAGGGGGCGAGACATTAGGGTGTAATAGAGTTAGGGTCTAGTAAACTTAGGGTCTTGTAGAATTGGGGTATAGTAGACTTAGAGTATAAACTTAAGCTCTTAGTAGACTTAGGGTCTAGTAGACTTAGGGTCTTAGTAAACTTAGGGTCTTGTAGAATTGGGGTATAGTAGACTTAGAGTATAAACTTAAGCTCTTAGTAGACTTAGGATCTTAGTAAACTTAGGGTCTAGTAGACTTTTAGAGTCCCAGATATCTAATCAATTAGGGTCCATGTACCCTTACGGTCTAGTAGATGTAGGGTTTCGGGATCCTAGCTGTCTTAAGGTCTACTAGACCTTTAGGGTTTTAGTAGATTTAGGGTCCTAGTAGACTTTTAGGGTCCCTGTACCCTTACGGTTTAGCAGATGTAGGGTTTCGGGATCCTAGCTGTCTTAAGGTCTATTAGACCTTTACGGTTTTAGTAAATTTAGGGTCCTAGTAGACTTTTAGGGTCCCAGGTATCTGATCAATTAGGGTCCCTGTACCCTTACGGTCTAGTAGATGTAGGGTTTCGGGATTCTAGCAGTCTTAAGGTCTACTAGACTTTTAGGGTTTTAGTAGACTCAGGGTCCTAGTAGACTTATTCAGTGGAGTTGTAGTCCATTCACATGGATTAACTTCCAATAAAAAATTTCGTTTGGTTTCGAAAGCGTTCCATCGGTCTACTGCAATTTCAAGCAGTCGAACTGTTCGATACGATTCCAGGCGACTGGACCGGAAACGAGATAAAGCGGATTCGCTTCTTACCGTCATCCTCTGGCTGCTACGGGCCACGTCGCCATTTTGTCGAGCGTCGAAAGATAAATTGCCCCGGCGAGTGCGATCGGTTCTCCCAGTGGCACATCGCCGGGGATTTCGAATCAGCCCCGGTTTTTCCGACAGGAAATTAATTTCCCGTCGGGTCGTTTTAAAGTTTAAATTGGCGAGAGCAGCAGCAACGACGGTGATCGTGTTCCGTATCGAGCTGAAAATCGATGCGCTCCGTCGAGAGAGAGAGAGAAATAGAGAGAGCGTGTGTGCACACACGGATTTTCGAGGCTCGAGCGCGAGCAAGCAAGCGAACGAGCCTCTCCTCCCGTAGTTTCCGTTCAAACGACAAGGGTAACCTTAACCTCGGTGTCGATAATCAATGGAATTGATCGTAGGCTCGGCATGAAAGTGTCCCAAGGTTCGGAGCCACCGAAGGCTGAGCGGAGCCGCGGCTAAATGGCACCTGGATCGAAGAAAAAGAATTCTTTCGCCCCGAGAGAACCTTCGGACGGGAACGCGTTATACTCTTTCGATTTTTGATTTATCGTCACCTTTGATCTGTAAGTAGTTTTATTCGAATTGGATTTCATTTCGAATTTCTCGATGCTAACCTGACCAGGATGACAGTGAGGGTTAATCCAATCAGGGGAAATTTATAGTTTTAAAGGTGAACGGTTACGTTCTCGCGGCCAGGAATTAGCGGAGAATTTCTGTCGTTCGGGAAACGGGGTTAAGGATAAATCAAAGTCGAACGACTCTCCAATCATAATGGCCGATTTCCGAATTCGCGTTCAAGGCTACCCGCCGACAATCGATTCCGTTCGAAGTGTCTCGATATTCATGGGAGGGATCGAGCCCCTCCGGGTTCACGCTTCTAATTCCAAGATTTCTCTTCTTTGCACAATCGTTCCATTCGGTTACGATCGCCGAAAACCGACGTGGCCGATTCTCCGTCGACAGTGAAAGCAATTAACGTCTCTTGGACTCTAGCCTCTGACCCGAGAAAAACTGATGGTTCGTACTTTCGATTACAACGTTCGACACTTCTTTTTTTTCATCTTCGATATTCATTATCCATTGTTTTCTTTGTTTCGAATTGGAAAAGCGATTATGGAGAACACCACCAGTCGTGCTTTATTAATATTTTAGTTAACACTAGAACTACCAAACCAGTCAAAATGACTGGTCAATACACTCTTACAACGATAATTAAAATGTTATGACAATACATTTTCTCAGATCTTTTGCACCTTTTATTACAATATGAGAGTGGAGAAATTAGTCAAATTCTAAATTTCTAAATTTTCGAAAGTATTCCACGTTTATCCAGCGATCGAAGCAAACGATAGTTCTAGTGTTAATAGGTCGAGAAACACGTACTATGTACCAACCGTTCTCAGCTTTTATTTTTGAGAAGACGTACCACCACGTCATCCGACAACAAAGTGTTAACCGGTTCCGGCACGAACCTCAAATTTCGTGTAATTTATCAAAAGCTCGAACCCGTTTTGTCAAAAGTATCAGGCTACATACGCTTGAAGCTTCGCTGATGGTTCTCGAACGGTGTATCGTTTATCATTCTTCCACAGAAAACATCGTCTCCACCGTGTCATCCGAAATACACGACTATGTGAACCAACCGGTTCGTACCGATCGAGTTTCGATCGTGTCTCGTATTTAATCGCGTCCACGTGTGCGTGTATGTGTGCATGCACCGAAGCCGGACATGCCTCGCCGAAAGTGTGCAAATAGAGCGAGTGAAGGGGTTGCAGGATCGCGGCAGTCGCGGCCCCCGACTTCCAACTCTGTTCTAAATTATGGCCGCGGTATTGGCGGAGGAATGGTTAAATGCAATTGGCAGAGAGTTTCGCAGGGGGGGACACATACGAGTTGCGAAACGAGATCTCGTCTGGCATTATTGCTAAGCATACAAACGAAGAAACGCGTGTGTTTCGTGAAATCGTCCTCCACCAACCCCTTTTGTCTCTTCTTTCGTCAAGTTCTGTGGATCTGGTCGAGGATTACAATATTCGACTGACTCTCTTACTAATATAGACAATATTTATTAATAATAACACGAACTAATATACATGTGTTCGTTTGTATTCTCTACATTCTTATACATGTACAGGGTGTCCCATTGACTATATAAAAAAACTATTGACGATATTAAAAAATGTTTCAGAGACTATTTAAATATGACCTCTACGTGTCCACATACAAAACAATTACATCAGATACCATTTAAATTCTGTCTGAGTCGATTTAATTGGGACACCCTATCCCGAACCACTTAATCAACTGAGAAAAGAAAATCAATCTAGGATCGATATACCATCCATAACCCAGAAAGAAAAACCCTAGATTCCCTCAGTCCTTCCACCAATAAAAAACAACAACTCCACACCAGAGTTGTCCTTTTTAACCGAAACAAAATTTACGACCACTTTCGTCCAGTGTCGAAACTTTCTCCGTTTTCCATTTCACGTATTCTTCGGGTCTGTGTCTGTCGCCCTCTTCACTCCGATATGTCCCTCCTCCTTTTCCTCTTGGCTTATTTGCGAGCGTACGTATACGCCCGTGCCAGAATTCATACGGGCCTGTTCGAGCATTATTATGCATTGTTCCCGCCCCGAAGCGACACGACGCGGAGGGAGTCCGCTTTTCAATGCATCCCAGACACAAACCGTGTGGTCGTAACGCGCTGGGGCCCGTCCGTCTCGCGCTAGTGTCACGACAGGGATGAACAATGAGCTTCGTCCAAATGCGCCTTTACTCCCCCTCCCACCTGCCCTGGGCCATCGTCTGAAACTTTCTATCCTGTTTTCGTGACAAATCTCGTTTCAGTATTCCTTCGTCTTGGTCTGAACTGGGGATCGGTCAAAAGAGATTCAGGGTGTACGATAAATGTCCCAGTTAACGGACCAATTATCCTTTTCTTCATTTGTGTCCGTGATGGACGAAGTCACATGCTGAGCCAAGCGATTCTAATAATTCAGGTTCAGTGTATCTTCGGGTTTCTATGGGAACATGGTTAGAAGATGATAGGGTATGTACTCAGAGGGAGGATCCGTAGACTGTCTTCGTCACTCCTAGAGACAATTAGTTTGCCGATTGAAATACGTATATCAACTGGACACCAATATTGTTAGATCCAGCAACCTTCTATTTGTTTAGATAAACCGATACAGTTTACATCCAGAACATATCCTGTCCCTTTTCTTAGACGACGTAGGGTGTTTAAGTCTGAGGACAAATGTTACGTGAAACTGGTCAAGTCAAGAAACCAAAAAAATGTTCAGCTTCCCTTCCACTTTATATTTCAATTTTATCAAAACAAAATACATGACTTACGCCAGTTCTATAAAGTAAGTTAAAGCGATAAAGTATGCGTCTACTGTAGTGGACAAATGCAATTAGTGGGTGAAACTTCCGATTTTCTTAATAACGACTATCGAGTTCGACAAAAATTCAGTAAAATCTCCGATGCCAACTTCTCGAGTTATCAACCACCCAGGGAGTGGTGGATCCACGGCATCAACGCCCTACCGATGACACACCAATCTCCTCCGTATCTCCATCTCCTGGTGTCCAGGAAGCCGTTAAAAGTCAGCCGCCGGTTGATTTACCGCCATCGTTCGCGTCGAAAGGAACACCGTCGAAACCGGCCCCCATATGATCGCGTCGATTAAGTTCGCCTGGTTCCGCGGGACGTCCGAACACGTACACGTATGTATATACATTTCATGTACATATATAGATATGTTTATTCCGCCACAGCATTGCTGTTCGCGCTCGGGCATAGGTGGTGTGTGGTAGCTTCGTTCTATCGACCGAACAGCAAGCTCGTCCCGTGACCTGACCTCGTCTGAACCCTCCATTCCGCTCTCTGCCTCGCTCTCTAACACAATCACCTCCGCGTGGAACCCCCCTCTCAATCTCGATCCCCCCCCCCTCCTTGCACCCTTCGGTCTCTCTGTGTTCTCCGCGATGCAAGAACCTTATTCCACCCCCCTTCGACCCCCTTCGACCCTCTTCGAGCCCGTCACGCTGACACTTCCCGCGCCAGCGGTGTGTGTCAGGTCAAACCAGGAACAGAACGGCCGAAAATTGGAGCCCCCGGTGTATGGACACCCGGTATACAGTGGGAGTGAAAATTAAGTATACACTTTGCAAGGGTGAGTTTCGTGGTGATACTTCGGTAGCATCCAACTATTGTAAGATCATGGCAGTAGTTGGATATGATTTACTCATTATTTTCGGGATTAACGGACAGTCAGACATTCGGAGCTATAACCTACAAAATTTTGTAAATATCGGTAAACTTTGTGAATGTACCATTAAGGTTTGGAACACCTTTGCAACCTCTGGTATAGGATAGTTGGTTTTTATTCATGGTACAAAAATATTGTAGCACAAAAAATATTGAAAAAATATTTTTTTAGCCACACTTTTCAATATCAAAATAAATATTCAATCCAAATATTGTACACATATACAGGAAATATAAAATACATGTTTCCAATATTAAATACATATTTATTTTGTATTGGGAAAAAAAAATATTTTTTGCGTAATATGAAATAATCATTGTATGTATATTTAAATAATAAAAATAGATTGAATCTCTTTTTAATATTGGATGAATATGTATTCAATATTTTGTGCTACTAGGGTAGATTCATGAGTCCTTTAGCGAGATCATGATCCAAAGTATACAAGCAAAGGTGGTTGAAAATTGTTTGCTGGACAACACTTTCGATCAATTAAGTCCTCCTTCACAGTCAGGAGTGTAATAGACTCTGTTAAATAAAGCATATATGCGCAATATTACAATATAAATATGAACGAATCCCATAGTTTCAAAGTGTATACTCACTTTTGACACTCCCTGTACATATGGAGGCGAGAGCAAGCCTGTGATCAGAGACAGGGATGAGATCAGTTTTTCGCCCTGGTATTCTTCTGCCGTTGCTCTTCCTGCTTTTCCTGCCTCGTCATAACGGACACCCTAGATCCCCCGTGTGTCCCCGAGGATCAGTGGGGGAAAAGGAACCGTGGAAGTTTCCGTCGAGCTGCCTCCAGTTGGTCTTGTATTCGATCATTGATTTCTCGGTGGTTCGGAAGGACACAGGATCGTTGTGACGAGCCCGATGGTTTAATCCATAGCTTCCCAAACTTTTTTGAATCACCATCCCCTTTTCAAAGTTTCCTCTGTTCAACGCCCCCTTCGGGTAAACTGTCTCTATTATAAAAATTTCCAAGTGTAGTTGTGTGCGTAATCTTCGAATGTTGAAAAGTTACATTCAAAATACAGAAAATGTAATAACTATTGTAAAACACCTCTCCAGATCTCCTCAGCGATCCATCCATTTTTTCGGAACCTCAATCGATCGAATGTTATTTGGGAGTGTAGATTGTGGGTCTAATATCGTTCTAACAAGGATAACCGGTTTCTTGGATGGATCGTATATACACAGTGAATTTAAAAAGATATTCGTGTTTCTTTAAAAGAGAAAAAAATGGTGTTAAGACCGTTTAATCTTTCGACCGAGGAGGAAAGTGTCGACAGAACGGTCGTTGTTCACACACGTGGCCGTTTCCCGCACTTCCTCGTCCGGTCTGTCGGCGGTTTACCTCATGGAAGACCTCGATAAGGTCGCATTAAGGATTCAGGAACGGCCACGATGGCGCAGCATCGCGGTAACACGCGAGCCCGAGTTGTTAGTTGGAGGCGCTCCAAGAAGAACCGGTGCCAGGGAAGGAAAAAAAGGAAACTTTAAGAGCCTCGTGCAATAGAAACAGATGGATGACGGTGTGTGGTACTGTAAATAAAGGATGGATAGTTTCTTTTTTTTCTTTCTTTTTTTGCCTCCTAGTTCTCGTTTCGCCGAAGTGATCTTGACCATTAAACGCCACGCGACCAGGAAGATTGCCCCTTTTCGTCCCCGAGGATTTTAACGCGATCGTTTTCCCAGGGTGACGTCGAGCCCGAGGATTGATCGTGAAAATGACTTTTACGATAAAACGGAGTCAAAGTCAAGACACAGAGATCTGACACGGACCTCGCTCAACTCGGTCAAGGCAGAAGACCGTTAGAGCTCATAGGACACACTTTATACGCAACTAGGAACGGTGTGTATCGCACTTTCAGCCGAGAGCCACGCGAAGCTCTTCGGCCTGGCGACGATCGATCGGTTTGCTTTATGATCCACTTTCGATGCTCTGTCCGGGGCTCTGTCTACCGAGGATCGACACGATTTCTGGGGAATGATAGATGAAGGGGGGCGGCGCTATGTCGATTAACCCTCGTATATATACTGTTCAGATCAATTTCATCCAGTAGAAAATATTCATTAGAATTTTATTTAGAAACCGGAAGGAAATAGAAACTTATATGGTCGGTTATGAATTTTCATTAGATTCCGAGTAAAAGGGAAACCTAGCTGACCTTCTCTGTGCTGAAATTTAAATCGTGTTTACTTTTACAAGGGAACGACCCCAACTGTTCGACTTCGATTTCAACGAATTAATAATTCAAGGTATATAATCAAAAATTAAAGTTATGAATTTTCGAGATACATTACAAATATAAGTCAAAGTTATCGAAGTTGCGTTGGTAAAGTGGAATAAAAAATATTTCGGTGAATGGGATTCGATCGTAGGACCTCTGATTTACCAGCCAAAAAATCTTATACTTTAATAACTTTGATTTATGTTTATAATATACCTTAAAGATACGTCAGTTTGATTGTTTATACCTCTAAAATTATCGAGTGTCCACAGTCGCGGGCCATATTACTATGACCACTTGTCTACATTAACCAAAATCTAACTAACGCCAGTTTTCCGAAGCATAATTAATATTCTTTGATGTCAAAATGTTTTTTTATTATTATGACAATATGTTTTATGGAAGTAAAGGCAGCAGTTTTTCGTGTACTGGCAACATTGACTAAAAAATTGTTGTCCTACAAAATTTTCAAGTGGCCACATTAATATGGCCAGGGTCTTTACACCTGATATTTCACATGTATCATTAGAAACCTGTACATAATCATCTTTCAAAACCCTTTTAAAATCGAAGTCGACAGTCCTTCCCTTGCAAGTGCATAAAATCTGCAGTCTATGAATTATCACTTGTCAGCAATTCATTTTCCCAGAAGAAGCTGATGGATCCAGAGTGGATTCACATTCATTCGAGACGACTAAATGCGTGCTTAACGGGGTTCATCGATCGATTCACGGTAGTACGTGCTTTTCCATTAGCGACCAATGACACTGTTCCTCGGATAGGGGGGAGAGAACGCGTTTCGTCCGCAATAAAAATGGGGTCAAACCCCTCTTGTGGGCCAAGGTGTCGGTACGTGTTAGGCGATCTCCGCTTTCAGCGACAATCGCACACACGGTTCGCGAGAATTATTAATCGTACTATTCGTTTGTCAGTCGAGTCTCCATGAAAGCTGCGATCCAATTACAGGCATTACCATTTTCACACGCGACAACATTCTTCATTTAACGATTCCACTTGCAGGTTCACCTTCGAGACTTAAGAGTCTTCGAGCGATAGAATCCTATTCGACACTATAATCCTTGATCCTTTAAAATTTACATCCCTTTATTTGAAAAAATCTTCAGTTTTCTGACGAAACATTAAACCGTAAACGTTTCATATTTTCCTGCTGTAATATTATCACCCAACGAAATTCATCGTTACAAGTGGGAAATCGGCTTTAGTCTGGCTCCGTTTGCGTTTATCGAGCAACGTCCAACCGCAGTTCGATCGAGGGAGCTAGCAGTCGCCTCTCTCCCCCGTGCATATCACCGAATCATTTTCTCTCGTCCCATGCTAAAATCCCTTCGCAGAATGTACACGTCGAGACCCCCGTCTGAGAGGGGTTCAACCCTCAAACAGATATTCCATCGCGATGGTGCGTTGTGTCGGGAGTGAACCCGCGGATGAAATACGGAGGGGACGTGTGTGTATATGTACGTGTCGGCCATTAATCGGGGAATCGCGTCGTGTTGCTGTTGGCCGTGTGTGTGTTCACGAGATCGACCGCATCAATAAAAATAAAACAGCCGTTTCCTCTGACAGTTTCGTAATTATCGAGTGGCCCATCGGAAATAATTAATACATTTCCATCGCCTTTCAATCGTCGAAATGTATAATAACAGTAATTCGAAACGTCTTTGTAACGTCATACAGGGCGGGATCACGTGGATGGAAACGTTTATTTCAGCCGGAAGTAGAGACATTTTCCGGAAATTTTCCTCTATCGCGTGACTAGCGACCTTCACCTGCCCGCTTTCGTTACTTTCCCATTGATCGTGACGCGAATTTCCTCACCTTCGTCTTGAGTTCTTGACCCTCGATCGCGTTCCAGCGTCTCTAGATTCTCTACGCGGTTTTATTAACGCTATACGTGTGGCTGTGACGAAAAACGCCGCGTGTCACAATTGTGCATTAATCGAGCTGTAGAGTATAGGTTCAAAAAATAATGCAATTTAACCGAAATCCAATATTCAATTCATACACATTAGGCAGACAACGTAAGTCCACAAAATTTGGAGAATTCATTTATTATTTTCTTTTTCAATTAATCTGCGTATACTATAAACGACAATATCTCGAAAGTGAAACAATATAATATATACGACGTTTCTCCTGACAATCACAGATATAATACAGTAAAACCTGTTTTTATGCGGTAGATAGGGACCGCATAAAAGAAACCGCACAAAAAAATATTCGGAAATTTCATAAATACTACATATAATAAACAACTTTGTACGACATACTACAGAAATTTTTTTTTATGCGGCGGAGAGGGACCGCATAAAAAAAGTCGCACTTAGAAAATACGTCAATTATTTACGAAATACATGAGAAAGTGCTTCCAAACAAAATAAATAATTAAATTACACATTATAAAAACATTTAATTTTTCATTGTATACATGGAGAAGTTTTCAAAATGCACATTACATAATTCACTGCTAGTCGTCGTAATCCTTAACGCGCATCTTCTTGTGATGAATTGGTTCACCATCTGCTAGTCTATTTAATATTAGATTTTTTGTTTCTAATGGAATTGTCTTTCTTTTCACTTTTTTTTGGCTACAATTATTCATTTTAAGTGAGTACATATGTTTAAAAATAAAATGAAAATCATAAAAACTATATATAAATAGAAACAAAAGTAATTAATTTATTTACCTTTAATCTCACTATAAAATGAATCCTTAATCACGTGAGTCGTGGATAAAACTCGGAATACGAAGCGTATGCTGCTAGCGCGTCGAGCGAAAATACTTGAATGTACATTGTCGGGAAACTGTTTAAACCAAATGAACAGAGCGTCATGAAGTGAATATTTATATGTACACTGATAGAAAACATTACAGTAATGCCAACGCCGTTGAAATTCATATACCGCATAAAAAAAAATCGCACAAAAATAAAATCGCACAAAATAAATCGCATAAAAATAAAATCGTATAAAAATGGACCGCACAAAAACAGGTTTTACTGTACTGTGCAATAATCTTGTTCAATTTTACATACCAAAATAGACTATTCTTCAATGATAGGTGCTTCATCGTACAAAAAATCAGAATCGTTAAACTTCCGACGTGGAAATCTGATTCCAACTTTATCGCAAGCTTGCCGAACCGCCGCCATTTTGTTTTCCCCCGAGCCTGGCGCGCGAACTCGTTCAAACTGGACGAACTCGGACCGCGTTAACTTAATTGCCACGGTTCCGTCGGGGACAGTGGCGAAGTTTGCAGCAGTGAAATAAGAAAGAAACATACGAGAGGAATTGGAATTTATGCCATGCAGATTCCCCGATCAAGCTGCGTGTACCGTGTTTCGTAATGGCCGCGTCGCCGATGTGTCTCCATGTGTCCGAGTCCACGCTTCATAAATCCTCGCATCGGCGTGGAAACGTGTAATCGGCCGGGAACGATAGGGGATGCAAATTAGCGGATCCGGGCCGGGAGCAGGCGCGAGGAATGAGAAAAAGACAAAGAACCAGCTTCTGGAGCTGCTGCGCGACAGTTTGTTCCTTTTGTCGGGGGCAGAGGAACAACTGGATCGCACCAGCGAAAGTCAGTTCCATCACGAAACCGAAATGTCTTCCCCTAAATCTCGCATACACTTAAGTGCTCTTAGCGTTCCATCTTTAACTCGTCATTTGTCGTTCCTTCGATTGATAATTTATAGTATTATCTCTAAATTTTTTTTTCCATTTTTTCATTTTATTTTCATTCATTCTTCTCCTTATACATATATCCACATAATACACAACGCCCAAAAGCTTTCAATTTAGGGGCTACCTGAGGACCCATTAGGGCCCCAACAATCCCCAGGAAACGACCCAAATGGTTTATTGACCTAAACGTGGCTAAGAGAGGAGGAGATAGATGGAAACGTTCGGACAGAGAACTACCTACCACGGTTAAGAATTTCAAATTCGTTCCGATTCGCTATTCGAGAGAACTGGAGTGGCCCAGTCGAGATAGAGATAGACACTCTAGATTCCAATCGTTTCCGAGGCGCACTCGCTCGTTTCACGCATAATCGCGAGAGTTTCGCGCATACACACGGTGCCTGGGCACATTCTTGCGGCGCGTGTTACGCAAGAATTTATAGAATCGAACTAATAGAAACCGAGCCGAATAAACGTATTTGGAGAGCACCGATCACTCGGCGCTCGACTGCTCTGACGTAATCCACGAATTAATTCAGTCCAGACAGACTCGTGCCGGCTGTCTCCGTCGTGAGAAAGTTAACCCTTATGGTACCTTAATAAAATTTCCGGGTGCCGTCCAAGAATACTCTGAAAAATATGTACTCTTTCAGGTATCTATTAAAATTAACATATTTCTCTTAACAATACAGATATTCACGTTATTTTTTTTTTTAATTTTATTATTCCTAACCAGTAAACGTATGGTCCACTATATATAAACTTATTTTATGAAATATAAAGTGTCATTATGTGTTTGAATTATATTAAAAATGGTATGATATTTTTTCGGAAAACCCACAAAGCCGATATGTCGGCTCTAAGGTACTAAAAGGGTTAAATAATCCTGTATCAAGTACCTTTTCGCTCAAACGAAATAGTTTCATCGTCTTCCGATTTTTTTCCTTGTTCCCATCGAGAAGAACCAGAGCCACAAAGAGACAACGTGTTGCTTCGCGAGCGTTTAGTTTTCGGATGGACAAAAAGGCTCAGGCGACTGGTTCTGCTGAACGAACCAACACGCACACGCCACTTATGGAGAGGGCCCGAGTGGCCTCTTCTCTATGGTGACACCGGGATCACAGCTGCCACCACTTACGATTTCCTCCAACGTCGTTTGTATTTATGTCCTTGAAATTAAACAGCCCTGGAGAGTTGGAAGCTTTGGGGGAATTAGTGAAAAGAGAGGACTGGTCATCCGAGGGGACGAAAGACGTTGTCGGACGATTTGAACGTGGACAATGTATAGTTTAAAGAAACTGGCCCTAGCTCAGCTTAAACATTCAAACCAACCGGGCCAATTTTCTTTTGTTTGCTGTTGTGATATCGGCTATTGTTATTGGACCGTTTTACCGAGTTCAGGGGGAAGGGTTGTTACCTGGAAAGTCCCAGTTCAAAACCCTTCGATTTAAAAAATGGAGAAAAATACTATCCGTCGTGTATAAATTATTTTCGATCAACAAAACATACTGTTACGTTGCTTTGAGTTTGGAAAATCCAACGGGGGATCGATTCCTGATAATAGGAAGGAGATCCGTAAACTAACAATCATTGTTCGATTGTTCCCCGGTGGGCAACACGGTCGTGTGGTACGACACGTGATACCCAGACACCCGAGGAAGCGTCGTCGACGTGCGAAGGAAAAAAGAAAAGAGAAAGAATGAAAAGCATAATAGAGTTTACATGGCACTCATCTCATCGCGTGCTCCGGGGCGGACGAGACTCAGGGACGTTTTTTAAAGGGGGTCAAGGGGACCCTGCGCCCCGGGGCCGTCCTTATTAACGGTGACCTTTCTGGCTCGAAATCGAGAATTTCAAAATTTTCGTACGAAAAGCCCCTGACACGTTCCATTTCTAACTGTCAAGGGTGAAGTGAGGGGAACTTCTCGTGTTTCCCCTCCAGATGTTTCCTTTTCTAATTCCCGTAATTTTTAACACCGTAGAGCTCCGATTCGATTCGGTTCTTACGAGACAGTCTCTTCTTTTCTCCCGTGTAGAACGAAGTAAAAAAAACTACCTAAAAGGAACTGAAAGTCCTTGAGCATCGTTTAGGCGACCCCATTATGTTAATTTTCTTTGTACATAATTGTAGAACGTGTTTCTAATGTATTTCGATGGAGTTGTTCGAATAATTTGGTGTTAGATCGAGCATTCTATAAAAAAGGCAAGGTTCTACCGCAATTAACGATAATGTAAGTATATAACATTCCGTTATTTTCTTTGGACAGACTCGACCTGATCTTCCGGCAGTGAGTAGCGCCATTTCAAAATGGCCGCCGCAACGGATTTTCTCGATAATTTCCCCGATATCGACAAGGATCCCCGAGAAAGTCATTCCGGGCACGAGGCTAATTTATGGACACATTACACCGTGGCCCCGCGTATCAGCATGTGATCCGTGCAACCTTAAACTTGCATCCATGCATATGATTGCATAAACTGCTGGCTTTGTCGGAGTCACGAATGCGGTTAATGGAATATTCTGACCGGAGCCCGGCCTGGGGTGGCCCGTAATAAACGCGCTCCTTCCTGTTATTAATGCGAATCACTTTTCTGCGAGAATTCGACCTGCTCGAAATGTGGGGAGAAATAATCTGAACGATATGGTAATTTAATCATCGTTATTAAATGCCATGTACAGGTCCTGTAAACGGGTGATGCGTGGTTATTTAAATAATTAGGTTCGTTTCGAGGATCAGTTAGTTGTACGAAATTCACATTCTGTGTTCTTTTTTTTTTTGTTTTCATTATCCATTGTAGTCCAGTTATAGTAGTATTAGCTTCGTGGAGCGGGTATTCTTCTTCACAATGTCACGATCGTCGTGCGTGATTCCGGCACGACGTCACGGTCCCATTGACGCCGACCCCAGGCCACCTTAAACACCCATAAAACATTTTCGTGACCTCTTTTTCGTGTAATTCGACGAACACAGAGGCTTGTTCTCCGTTTCCGGTGACATGAAAGCACCGATATCCAACCGGCGAAAAGAGAGTGAGTCAGAGAGAGAGATAGAGAGAGAGAACCTTTCACACGTTCCAACGATTGTGCGTTATACCACTGAATCGGTAAACGTTCCCCGCGTTTCGTATACTGATTCGAAATGCCTCCAGTACGCGGTCGCCGCGACATGAATAATTCGATTCTATCGTCTTGAAGTTCTCAGTGGCGATCAGTGTGTGTGGACCTAAAGAGTACGTAAATATGGGAAGATTCGTCGAATATTTGTACACGTTGCTATATTAAGATCCGTGGATTTTGAGGACAGAAGTGTCGGCGTTCGCGTCAAATAATCTTTTTCGGACGTGTTACGTTACTACAGGTGTTGCGTCGACGCGACCGCGTTCGCTGCAAAAGGGTGGTTTTATACATATACTTACGAAACTTTCAAATGCGTTCAATCGAATCGCCGTACCGATTAACTTTCGCGATGAAAAAGAAAATATGTTATTTCAATGGTTAGTATCTTGTCAATTGAATGATGTTAGGATACACAGTCATCATGTAAATGTCATATTGCCCAAAGGCAGAATTTAGTGCACTCGCCCGAATCGTCCAGTCCTCCGACATGTTCGGACAACCGAGCACTACGTTGTGTATATACGCCAGTTAATTTCGAGTTCGAAACGAGGCTGGTAAGCATAGTTTGTATAATTTTCGAAGCAGCATGCCAGAAAACGTGCATTCCCGAGCAGTAGTTTCCTGTAGGAGGAGGGAGCCTTGGGTACCCGGCGGTGAACCATCGCGTTCTAGCGCACGACACGAGGTCGCGGCGAGGCACGAGGCGTTCCGAGTTTGTCACGGAAACGGCCGAGTGTCGACGAGTTCGCACGAGCCCGCGGCCACGGGGGTGGGGACTCGCGAACGTTCAGTTGCTCGGCTCAGTCGAGCCAGCGCCGTGATCGGAGTTGGAATAGTGACTGGCGATCTGTGTCTCGAGCCAGGGCCAGGCGTAACAGCTTCTTCGGTTCTAGTCGTTCCTTAATCACGCGCGGACACGGAATCACACTTTGGTCGGCTGGCTGAACAAGAAGCGTTTTCGAGAGCAACATATTCCGTATCGTGAGCCGTCCGTTCTTCCCCGGCCGTTATCGCGAGCGCGCCGTTACACGCCTCTCTCGTCCTATCTCTCTCCATCGCTGTCGTCTATCTCTCGTTCTATCTCTCTCCGACCCTTCCGTCGAGAGAGCACACCGTTGTCCGTTGAATTTTCGGTTATTCCATTTGAATCGTTCCCCCGTCGTACGTGTAATTGACTGTCGGGCGAAGGTCTGTTCGGTTTCGCGAGGTCGCCCACAGACACGACACGACAGTGAAAATGCGGTAGTGACAACAGTGTGGTTACCTTCCGAGATAGACTGGGGGGAACAAGGGTACTGTCCCTTGGTTGGTTTACGTTTGTAGGCGCGAGGACGCCACGAGTTCACGTCGCGACGGAGGAGAAAATTATAGTGACACGGGGGAAAGAAATATATTTTGGGAGAGGCTCGTCGTAGCCAGGTCGGTAGTTATGACGAGATCGTGTGTTCGAGGACCAGGAATTTACGCGCATGTGTCCAGTGGGATTTAGTGCCGGCGACAAAGCATTCTTTCCAGATCTGGATACCTTGCTCTCGACACCTACGGGACCTGGATTATCTCATGTCAGGATGGCGCTGGCGCGGTACGTACCTTTCCGCTCGCGACCACCTCGAGCCTTGACATCGCTACGTTGCCAGGGTGGGTCTTTGATCGAACGGCATTTGTTTTTCTTCTCGGTTCTCCGCTGTTTAATTTAAACGGTCTTATCGACCCGATACGCGGACCATTGTCCCGGGTATCCCTTAATCTACTTTGTAATCGTGACATTTGTATTCATGTATAATTAGAGATTCGTGTGGCTTTCAATGCCATACGTCGGACACTTGTTCCTGTCGAGGCTTTCGGATATAATCTGTGGAGAATTGTGTATACATCAGTGTGTTTTGCCAGCAGTACAGCTTCAGCAGTGTCATTCGACCTCTAGTGATGTTGACTACAATACTGACAAAAGGTTAGGTTAACTTTTCAAAAGAATATACAGTTTGCTCCTGAAAGTCTAGATAATAACAGTGTTTAATTGTGGACATCGAAAACTGTACGATTTTCTACGCGGAGATACCGGTGAGCTCTTTGTTTTGAAGTATTCTGCCGCAGATGCCGGTATCTACCATAGAGTGCGCACTGGTCAACGACCCATCCCTGGCCATAACTATAGACACTGATTTAACAGATTTATACGCGGTCTCTTCCTCCTCCTCTGGTATTTGCATAGCTGTCGTGAGCCGTTCGTCGTTCCTTTTGTCGCGATACGAGCCACCGTGGCTCGTTATTAGTTTGAAATTTCTTGGTCAAGTCGCTTGCGTGGCGAAGGTAAGACGTCAAGGTTAATACACCTTTTTGCGTTGTGCCGACCTTCCGAGTCCGATGCGGGCTCAGTCACGGTTCGACAATCTGCCTTTTATACTGAAACGATTTGACCGTGAATATGAGCCAATGGAATTCGAGCGTAGAAAACACATCGAGCTTTGTGTCTTTCCGGACCCGGGCCACCTGAAAAATTCCTCTAACCTCGCGCCTGTGTACAGACAGGAATAAAAGATCTCGGATAATGAATAGGAAACGAGTTTCTCGACTCTTTTGACATTCATTGTCCAGGAAACAAAAGCCGGTATCGCGTCGATTGTTTAAAACACAGCGGATTATATTATTTGAATTTAATACTTAAATGACCAGCGTCGTTCAAGAGAAATCTAGTTATGACGCACGTTTTTAATAGATGGCGCCAAACCGAATAAAACGGTACTCCGAAAGTAGACTTCGAGTATAGGTTAGTTTACGGTAGCGGACACATTTGAATTCCGTTAACACGTTTGACTGGCCCTTTTCCTGTCATTCAACAAGTGTCTAGAATTTTTAGTTTGTATAATATTAAACGTTCATCGGCTTTCGTCGATCGTTGATAAAATCGGGATTCTCAGCTGACCGTAGGTATCGTTACTGTCCTCTAAGGTACACACACACACATATGCTCGATGTATATAAATGTTATTATCCGCTCACGGTTATGTACCGTTTTGTATGACTTTCTCTGTCGGTGGTTTTTATCAGTACGATACGACGCGGCAGTAAACAGCCTTCGGTGCTCATATATTTATGTTCATGTGCGATCGAATCGTGACAGACCTGGCAATGAGGCTTTCCACCCAACCTCGTGTTCCCTCGGAACAGCCTCGCCTTGTACAGAGTAATAGTTGAAAGGAGGATTAAAATTCATATACAGAGGACAAACTGAGGATGTTTATTCGTAAAAGAAAAAAGAAAAATCGGAAATTTTTTTTCGACGAATAAGGCTTTATCAAGAATTACAGGAATACAAAATGGCTACAGCAAGGTTAAATCCACGTAAGTGTCCTTCCTTAAATTCACTTGTTAATATGATCTTTTATTTGACACATGTTGCGATACACCTTGTACAACTAAAACATTACTCTATTACTCTTTGTCAAGTTGTAATAGTTTCAGCTATCGTTTTTTCTCATCCCCCCTTTCGGCCACTTCTGTGTGTCTTCCCAACTGTCGACGAAAGCCTGCTTCCTTTGTAGTTTGGGCGCGTTTATCTCGGGGGTTCGCCCTGAACGCCTCTATTGTGATATTTCGTTCGGTCGGCTGCAATGGCGGGGCGCAAAATACTATTCGGAGAGGGGTGTTGTGGCGGGGAGGGGTTAAAATGGAACGCTACGGGCGTACGAAGCAGTCGGGTAATTGTACGCTGAGAATTAGACAATCGTGTGTTCGGCTCGACCAGCGAATGGGCGTATACCAGCCTCACAGACCTCTTCTCGATGGGGACTATTAGTCATTACTTCCTGCTGCGAGGACGCTATCGGGGCAAAGTGATGAATCACGGGGCTATAAACAGATCTTCGACTTTATAATTGTAATTTAATGAATGCGGCCGCGACGCTCGTGTGGGACCTCACCTGCTGATAACCTTGGCATTGCGAAAGTAACAACTTTTACATCCAAGCTCGGTGAATCCGCAACGCTACCATTTTCCAGATACCGAAATTTCCTTTGGAAAATTAGGGGACACGACTTCAGTGATTTTCGATCACTTACATCTTTCTGCTATTAATATATCTGTTGTTAATATTTAGAGATAGGAGTTAGAACTTAAAAGAATATTTGTTGTATTTCCTAACCTGAAATTTCTTTATATTATGGTAAATACAGTATAGGTTGATTAAACTTTTTTGAGAAAATGGAGTTAGAACAGTTGGAACTCGGGCGATATGTCTGCGAAAGGAAATAATTTGATGAAATTAGATTTCTATGGATACGTTAAATAATTTTAGGAGGAAACTAGAGTGCTCCGGAACGACGCGACCGACTTTGTTCCGTTCTCATTCGAAACGAGAACGAGTTTTAATTACATGACTCAACTTACCCACACGTGATTTTTCGTCATTGTGATTCCTCTCTCTCTCACCCTCCATCGATGTGATGTTTACATAGTCGATAATGTTTCTTTTAGAGTTCCTCCGATTAACTGGCGTTTAATGCGCCGTTTGTATCAGAAGGAAAATTGCTTCGACCGACATCTGTCCTACGCGGGGAACAAGCGAACCCCGGGAGAGTCAATCAATTCGCGTCGCGAAACGTTTAATGCAATTTCCCCCGACACTGATCGATAGAGCAACGTCGGATGATTCGCATTGAGTTATGTTAATTATTTGAAATGGCTTCCAACGCTGCGTTTCGCCGAGAATCATGTAACGATATTTCAATAATCAATATAATCCCATATTTCTTTAACTTACAACATTACTTGGGCTGAAATTTTCGCTCTCGTAATCCTGATTACCGAAATGTAGGTCTCACAGTTTTGCGTGTCAAGTGTCTCTTGCTCTCGAAACCTCTGCTATCTTATCCACGTTTTAAACGTGGGTTCGGAACAGAGTTGGGTAGAATTTTATTCGAATAAAACACGGCGACATGCAGCAGTATCTAAAGGCGTCGTCCTGAGCTATAAAACGGGATTAAATAAATTGTTCAGGATTATTCGGAAGAAGTAGCATTTTATTCTAAAAATTGAAATATCCACGTTTAAAATTACGACGTATTTTTTTTTCGTTCTTTTAAGCTCTAATTGATCTCAGGTTCTAAGTACATACTCCTATATTCCATCGATTACTGCTCCAAAAACACAACCACCCAAAATTCCGAAGGAAACTATCCCCAATATAAATATCTCGATAATTTCGAGCTGAATATTCCAATTACCGTATTAAATCGTTGAATTATAGCATGTACAGAGGACACATAAAGCCGGATATCCAACGCGTCACGGTTCTTTTTTCGTCCCGGTGTTAAAAAACCATCAGCGCAATTATGAACACGTATATACTCGGACGGGTGAGCAGTAAAGGAGGGGGAGCAGTGGGGGTGCACGTTAAATGTTCGCTGGCATAAAAGTTTCAGCGTAACGTGCCGATTGTCGTGAGTTAGATGAATCGGAAAAGCTTTCCGACCTTGCCTGAGCCCGTTATCGTGTTTGCGTCACAATATTTCCTCGCAACGAACCGAGAGAGAGGGAGCACACAAAGCCAGAAATCGCTTTGAGTGTCGGTGTCCTTTGTCCCCCTCCGTCGGGGCACAGCTGATCGACTATCATTGTTCCGTACGCGTATATACTCTCTTTCTCTCTCTGGTCGCATATCAATCGACCAGGTAGAACGCTATCTCGACATAAAACACCTGTTTCTTCCGAACGATATCGATCGTTTCCCACCAGTCTACGCTCTCGCCTGTTCCGTCGAAAATTCTGGGAAAATTGACCGCACTAATTGACGCCTCATCAAGCAACATTCTTCGCTACTTATCGCTGTCGTCAGATGATAACATTTCCAGGTACTTCTTTGTACGGACCAATTGAAAGCGTTATCTCTTGTACGCCGTTTAAAGAATATTACGTGGGGAGTTTCATCCTCGGAAAATGGACTCGTGGACATGGCGGCGATAGGGCCCATTTGAGTCCCTAAACTCATTTTGGTAATTGTAGCTCTACTTCGAAACTAATCTGTCTTCATATCGAACCTAGTGCAGTAGAGCGATCCGTAAGTGAAACTTTCGAAAACGTGGTTCAAACTAGGGTCAGCCACCATTGTTTAGCACTAGAACTATACCAGTGTTGAATGTGTTAACTATGTAATATTATGTGTAATACAGTTTAGTATACCTTGGTATGATATAACTAATACATTAAAGGTGAACATAGATTCTGATTGAAGTACCTTTATAATTTCAGTGATTGTGAGTCAAGAAATCTGATATCTGATAGTTTTAGTGTTAGTATATCAGTCGTAGTGGGGTACACTTGTCAAACGAGGGAGGGGAATTGCGAAATGCAATATTATGTAATCTGTTAACCCGACACAAGCACTTCCTAGTTGTCTGGGATCACAAACAGCACTTTAGCCTCGTGCAAATGAACACTTTCGAATGGCCAGTTAACTCGTATCCCTGGTTAAAAGATTAACGATTGTCCCATCCAGAAATAGTAATCGGAACCTGGACATTGATATCACGTCTGAAATTACGTGGAAACAAGGATTACGCAAGACGTCGTGTGCGCCCGTCATCGTAAATATTTTTCATCCGAGAGCAACGGGGCCTCTCCGATACACGTAATCGCGCCGCAGAAAATATTTTTACCCGCGTCGTTTACAAATCTAATTACCAGCGACTCTTTTAGTATCGACGGTTTTTTTTCCCCAACGAAATTCCGACCGTGAACGTCCACGAAAATGTGCACGCCGATGGGAGAGAGTTAATTGTTTCCCGTATCGATCGCGATACGCAAACGGAAGGATACCGATAGGCAAACGCAATCGAAACGCTTAACAATAGCAAGCAAATTTAGCTAATGTAATGTTCGACTAATGCTCGACGATTAGCAATTAGAGGCTGTACTCTGTAATTTAAACATAGTTAAAAATTATTTTAAAAGCGTTTTAGATGTTTTGTTCGTTTTGCGATATGTTTTGCACGAAACGAAATTAGACGTATTGTTCTTTCCACTCCGACAGTCAAACGTTGTCTCTGGCCAGCGGACTCTATGTACGTATGATCGTCTAAAATTGTGTATGATAAACAGTTTCACGTGGTTTTCATTTTAACTGGAACCCTGATCGAACCATCGAACGTTTATTTTTGCATAAACATTCGATACGACGTACATTTCTGCCCTCCCACGCAGTTCTTTCGCTGTTTCAAACGGGGGCGGAGTTCCACTTGGAACTCGTGTGTATTCTTTCTTTTCCGTCCGCTGAAATTCATACGAAATTACGGACTCCGATTTCAGAAGCGAAGCATCTCCCGTCCTTGGCGACAGAATCATTTTCCTTTCCCCTTAAGCATGTGGAAACAATGCCAGAGAGAGCCTTCGATCGATCATTGCAACGTGTACAGTTATTCTGCTCGAGTGTCCGTTCGTCCTTTTCCAGTAGCAATTTGCGCAGGCGTTTCACGGGATATTAGAAAGGAAAGGACATTAAACAGGGTGAATCAGAGTTTGGCACAATTTTATTAGAATACTACATAGTGAAAAGCAATCATTTAAAAACGTCATAATTACTTTTGAACAATTAATTAAATGAAGTAATCGTTTTGCAGTTGTCGACTCGTTCAAGGAGTATTGTTTCATTTTAAAAATTAGAATTTTTGCGTTGAAACAATTAAAAATAGCGAAGTACTCTTTTTTTATTCTAGAGTTTTACGGTCCTTCCTCTGACCTAGGATTCTACGCAGGTTTCAGTGTGATTAGATAAGACAAGGATAAGGATTTGAGTGGTAATTAGATAGCAATATTATCAGTCTCCCAGAACTAATGTCGAAATTGATATTCAGTAGAGAAGAATTTATACAATAGGACTATCGACAGTTCCTTGCACTGAGGATTCTTCATTGATTTTTCCCTCGTTATCATCTCTATTATTAATTTTATTACAATGTTACGCCCCACTTTGTCCTGTAATTGTCGACGAAGATCTAGTACCTCGTTATAGAAGCCTTTTGAAGACTTTCTTCGCCCCCGTCTTGCCTCTTTTCGCTCTCGTATTTCTATACAAAGTCTGTCACCTGCGTGTGCAAATTTATCCCCTTTTGCGCCTCATCGTTCTATCGCGACCACAGGTGTGCGCATTTTTTCCTCGAACATTGTTGAATATTCAAGCTGACAATATCGATAATGGAGGTGTTCCTCGCGGTGTTAACAGTTTATTGCAATCATTCAAATCGACTTCTCGCGAAATTGCTACCACGGAACCGGTTAACCGGTAATCAGAGGTCTGACCGTGTAAAACATATTAAACGTCGTTGATAAAACGTATCTGCGTTGTTTTCCTTGAAACGTCCGTCAACGAATGGGGTATTTAAAGAAATTACGATGTACGAAAAGTATATATGAAAACAGAAAGGAAACTAACCACCAGCATAACAATATAATATCTTTTTCTCATTTGTTCCTCAATTCAAAGAAAATAATAAAACAGGAACATGTCACAGTATTATTTGCTAGAAAACGTGTTACATAATATGAATTTTCCGAGTCAAAATTTGATAATAATTGTCATTTACTCTCTACTTGAATTACCAACTAAAGTAACTACGAATTAATATCGAATTTCCTGATTATTTTTCGTAAAAGTAGTCTTATGAACTTATAATATTGTGGCACGTGTCTTCCACTGAGCTCCTCAATTGTGTATCATTTAATCGATGCATTGAAATGTAGTCAAAGAAAACAATGAGACGTTTCGGAGCGTCACAGGGTTGACGAGAACCGGCTATAGTCCCATTCAGACCCTCCACCGAACAATTATCACACCGTACGATATATACTCTCTCAGCTTCGGTACGTATTCACCGTCTTCGCGAATTAACCTTTACCTATTTGCGTGTTTGCTCGTTTATGTAACTCGTTGTACGTGTCTCGCTTCCGTTCCCCCCGTGCTGCTGGCCCACCAACAGAGAGAGAGAGAGAGAGAGCCTCTAGAATCCGAACCAAACGCACCAACCACACACGTCCTCGTTCGGAATCAATTAGAACGACCGTGGCGCGCGTGGACTCGTGCTGGATAGGTGTATCCACTACCAATAGTTTCTGTACCTTATTTGGTTCACCGCCCATTTTCAAAATTTTGTTTCTTCAGCCCTTCGGGTAAACTGCCTCTATTATAAAAATTTCAAAGTGTAATTGTGCGTGTAATCTTTGAATTTTAAAAAGTTAAATTTAACACTAGAACTACGAAACCAGTCAAAATGACTGATCAATACACTCTTACAACGACGATTAAAATGTTATGACGATACATTTCCTCAGATCTTTTGCAACTTTTATTACGATATGAGAGTGAAGTAAAGTAGTCAATTTCTAAATTTTCAAAAGTTTTCCACGTTTATCCAGCGATCGAAGCAAATATGCGTTTATCGTCGGTAGTTCTAGTGTTAAAGAAAAAATAACTAGAACGCCCCCTCAGATCTCCTCAGCGCCCACTGGTGGGCGGTAGCGCATGGACAGAACCTATGCATTAACCGAACCGACACGACTCGAGAAAAGTTTTCGTCCATTTCCAAAGATTTGCGTGTTCGATCGTAATACGTCAATTCCAATTTCTTTTTTACTAGGGGCAACGGTTCGTTGAGGAACTGTCTCGATTGAGCAGTGGGGAATATCGAGACCAGTGCTTCTCAGGCATTTTCCTCTCCGTGATTCGGGAAATCGTGTGGTTTCAGAGCTATTATTATATCGCAACGACGAGGAGTCGAGGCCAATCGATGTCCGGTGCGCGATGAAATAAAGCCGAGCACAAAGGCGGACACGTCGAGGGGCGCAGAGGGGGAGGGCGACGGAAGGAAGGAAGGAAGGTTGTCCCTCGCTAGCGGCAACCTTCGGCTTCAAGGGTACAGGGCCGTACGACTCGTCCCCACGGTTTTTCGCCCTCTCCTACTTCGTCCCTTCTTCCCTCCCCCACGGTTGGCCCAGGCTTCGACTGGAATGCAAAAGCTCTCTTCACGGACGCCCGAAAACGGGCTGACGTTTCCCAGAATCTTGCCAGAGAACCCTGATTGTGGGCAGACCTTCTGCGAAATGTTGCTCGAATAACAAGAAATATGGTATATCTGGATCCCAGAGTGTGTTGAGTCTTTATAGAAGAAATGAAAGGTGCAAAGAAATCTTGCAATTTTTGAGCCGTTCGGTAAGAATATAATAAAAAACAATTAGGCTGGCTATATAGAGTTCTGTGAAATTATAATAATGTGTCGATACTATTAAAATATCTGTAGAACAAGATATGAACTCAATATCATTTTTATTCGAATATATTAAAAACTAAAGAACGTAATAATTTTTCTTATCGGAAAGAATGAAAAATTTGATACGATAAACATGGAAAATGTCATTTTTTTAAGGAAAGTGGACTTCATACATTCTGACCCTGAGGTCCAGATATAGACTTTTCACAAAGACGGTACCATTGGACGGTAAACTGTAACAGTCATCCAGCGACACGATCGTTAATAACTATGTTTAGCTTGTCATTTCGATAACGATCGTCGGTTTCTTCGATGATTTTTCGTCACTCCACGGCGGAGGACACGTGTGATTCCGTGTGTGAGTCTCGATCGATACGACAGTTCGTTAATCGAATAACGCACGAAGGAGAGAGCCGACTCGACGGGCGGAATTAATTCACCGAGTTAATAGCGCAATTAGCCGTGGCTCTGCGCTCCGATATCACTCGACGACAGCTGCGTAAAACGGCGGAGAACCACTGGGAGAGAGAAGGAGCTTTTGTCCGGCTCACAGGCCGAAGTGCAATTCGGGTTAATTGGAGAACAAGAGAGAAACTTTACGGGAGGTGAGAGGGCCCGTGGAGCCTCGCCTCGACTTAGGTACTTTAGCCCTTAAACGCCTCCCACCTTTCTCCTTGGCTTCCGATTGACCGACCGAAACCAGGGAACAATCGATCGACACTTTAGTTGTGTCTCCGTTTCGACAGATCTATCTCGGTAGTTCGTGGAATTACAATAATTAAGTGGCGTTTAAATATTTCATACACAATTCACTCCGTTGCGAATTGATAATTATTGCCAGGTGATTCATCCCCCTATTCACTGGAAAGTCGCCGTCGAAAATGAATGATCTCAATCAAAATTCAGTTTCTTTTTTCCATGATCGATTAACATCACAAGCCGGTGAACCGTAATTTCACGACACCGACTGTTAATGACTCTAGCGAACCGCAAGGAAAACCGTCGTCGATTCTGCATTCGTCCCGTTCCCATTAAACGGCCGAGAAAAACCGGTATCGCGTGTCCCCTCCTCGAAACATCAAGCCAGAAGAGACTTCTTCTATCCAAATAGAAGATAGTCGAGATATTCTCACGAGGAAACTCCAGAAAATAAAGGGGGCCTAGCGCAATAAAAGCGTGTTTCTAAGACGACGGGGGAAGGGGGGTCAAACACAACAACACGTTCCACGGAAGTTTCTTTGTCGCTCCACGCTGGCCGGTTGTGCTTGAAGTGCCGAAGGCATTTCTCGAAAGGCACAAGCAGCTGGGAGGGAGTGCGCAGGGTTTCCTTCTCTACCTGGCGGAGAGAGGATGGGGCCTCTCTCGACCCAGGACTCGCGAGCTCGTCCTTCGAGGGCCCATAGGGCTCTCCGGGGCCCTCTTCTTTTCTCCGGGGCCGCTACGGCGGCGTACTATCCTGCCAAGGGCAGGGAAGAGCTCCCTGGACTCCCGACTTGTTTCCAACAGGGGCCACTGGCCCCGCTACGTGGGATATACCGGACGACCTTGGGCCTCATGGCCAATTTGCGAGGTCCATTCCCTCCAGTTGGGCCCTTACGGCCGTCTTATTAGCCACCGAGAGTCACCTCGCTTTTCCACGCCATCTACGGAATCCAACGATCGCTTTTTACTGGGCCCCACCCCCTTTTTTCGTCTTTTGGATTTTCTTCAGTCCTCTCACGTTCTCTAGCTGGAACAAACCCTATGGATCGCTGATGTAAATCGTATAATAAGTAACATAAGATGCACACAGTGGTTCCGAAAAAGGAATAATCCGCCGAAACGTTCGTGTTTCAGCTTACAAAATAACGGACAGATGCTCTGTTCACAGTTAAAAATTTTGTTCATTTACAGAGTTTTGTTTGAGTAGAACGTATGGATATCGAAATGTTTGATTGCTTACGTGAACTGCTAAATTTTCATTCTGGACCACTGTGGGGGGCGTGTACCATCGAATTTATTCGCGTTCGTTTGTTTTCGACTTCGAAAAGCTTGAACGCACTCGGTTTTTTACATTCTGTACACGGCTAAGTGGAATTAAAGCGGGTAATATCGAGATAATTGTTACTTCTTTTTTTTATACACGAGACACCACAGTAACCGGAGGCCCACACGTACGCTGTCTTGGATAACGACGACTAATGATCGATGAAGAAACGTAAATTACCACTGGGGACACACACACAACTGACGCTGGGTGTGCAAGCCACGTGGTATTTTCAAGCCACCCGTCCGCGTATTCAACCGCAATTACGTAGCCTTCCACTCTTATTCGATTACCATTTGTAATTCTCGGATTTTAATGGCAGGGACACGGCACTCGTTGCGCGTTAATCCACGCGATTATATTCTTTTATACGCGAGAGAAAACGATCGCATATACCCCTCCCCTTGATTCGAGAAAGAATATAGAAAAAGAGATCGATCAGGGTCGGCCTGAAAAACATTTTGCACACATACCACAATATTTCACCTCGTATGTAATTTCGCTCGGAACAATAATTACCGTAAACAAATTTCAGTTTGGTGATGCAAGCATTGCTCCATTTTCGTTGAACATTGAACGTTCGAACTGCAACGCATACCGAAGTACGTTACCCAAGATAGCCCCCACCTGTAATCAATCTACGTTATTCCTGGTACCCCAGTATTGCCATTGATTCTTGCCTCCGACTCCATATACACTCCACTGTCTCGCGGCACGAATTATCTGCGCTGGATGTACACGATATATTGGGAATAAAATATCGATATTATCGGTATCAGTACTGGAATATATCTTCGGATTAACCCTTATGGTACCTTATCAGCTTTCCAGGTATCGTCCGAAAATACCTTGGAAAATATGCGATTTTTAAGGTGTCTATTAAAATTAATATATTGTTCCTAAAAACGCAGATATTTTCACGTTTCTTTTTTTATCTTATTATTTCTATCCAGTAAACGTACGTTCCGCTATTTAAACTAATTTTCTGAAAAATAAAGTTTCATTATATCCGTTTAAATTATACTAGAAAGCCGATATATCGGCTCAATATATTTGTCGGAAAACCTACAAAGTCGATACATCGGCTGTAAGGTACTAAACCACTTAAATATCGATGTTCGAATTGAAAAGTATCGATGCTCTATCGCCCCATCACTAGTACAAGAGTCGCGCGCATGATTCTTGCCGCTGCGTCCATAAGCCGTTCAGTTATTTCCGGCACGAATCATTCGCGTACGGGAGCGGTTGGTGTTTCCACGGACGTTGCCGTCGTTTCGCCACGTGTGTCCATTAAAGTCAATGTCAGAGCATACGCGGTGGCACGTTGATCGTGGGTACGTACGGTCGGTTTATCGAATTTTATCGTGCGACATGAGGCCCGCGCGTGAAGAGACCCAGAGAGTAGGGATGTCTGATATTCTTCAAAGAATCGTTTCTCAAAACGATTCTGAATTGAATCGTGGAGAATCGATTCCCTTAAAAATCTAATAAAAAGATTCGATTTTTTAAAAATCGATTGAAAAATCGTAATAAATTTCATATTAGATTAGTTCTTGATTTCAAGGTATATTTTTCATGATGTATATTATATATATATCTTCTCTTATATGTGCCAGACATGTATGTATTATACATATACGTATGATTAAATAATCAAGTAAAAAATTTTCGGAACATTTGATTGTAAAAATAAAGTATTTGTTTCCTATTGCCTTGAGTATGAACACCAGCGATCTCGAAGCTAAAACGAAAATTCATCATAAATATGGTGTACTATTTAGAAATTTATAACAAAATTTTAGAAAATTTGCTAGTTTTTGTTATACAGTCTTTACCTTCTATGCCCAGAATCGATTCAAAAAATCGATTTTTTAAAGAATCGAATCGGAATCATCCTACCAGAGAGACCCAACGGTCGCTCACGGCCGGACCGGATTGGTTCTCCCTCTTTCTGCACGTCGTGGGTACGTGTGTGTTTGTGTGTGCCTCGACGTCTTCGCTCGGGATTCGTGCGTCTCTTGGCCGTGCGAGCGCGACAAGTCGACGGCGCGTGCGAAACGGCCAAGCCGCAGCAGTCGACGTAGCGCCCTTGAAGCGAGTGAGTTAGCCTTTGTCTTATCACAGTCAGTTTGCGCCAAGCATCAGCCTTGACTTCGTCCCCTCCCTGCGTCGACTTCGCTGCGAAAATCAGTCTGTCCCTCCCCACCATTTCCTCGAGGATTATCCGAAGCTCCGTAGGACATTTGAAAAACACCTATTTTCGCGTAATATCCGCTTCCTTCCGCGACAAATCGCATTTTTAGTTGGCAGATCGAGTCAGCTGCTTGTACAGAGCTCGCTAACGATGGTTACGATGATGATTTGGCGCGTAATACACTAGGTGTGCTTGGAAGTTACGACGTTAGGAAAACAGGGAACTGTTAGGATTTTTTTTTACAATTTTTTGTCTAGCATTGGAGATAACGGAATTGTTCGATTTATTTTCCTTGGCATTGCATTCTGTTGTGCACAGTAGTATTGTCCTGGTTGTTAATACAAGATTTGTTTAGTTGTTCAGTACACTATTTCAGCCATCCACAGTGACTAACTCTATTTTTTTCAGGGTTTTCTGGATTTTTTAGGTAGCATTGAAGTCGTTCGGTAGAATTTTTTAGTCCTTCACAAGGCTGAAGTGACTGACTCCATTTTTCGATTTTCTTCAAATTTCAGTGTCCAAGCACTCAATCTATGCCTGTTAGTATTTAAAATTTTTGCCTGTAATTATTTCATCCTTATCTAAGATTCTATTTATTTCACAACGGAACAGAGCACCATGATGGACACAAACATGCATCCTATCAAATTATCAAGTTTGTGCATGGAATAGTTTTAACGGTTACCGTATTACAATTCCCCGAGCGTTGCGTAATTTCTCGTAACGAGGAGGAATCGTGAATCATTAAAGAGTTACGTGAATACCAGAAGTTCCCTAGTGCACATGAGAGATTCTTACCGTTTCTAGACGAACAATTCGTGATACTAACGGCAGGAATCATTTAATTTTCCTTAGATTCATCTGTTAGTGTTCTCCCTACAAAAAAAAAAATTATCGACGTCGACGCATAAAATCGCTGCAATTCGATTAAGGGCACGGAAAAACGGGGGGAAAATGGTAACGCAGAGAAAGAGTTTTATTCTGGTTTAACGGCAACGAAACACCATCAGCGAGGAGAAACTCCAACCGAGTGTTTTCAGATTAAATCTTCTGGGATATCGCGGCCAGGGAATTTCAGCGACTTTTCCGGCGATAGCGACCTCGTCCGGTTTCCGATTTCTGTCGACGATCTCGGGTTTCTTCGCATCTCTTCCATATGCCCTCGTTTCTGCCGCGCCACGGAACGAGAGAGAAAGAGAGATAAAACCGCGAACTTCCGACGACGCGATGCGGATGATCGAGTCACTCACGAGAACCTGTTCGATTTTATATCGAATCCATTGCTCACTACTAAACTGTGGATTTTTATGCAAAATGACATATTCTAATGTAATTTATAAAGTGAAGAGCAAACGTAGAAATTTATTTTTCCCCTTCAGTATCTTATCAAGTTCAAATTAAAATAGAAAAATTATTGGATCCGATGAACGTTTTGTCTTTTATTGCATTTCACAGAGCCCTATGGGCCATAAATGCATAAAATCTGCAGTCTACTCATTACTAAACTGTGGATTTTCAAAGTAGACATTTAAAAGTAACATTTTAAAAGTAAATATAGGAATTTCTTTCTTTTCTTAAGTATCTTATTGGGTTCAGAATAAAATGGAGAACTCGTTGCATCCGATGAAAGTTTTGCGCTTTTGCACTCTAGGCTACAAATGCATAAAATCCGCAATTTACTCATTACAGTCCCATTTTGAAATCACTGCTCCTCTATCGCTCTGTCATCACATCCTGAGCAGTTATAGAGAGGTAACACTTATCGTAGAGGTAACAGATATCAGCCTATTAATCAGAGAAAATCAGTTAACTCGTCGTTTATACTCGTGTGTGCAAGATACTACATATACGGTTCAGTGAAATTTTTTCGAGGACACTGTGTGAACGTGTGTGCAGATACTTTTTGCACTCGTTGCGTTTTCTACGGTAACTGGGGCTCGAAAGGTGGCGGCTTTAAACGGGGCCAGTCAGCGGCAAACGTTTAACCTCAGTAACCAGCGATGATTTTGTCAATCGGCCCGATCTGGGTTTCGAATCCGTTGAAACGGGAGGCGTGGGCCAGGCCGGAGAGGCCAGGGGAAAGTGGAACAGAGCTCTCCGGTGAGCTCGCCGGTGAAAACGAGGAAGTTAGGTGAAAACCGCCTATACCGAGCCGAAACAACGCAATTAAAGCGAATATACCGTGTTCTGGGAAACGAATACTCCCAACGTATTCAGCTACGAAGAAGTTTGAATCTTTCCTGTACCAGTGTTCCCTTTTCTTTTTAATCGAAATAAAGTGGACATATTTGATCAGTATTATACAAAAATTTATCAATTAATTTCGAATATTTAATCCTTCGACCCTAATATGACCGTTGAGCCAATCTCTTTACAAAATCATAACAAGTTGATCCTCCAATTACTTTCTAAATAAACATTCGATCGTTCATTTAGAAAATTCTATCGATTAATTCCTAATTGATATTTTGTCCCTAATATGAGATGAATTGATCATCCTGCTTCTAAATAAACATAATACATATACTACTACCTCTATATGTCTCAATAGTATATTTCTAACAAAAGGATCGAAGTAGATATGCTCCAATATCAAAATAATCTCACCAGTTACACACACTACTTGCTCGAACGATTTTTGTCATACTCTCATAAGAAGTCCACCAATAAAGAACACGAATTATCCACGCCCACAGCTGCCAAAGCAATAATTTCTATTTCACCGATTCTTGCCATTTCTGTAACAACTCGGCCATACGTCAAGAATCATATTCCCTGTTTCTGAATGGGAAATCGTAATCGGAAAATTTCTCCATTATACCCTCTCACCTGGAACCGACCATCGTGAGGCTAATTACTATCGAGCGGCTGGTGTATTACCATTCCCTCGATATATATCATATACCCACGGGGTCTCTCGTTTCCCACAAAACCATGCTCGCGTTTACGTTCACCTCGACTACGAACCCACCGCGGAATCACGATAGAGAACACACAACCGTTTATCTTTCTCCCTGGGCGAAATGTCGCCGTCGAGACACACATAGGAGAGAGTTGCCTATATTGGACCGGCTCCTAGATTCGATCATTTGTGTTTCTCTATAAAGAAATATATTTACAGATTTTCCGTTGCGTATATTGATTTAATGAGCGGAAATAAAATGTGCAAGAACAGTGAAACAGGTAATTAATTTGTTTGTCGTTTCACGTCGTCGAGATATAGAAATACGTGGTGCGTGATCATTATTTTTCGTCCTATTTCAAGTGAATTTCATTTTACATCTTGTAAGTACCATAATTTTAAATAATACTAGTATAAAGTGTACTGTCTTAGCTACAATTTCATATTCATACTTTCCGATTTTCGTTTAAATATAACAATGAAAATATATTTTCTCTGGTGCAACCTACAAGTTGCCTAATATTGGACCATCGCGAGTTGCCTAAATTTGACTGGTGTATACTAGGGTATAATCTATATCCTATATAAAAATAGTTCAAGAATAATTCAAAGTATACTGAAAAGGTTTTTTTCTGTTAAATTTTTCTTTTCATTCAGATTCAAAATGGCGACAACACGAAAATATGGAAAATGTGAAACCGACTAAGAAAACGTACTTTTTTTCTTACTGTTTCTACTTTTTTCAATGTCCTGAACAGTTCTTTTAAAATTGTAGATTTAATTTTATTGGTTTTTGATGCGGTCCAATGTAGGAAACCGGTGGTCCAAATTACGAAACCAGTTGCCTGGAACGGACCGAAGTCATTAGTTTAGTTTTTGAAGATATTATTCTTATCACACATTTTTTCAAAACGACCAATACACCATACAATCTACGTATAATGCTTGTCTTTTTTCCGTTTCTCTTTGCATCCTGCGATGTTCTATGCGCGCGTAAGGGAGAAAAATAAAAAAAATGGTCCAAAATAGGCAACTCTCCCCTACACACAGTATATGTCGTTCCTCTTCTGCATATAGCGGCTCTCTTCCTCGAGCCAAGCGTGTGTAGTATATCTAGCGCGATGGCAACGTGGGAGTAACGTGGAAGTGAAAGTCAGCAGGCTCTTTCGTCGATGGTACAGTATGGTGGGGAGCTTGCGTAAAAGGCACCCGTTAATATGTTGACGAAGAAGACATTTAATGGATGTATCACAGACAGACTGGAGTGGGGGGAGGAATTATCGTGCAATTTTCTGGGTGGTCCACCGAAGACGTTTAGGAGAAAGCGCATCTATCCTGCCCTTTTAGGATCCTCCAATAGACCGTAGAATGCAGGTGGGCGAGACTTCATTTCCTTTGATATTCTGCTCGAAGAATTCTCTTCGAAGGTGGGATCTTCTTGCGAAAGGAAGTCTACGATCGAGACGAGTGCTTTTACACGATACCCTAAGATAGGCAGCTAGGTGTACTCTCACCTTTAGAGTATGTTCATTCAATTGTTCTTGTTTTAACTCTTTGTGACCTGAAGTTTCTTTTAAGAGTGTAAAATAATATTCGATTACACATTTCAACTCTGTAGACTGTTTAGATCATATTCTGTTTAAAAACAATGTTCATATGTCCCATAGTTTTTTTTGTGATGTAATTCTGAAGTCACTAGACCCACTAATATTATTCGGAGCATGAATGAATTTACATTAATAGGAACAATATGTATCTGCAACACACTGTACCTTTTTGTGAAATTGTAAGAAAGTTAAAAGTCCAATAAATTCTAGTATGGTTTTCATTTTCATGTGGAACCTAATAGGACCTTCGACACAGAAGAATGATATTTGTACAAAAATCCGCAGTCTATTTATCACTTAGAGAACAGCAGTGCCTTCCGAGATCGTCTTTCACTTGGGTCGATAAAAGTGTTTTTCTTCCTTTTTACCGGCTTCGTTCAGGTAAAAGCAATGTAATCGCGTGATTTCTCTTATCTATTAGTCGTGGAGCGCGTTGGAAAGTGAAAGGGGAAGAAATGAGTTTCTCTATCGCTTAACCGAAGGGGTAGAGGGGGGGGATTCGATTTATCCTTTTGGAAAAATCGTCTTATCCAGGGATCGAAGCCGGAAACAAGACACACGTGCACCGGTAAAATCGAATTAATGGCGTAGTCTGTACAGTCGATCAATTTATTCAGAACAGCCATTCGACAAGTAAGAATTGTACTTGTTTCTCCAGTATATGTACCTTTCTCTTTGAGTGATTGTTTCATTCGTAAAATTGACATTTCGAGCAACGGAAGTTCGTACGGTGACATAGGGGAACCGTATCAGTCGGAAACGAATATATGGCGAGACACACGCTTTATCAGTCCTATTTTCAAATATCGCGGTTGACCGTGCACGCGGACGAAATATATTTTCCTTCGCCTCTCCCCCTCCCTTTTCCTTCGTTTGATACGTGAACCGCAATTTAACCGTATGTAGTTCACCTCCATACCTCCATATGTCTTCTTGATGTGACGCGACTGGCATCCGTAAGCGGAAGTGTAGTCCTTTGGTAGGGGATAAACACTGATATTAACCTATCCGGTGTCACGAGCATTCTCACAGGCGCGTATTTATTGCCGGTTATACATACGTTGAATACGTTGTCTCTCGATGATCGTGAAATACAAATGAATCGGTGACTGTGTATACACGGTGATTTAAAAAAAAAATGTGTACATAAATTATAGAATAGATAATGCTTATCAAATAATGAAAAACAGTCCTGATAAACATAGGTGGAAGAATTATTATTTTCGAAGTTGGAAACAATGGATTACCTTATCGTTTCTTCTTTTCCTGGTTACTGAAGGATTTTCACAATTTTCTTCAATGTCACTCGCTTTAACCGAAGCAAACAATTTTTTACAACTTTGAAAATATTTATTGATCGACCTATATTTATCAGGACTTTTTTTTTAATCGTCCTGTATGTTAGTTACAAGACTATAGTGATCGAACAGTTTATATACAAAGAAAATTTTTTGCCAACCATTGTTACACAGATCAAAGGGAAAAGTGCCTAGTTGCCAGTGAGAAATTAAGGGGTTAATTTTGTTGAAGTTAGTGCACATCTACAGGTGGTGTAGAATACACAGTGAAATATTATTCCTTCATGTCAAAGGTAAAAGGAATAGTAGGTACTGATCCGAAAAGTGTAAGGAGTGGCCAAAGTTTCGAAGTAAAAACCTCGAATGAAATCCTTCATTCAATTGTGCGAAAGTCACTGAAGTCTGGAACACAACCTCCAATTACAATTCCTCCTCGATCACCAGACACTCGAATTTCTTTTTTGATACTAACTACTGCACCGTGTAACTCTTTAGTCACTTCAAAGTGACTCAAACCCGAGAGGGTTAATAAGACCAACAATTACCAACGGCACGTGTGTACAGCACCCTTCACGAAAAAAAGGGCTGCCTTTGAGTTCGTTCCTCTCGCCTGAAGAACCGCTCGACGGTTTGAGGGGAGGGGCCTTGCTGCCACTGAGGGGTTGAAAGAAAATCGAATTGATATGACGGAGAATTGTAGGATCGATGACGAATAGATGATAACTACTTGTAACTAGTAACAGACGCTAATAGTCGTAAGGGGACGTTTCTCATCAAAATTTCACGTGTAAATTGTTCCACCTTCACCTATCATGTAACTCCACCAACATATACTCACTGTCTATGCAGTGTTTCGTTAAAATGAAGAAACCAGGTTGACGTTCGAATATTAATGAAAACACGGTAATAACTAGACTGTGGAAGTTTATACAAATTTACAATTACAGACACTAATAACGCAAAAATTAAAACTAAGTAGAATTTTGATTTTTGTCCTAAAAGGCTTTGCTACCTTAATAATAAAACATAGATAGCATTATCACGTTTCCTACTAAATGTCACATATGTATAACGATCCAATTTTAATCTCGGAATATTTCATTTGACAAAAGCCTAATGTGTTTTGCAATATTATCCTATATTTTATGTCATTCATCATCTTTATTTAATGTATTTCCAATATCTACTCAAGAAAGTGAGAATATTCCACTGAAGAGACCGATGGAAACTTACAGAATGATCTGTCACGAACGTCCTCGAAACCATATGGTGGTAGCGAATGTGTTAAACTTTACTGAAACATTTGCTTTATTATATTTTCCAAGCTAAAAAGTCTAATACCGAAATAGCACAAAAACGTCCTATCTACGTCCGATGAACGTATGTTCCGGACGTTTTGTACATTCATGAGGTTCCATTACCTTGTACGGAATGACATTGGCAAAAATACTAAACGAAACCATCCAAAATTTAAGTCTTATGAACGTCCTAAGGATGTCCAAAATGGACGTAGGACATTCGGATATAAACTGGACATGAAACGGACGTCCTTAGGATGTACGGTGTTATCTGGGTAATAAGACTGTGTGCACTCATTGTATGCAATGCATAATCATTGTCCTGAATAATATATCAAAATGGTCCAGTTCTTGTGAGGGATGAGGCCAGAATGTCTGGCATCGATGGTTCGTTGGAGAACCGAAGGATTAACCCGGCCAATCCGTTGCCTTTATCGCGTTAGCGTATCGATTGGCCAGGTGATAAGGGTTAAAAGATTAGGACAAGACGATCCCCTCTCTGTACTCTCCTGAACGGGCCAGGTCCGATGAACCTGCGGGGGCTAATGTACTCGAGTCGATGATGCTCGAGTAGTTCCGTACTTGGCACACGTGAGCACCATCGCGTGCCCTGCATACCCTTCTTTTCTTTCATGCTTCTTTTCCTTCGTCCTCCTCCCACAGGGGCCACCTCCTCTTCCATCTTCCTCTCTGTCTATTCTAGCCCGCCCTTTTCCTAGCGTCGAGCGAGTAGTCCCCCTTGAAGCGGCACAACTCTTGTTCACATGTGTGTATGCGTTAGTCGATCAACCATGGGTGACCTTCCCTTATGGAAATCAGAGGAGTTTTTTTTTGTGAGATCGGCTGGATTGGAACACTTTTGATTCACCTTTCATCAGCCGTTAGATTGGGAAATATTTAATATCGAGGAGCCTTCAAACACTTTCAACAGGATTTCAATCATATCCTGAGTACTTTGTAAATGCTGAAGGGTGTTCTAAATTATTGCGAGTGTAATTAGGGTACTAGGTGTGTTTTCTGGCTAAATTGGCTAGATGGAACACCCTCGATTCGATCTTCGTTGTCTGACTCTAGGTTTGGATGATTTGGTAGTGAACATGACGACTGAACTACAAATCATATTTTGATATTGTGCCTGTCCAATTATGAATAAAATAGAAGGAGTTAGTTCATATCATCCTAATTTGTTCTATGTTGTTTCTCTGTTACAGACTTGCGGTGAGCGACTGTGCGCCTCAAACGTCGCGGGTCAGCTCGAACTTGCACAGCAGCAGTAGTATGGCAGTAAGCCGTGTACCAAGCCCTCCACCACCGGAAGTGAACACCCCTGTGGCCGAGAATTGGTGTTACACGCAGGTACGTAACGGACACTGTTCATCTGTTGGCTTCACTGACCTGAAATTAACAAATACGTAATTAACGGAATCCATAACACAGAATTCCGAGGATTAACATTAGATTGTTGATTACTTAGTCGATTAGACAGTTGTGTACTTTATGTTTCGAGTGATTTATAGCGAAGACAGTCCAGTATTTAGAGTCAAGACATCGCAGTCGAATTAATTATAGCAGACACATCGTGTTTCGCTGACTCGGGGCGAAGAATCTGGTTCTAAATCGAGTGTGTTGCACAAAGAGGAAACGTTCTCGAAGGGCCGCAAAACGTATCGCGAACCTTCCCTCCCCTCTGGCCGATGATTCCCGTCTTCATCTTCGTCTTCGTCGATATCATCCGCGTCCGTGGCGCGTGAGAGCACGCGCTCCTGGCGCTCTCGTTCTATTTTTACTGCTCGTCCCCTCGCGATGTGAACGACCTGCAACTAGATATCTCGTTCCTCCCGCGTTCCCCTCGCGGATCCTCGCGACTTGGCCGTGGAAACGTTCGGTGGGCTTCACGGGTACAAAAATTCGCGACCTCCACAACCATCAGCCTCCTTCTATCAACCTTCCATTGACATCGTTCCAAACTACGACGAATCCCAATACGTCTGAACTCGTGAAAACCATCGAACACTTGGATAGATTCAGCCAGAGATTCTTTAGGTAACAATAAATCCACTTTAATATTTTCACTCCTTTTGTAATCTGGTTAAAGTAAAAATGAAAAACTTTTTCTAGGGTATATAATCCATCCTCTTCTGGAGAAACATTATTTCTCATCAGGATTCCGGTCATAGCATACCTGGTTCGTTATTATCTTAACCATAATACGTAAGAATTGAAAGTTTTAGGGTTTACAATTATGCCACGAAGTGTAGTTCCCACACCAGAAGAGTATTCCCGAATTCCCTATCGGATCCTTCGAAGATTAGACAGACATTACACTGAATACGTGTCTTCAATGAATTTTCGGAACTTCGACCTCATTCACGGTAAGACGGAAGCTTCCCAGGAGTTGGTCGATTCCCTGGAAAGATTGCTATTAGTTGGATTCAAGAATCAAGCGAAATCCCAGTCTCTAGAAGAGAGTACTCTCGGTTTCCAGGGAACGAGGTGCCCGAGCCAACGAGCTCGAGCGCATGGGGGGGCCTCTCTTACCACCGAATCGAAAGTCGATTCGTGCTCCAGTTAACTTTCGTAATGCACGCCGATTTCGCCGCGTCAGCGCCCGGTGGTGCAGCAATCGTGCGCACCATCGCCGCTGAATCTGTCGTAACTCGCGGGCAACAAGCCCTCCTTCCCCCGATCGATCGATCGATCGAGTCCGATAAAAGCGTAGAAAGCGACCGAGATGCTGTGCGCGCCTTTCGAATCTTGTTCGCGGCAGTTACCATTTTCCTCCCTTGTAAAATCGTCCGAGACATATGGACTTTAGGCTGGGTACGAATTTGAAATTTTCAGGGCCCATCCGAGGGACTTACAGTGACCCAATATGTAGATCAGGAATTTTTAATAATTGAGGGGCCAGAGATGGGCACAATTTTATTCGAATAATACATAGTGAGAACCAGCAGTATCTAAGATCGTCATCCTGACTTTTAAACAGTTCATGAGATTAAATAATTGTTTGCAAAGTGTCCACTCATTTAAGAAGGAACATTATTTTATGATAAAAATTAGAATTACCACGTTCAATCAAGTAAAAATGACGATACATTTTTTTCATCTTTTATTCGTTATTCGAAACTTTTTATTTCGATTATTCTAGATAATGCATTTGCCCATCTCTGTGAGGGAATGGAAGAGTGGCACATACCACTATACTACAAAGTTACGCAATTACTTTTAGGAGAAATAAGGTTAGAACCTTATGATGGTACAAAAAGCGAAAAACCGACATAGACATTTGTCCTTTTTCCACTGAGTCGTCTAAGAGAAATCTTAGTAGGCGCAACACTGTCATTTGGAGCCCCAGATTTCTGTTCGAATGCTCCACTGATTTTGTAAAAAATCGTAAATACTCTGTAAAGGTTGAAGGGTGCTCCAAACTTTTTAGGGTACAAAATTAGAGTATCTTGTGTGTTTGGGTAGACCTGAATCCATCAGATATCTTCCTAAAGAGTTCCACAAAGACTCACCAGAGGTATCAAATATCTCTGGCCACTTAGTAGTCCAGAATTCATCAAATATACGCCCCTACGAAGTAATCCTCAACTGTCCCGACACAAAGGCAGTCTGCCCCCCTTACTCTGGCTTCGATCGCTATCGGTATCGTCACCTGGCCCGCTCCACACGATCCCGCTAAAGGCCATTATCACTCGTTGCCTTTCATTTCCACGTCGTTATCTCGAGGCACGTGTTCATCCTCTCACCGACGCATACACGTTCATGGGACGAGCAACTCGAAGCTTCGTAAAAACCAGACTCTGATAGAAAGCAGGGGCTCCTCTGCCAGGAAGACTCTAAGAAATATATACGACGTATGTCCGGAAAATACACTTTTTATTTGGATGTAGCTTTGTACCTGTATGTACTATTTGAACCTTTATGAGTGCTCCTGATAAACAGTAAAGCCCTGCTTATCTTCAGTCGCAAATAATACGCAATTGTTTTAATCGTCCGAATTCGTGTGCGTCGAATTTCATGATTGAATGCTTGGTGTTCGAAGACTCCTCGGCACTGAACATTAAATATATCATAAACTAATAGCCTCATCATTGGCTTCAGAATTCCAAAATCTATCACAGTCCTGAACCTCGTTAAAAAGTCAACGTTACATCTGGGAACCTTTCCTTGTCAGTGTCGAGGAGCCTTCGAGCACTCATCGAGGATTTACTGTACATTGAAAAATAGAGCATAAGTGTAGATCTGTGCAGACCTAACTTAGGGGGTTCACGAAGAACCTGTCGAAGGTGTTTCAAAGCAGAGACCTTTCAAACAGAGATTCACGTCCAGGAGCACGAGATCGTTTACCTCGGTGGTGGACCTGTGCTCGAACACCGTGTCCAGAGATTCCTACCGGAAGCCTCGACTTGGTCTGGTGCTTGAACCCGTGCGCGCACGCCGCTCCCGTAAACGGGCACGGGTGATTCAAGGCCGATCGTCGACGACCGCCCGGCACACCGGGTTGAACGACTCCTGGAGGGCGTCGACCGGGCCTTCGTCTTCTCCCTTCCTTCCTTCGTTCGTCGCTACGCTCTGTGTTTTCTTCAACACGGAAACGCCGAAGACGATGAACCCTCCACTCGTACCTTTTCCTTGGAACCACCTCTGGTCCGCGAACCTCAGCTTGCTGAAGATCTTGGAGAACTTCAGGGTTGCTTCGATGGGTCTAGAAACATCTTAAGAAAAAGTAGAGCCTGTAAAGAATGTTTCCATCGAAGGTAGATGTTCAGATACATTATAATTGTCACGAATAAATTATTACTATTCGTGCCAGTGTTGCCAGACATGGAAAAATTATCCCCCTAAACAAATATAAATATCCAGCACAATTTGACAGTTTTGTAAAAAATCCCCCGAACCATTTTTACTTGAATATTTTCATTTTTATAATGTATATAATATGCACTATGTGGCACTATATAAAAATGTAGTCTTCTGGAATAATTGTAAAAACACATTTACCTCTTCTACAATAACTGCCAATATACGTTACTTGGTTTTCGTATTTTCGGTAGACTTTCTAAACGTCCCATTCGTTCCACGGAAAGAAGAACACCGTGACAAACGAAAATGGTACTACCAAATCAGTGAAAATTCAGTCGTAGTTTTTTAGTTTTCCAACAGATGGGCACTGAACATGTTGCATTCTTTTCTAAAATAGGCAACTTTTTCGAACATAAGAAAAGTTGATTTCGACTTTTCTATAAAATGAAATCCCCTGAATTCCCCCTCAAAAAATTTCTGCCTCTAGATTTCCCCCTGTTGATAGAAAAATCCCCTAAATCTGGGGAGAAAACGGCCAACCCGGCAACACTAATTCGTGCCACCACAGAATCTAAAGAACGAATAAAGATCTGTCCAAGTTCAGTCGTTGAATCCTTCAGGAGTATCGTCCTTAAACCGCGCCAAATGGATCCTCGCGGCCTCTTCCGTTTCCGCTTAAGAGGCGTATTAACCGTCCCTCGCGAATTTACGAGCACCGATATATATACCAGCGAATATCCCGCCTGTTCGCCGCTTAAGAGCTTCTGCAGAATGTTGTTCCGTCTCGAAATAGACTCCAAAACGATCAGCTGTCTTCGCACGTAGAAGTCTAGCAAGAAGGCGCGCTTCTGTGGTGTCAATCATCTTTTCGGCCCTGGAATTGAGGGGCTCGGTGGAAAAGAGACAGATGCCACAGATATGTCGGTTTTGTTAGCTTTGTGTACCATCAATAATGTCTAATTTTACTTTCCCTAAAAGTAGTAACATTTACAGTATTGTGTACACTAAGCAAATTGTCAGTACACCGTTCCTCGAGGTGATCTCCAATCGAACCACACACTCCCGTTGATTGAAGTCTACCTGTCCTGGACAGAATTCTCTATACGTGCTTATTTTTCACGGCAACGATCGATGGCATACCAATCTTTGACCCTATCCTCGTTCATGAAATACCGCGTTTCAAGGACGATTATGGGTCGATCGTCGCGGGTTGAACGACTCTTCGAGGTCGTCGACCGGCTGGTGTACACCTTCTTCTTAGTTCCTCGTTGCCTCGATCCATGGAAACGAACGAATCATATTGATATTCCATCCTCCCACCCAGTTTGCTTAACAGTATCTCGGGGGGGGGGGGCCCGATTAACAGTATCTAGAGAGAGATCGGTAGGTGGTACGTTTTTCGTTCCTTGTTTTTTCTGTTCCTTTTTTTTTTTTTTTTTTTTTTTTTTTTTTTTTTTGTTTCGTTACCTTGGCGTGTTTCGTCTGGAATTCCGCTGTGACTCTGCGTCGCGACACTTCGATTACGGGACCATTTGAATAAACGACGTCTCGGTTCGAAGGCGCGCTCTTTGCTTCCTGGTCTCCTTTGCGAGAACGGCCCCGACTGGGAAGATATTGGTTACGCACGTCTCGAGGAACGTAGGACCCACTGGATAAATGGAACACCTGAAGGAACAAAAGCAAAAAATGAAATGAAAGAATATTACAAAAGTACGAAATTTAAGAATGACTTAGGCCTCAAGCTACAAAATGAAATCATTACAAATCGGACAATGAAGGATCCTGCAAAGGAAAACCGAATGGGAAACAAAGTAGAAAGATGAAAACGAAACAGTAATGATCAAGATTCCCCCTAAACTGCAAAGAAGGAAGAGAAATAAATAAATTTTTTTTAAATGTACTCAAGGTTGTATCTTTGTGAAGTGACTTCGAGTTCGTTTTTTGGCTGAACAGTTCCAGTTACATTTGGAAAATTCCGAATGAATCCGATCGATAATTTGATCGTATCGATCGAATTTCGCAGTCGATTCTGCGGAGATCTGACGTAACTGGAGGGTCACTGTGCGGATCACGTGACCGAGGCGGCGAACGAAATGAATACACACGACTCCTCGTGTTCGAGGGGGATCAATCAAACGCGGAGACAGACTTGGACCGTATCCAGAGCCGTGTTATTACGTGGAGGATACGGAATTAGAGTCGGAAAATAATGCCGCCTGTAACGAGACCGTTCTTCCTTCGGCGATACGGTGCTCGTTGATATTTCGTCGAGGGACATTGGACGTGTTACAAAATGGAACATCAGACGATGACCGTGCTAATATTTGAGTCCAATAGACACTCGACGATGTTGTTCCTCGACGTAGAACCAATTCGAAGACATCCAGGTTGAACAGAGAGAAAACACATTTAAAATTACTGTTAACTCCAATCTTATCTAAAGATCGTTTCAAATAATGGATCTAAGAAAATAGAACTTGTCAGTGTTGCCTGAGTAACTTAAATAGGTCTAGGGAACCGGATGTCTTCAGTATTTGATCTCTGAAGGATATTTCGACTTAAGTTTCCTGGGTATTTGAATCTCGTTGCTAGTAAGTGGAAAAGGAATTATCTCGTAATATATCTCGTTCGAGTCGGGCTGGAATTAAGAAAAATGGACACGACAATTGACGGTGGCGTTTCAGGGTCGAGTTTCACGACTTCCGGTGACAGTTAAATTTCGCAACGGCTTGCCCGGCGGGAGAAACATTTTCCGACCGTGAAACGGTCGTGAGACGTAACTGGTTACGAGATTACACGTACGACGAGCGCGTGCGTTGAACCGGCGAGATAGCCACCTCTTCCTACCTGTTTCGATGCGAATGTTGACCTTAAACTTCCGATGCGCGAAGGTCACGCCGATGTGAGGATCATCGAACCCCTGATTCCAGTGTACGCGAACGAGCTAGAGTCGTTTGTCTAAACGAAGAAAATAATTCCTTGAAAAGTATCCGGGATTTGCGTCGAAAATCGAAGAAATCAGGATTTTTCGAATCATCTTCAAGCATTTTCGTTGACAGAGATATCATTGGAAAAAAATTTTATTCGAAGCTCTGAACTACTTCTGAGAATAGAAAATCATTTTATCAGTGAACTCAGAAGTCAAGGACACGTAGATTACGTGTACCAACGTAAATCATAATCGACACTTGGACGTTATCGCATAGATATATATTCTCGTATATAGATCACACGAGGAAATCGAGTAATTGCACGAACAAATTGACCATTGTGGTAATCGAGTTGCTCTACGGCTCGATCTGAATATTTAAGGTGCTGGATCGAGAGCTCTGTGGACATCAGTGCCGGCCATATTGGAAGCGTCGTTCGTCTCGTTCAATGCAGGATCACCCAGAAACTTACGCAACAATTTACCACTCGTTCCTCATTGAAGACAGGAATAATTAAAGGAATCGGTGGTTCAGTTTGTCGACCAGTTACTGGAAGTTTGTAATCGATACACGTAGAGTATCTACTAAGGGGAATTAAAGAGATTCATGCGTTTAACCTAGCATAACTATAAAAACACCGTAAAATTTACAATCCTTATTTATTGTGATTACAATAAAAATGAACAACTTTCTCTCGTAGGGAATATACTCTTCCCTTTTCTAAAGACTCAGTATTCCTCAACGGGATTTCAGACACGGCATACTTGGTTCGTTTTTATTTTAACAACAATAAATATTACAAATTTTAGGGTGGTTTCGTAGCTATGCCACGTGTATATAGTTTCCTACGAAAAACCAATCAAAGCCGCGAGATAAAGAGAGAGGTGACTTTCACTTTGTTTCTCCAGGGTCGTTGTGTCGTCTCAGCGTGGTTTCTCACGCTTCCCCCTTCGTGTATCGATAACTCCGATCTGAACCACGAGCGCATTTGAAAAGCCTCGATGAAAGGAGAGATTTTCTCTTTCGAGGGACTGCTAACTTCGACCGTTTCCTTGAAAGTCCCACTACGCTCCCTTCCCCCAGTCTGGTTATTTCGATCGTGAAGTTTCGAAACGAATCCACGTCACGGTACACGGAGCCGCAATGAAACACCTTAATTAATCGTAACCCGCAGATCGAAATCGATTATCCTGTCCCCTAAACGCCTGTTTTTCCGCTCCCGGTTTCTTTCCTGGCCGCGCCGCTGTCCAGCGATTAATTAACGGGGACGATGAATCGGTGTCGGATCGTGGAAAAAATCGGGGCTTGATCGAGGTTCGAGAAAAGAAGTCAATCTGCAGTATTGGAAAACCTGTGGTCGCCGATGGCGGCCATATTGAACGTCATCGACGATGTTTAATCTCTTAACCTAGGCAGTACTACCTAGAGAATTGATTCGACACTTTTTCAGGATAAGAAATTTGCAAATTTAAATAGAAATGAAGAGAATGTCCATGGTATAACGGGCATCTGTCATTCGTGCACTGAATATCGGCCTCCGATCAGTTCTACCTGTCTCCGTCTGACGTCTCACCTATACCGCGCAAGATTTCATCTGTCAAACGTGATTAAGTTGCCACGTGGCGATGACGTTCGAGATCCACGTCGAACACAATGTGTACATATGGATCTCGACAGTGAATTTTACCGACTCGACCGATTTATCGATCGATCCCAGGGCCCTGGGCGAACAAGCCCAACTTAATACCGTAACTGCACGCGCCTCTGTACGGTAGATCAGTCGCGATAAGGGCTCTTTCCAACGGGAGGCGAACTAGACAAATAGATTTGGCTCCGGGCACGGCTTCGTTCGCCAAGGTCGTGCACACGCATGTGACGTCAGGGATCGTTGACTTCTGAGGGGGGCTCGACCTCGGCTTCTCTTCGTCTTCCTCTTCCCCCTCCTCGCGGCTTGCTTATCTCTGTCTTCTTGTTCCTTGCCTCCCCCCTTCCCCTCAAATGTACACAGCGAAGTTGAGGAACGGAATCACTCGAGCAACTTTGGGACCTCGAGCTGAGTTGCTGTCTTCGAATATTATTCAGTGGACCTGCGTAACAACTCATACTTATTCTCCATCTTTTTTTTTTTCAATTTTTTTCTGTTCCAAAACAGTTCACGACTCGATTTTAAGCTATCCAATAAAAGAATGAAGCCTGATCCAAGGTAGCAGCATTTTTTTTTTTGCGTGTATCACCTCCGTTTCCAATGTGTTTCAGTCTTTTTTCAGACAACGGATACCAATTCTCAATCTTCTTTTTTTTTTTTTTTTGAAATTTTTCTCTGATCCCAGACACTTCACGATTCGTCCTTGTGCTACCCAATAAAAAGATGAAGGCATTTTTTTATGTTCTGTATTACGTCCATTTTATTCTGGTCCAGAATAAAACAGAAAACTCAATAAGCCTAATGAAAACGGTGCCTTTTATTGTATTTCACGGAGCTCTTATAGGCTATAAATGCATAAAATCCGCAGTCTAATAATAACAAACTCGACCGGAAGTTCTCCTCCTAAAAGGAGTTTATCACTCCATTAAACAATTTTATACACCGAACCAGAGGATCCGTCGATAACTGACGATAATTAATCGACGGTGCAATCTCCCAGTGTTCGCTCCCCTGCGCGTCTTTCCGTGGCAGTTTGAGTAATGGACACGCGAAGCGGATTATAGTTAGCCAGCAGGCAGACATATTATATCTGCATCGGAACAAGCATGTCGCGGGAGCAGCACCGCAAAGGTTAAATCCTTTTTCTGCGCGTTTTTCAAGGTAATTACGTAAGAGAGACATAAGTCCGCGTCGACCCTGACTGTCTCTGTCTATCTGTTCCCCTGTCTGTCTCTAACACGTGCTCTCTCTCTCGGTACTTGTAGTTCTTCGCTGCTCGTCTGCTCGACTACAAGGCCGCCGTGGATCAATTTAGTCGGCAGGAACCTTCGGAACGTACATCTCGAAAAGCACTTCTTTCGGCTCTTCGCTTCCCGAACCACCTCTCTCTATCTACCCTTCCCTTTTTTTTTCGTTCGTCTGGGGCCACGAGACGAAACCGAAGCGAACAAATATATCCGAGGACAGGCGGAAGATCGTTCTCGATCGTGCATACCGTCGCCGTGCGGAACTCGTGATGCTTACGCGTAGGCGAGGACGAATCGTTCGTTACACCGAGAGCGAATTACGTAACGTCTTCGATGGAGAGTCTCGATAATGCTGGTCCAGGCAAACCTTTTTTGTAAAGGGCCAAATAGTAAATATTTTAACCACTAACAAGGGAAGGCACGGAAGTGTCCCCCTACGATTTTCATGGAATTTCGCGTGTCTGTTAAGCAGTCAAAAATAAGGGATACGTATTTCTTTTTTATCGGCCGAGACGCGACTTTAAGGGGTGAAACCAACCATCGAAGTTTCGACCCGAAAGTACTATCTCGAAAACCAGAGGAGATGAAATCTTCTAATGGACGAGGTTTGCAGTTTTTTTTATGTAGAATAATATGGTGCTAAGTAAATTGTCCAAAATATCATTTGTTTATGACAAAAAAATGTCAGATCGAAACTTCGAGTGGTGGTTTCACCCCTTAAAGTTGCGTCTTAGGCGATAAAAAAAAATATGTATCCCTTACTTTTGACTGTTTAACAGACATACGAAGTTTCATCGAAATCGGAGGGGGACATTTCCATGCCTTCCCTTGTAAGAGCGTTATAGCTAAGCACTAGTTATAGCGCGTACTTTGAAATTTTTAAAAATTTGATATTGTAAATTCTTAGCTCACGGACAGTATAAAAAGATGCGGCGGGCCCTAGTTTATCGACCCCTGTCCTGGACAATAGGAATAGTTCGATCTGATTGAGTATTTTCATCCCCTATGAGGGGCAGAATTCTCGTTCCTGAATTATGAAGGATTCAGAGAGTTCTGGAACCATTCATCGAAGTCTTCAATATTTATGTTCTGTAATGAGGCCAAAGAGGTATAGAGTGCTTCCATTGGTGTGTAGTGATTTGATGTCGAATTTTCATCCCATATACTGGGTATAATTTTCTGCCTGAATTGTGGAGGTTGCAGAGAATGTTGGAACCATTGGTCCGCATTTTCTTCAGTATTAAGTCTCTAATGGTAGGCCAAAAGAGGATACTTCCATTGCTTTGGAGTGATTCGATCTCGAATTTTCATTCCACCTACTGGTTGAAGTTTCTCTAGAAGACAAAGGTTACAGAAAGTTCCGTAGCTAATTGCTCCACTAAGTTTCCATTTGATGAATTCATTCTGTCTATGCTAATGATACACAGAATTACCTGAAAATAACCTAGGACCTTTACTATAATAACTGTACGTAAATACTAACCTTGATTAAGTTAAATAAATTTTGTAATGTAATTCCTTTGGGAAATCTCCAAAAGGGACTAAAAGAGTGTTCGACTAATTAATCTTCCATAAACTAATTACCTGAATTAATTGATACTGTACACCTAATATCGTAATATTTAATAATTTTAGTACGCTAAAATTTCTCCAAAATTCGTGTAAAGTAACTGTGAACTTCGTTGCCAATTTGATACCATAATAATAATGATAATAATAGTTCTTAGCGTGTAGATCAATTAAGCTCTAGGCTTTCACGGGATATATTCTGACGTGGTGTTGCATTTGAAGGTCTTGTGTGCACAGGTGAAGGTGGTTAAGTTCAGCTACATGTGGACGATAAATAACTTCAGCTTCTGCCGGGAGGAAATGGGAGAAGTGCTGAAGTCGTCCACCTTCTCAGCAGGGGCCAACGATAAATTGAAATGGTAAGGATCCTGAATGATAGTAAATCGTTAAAGATAGAAGGCACACCACGTGTTGTCACGAATCTGTATACGAATTTTGGCACTGTATTCGACTCCCATCGGTGGAGTAATAGAATTATGGGAAAGACAAGGGAAAAGAAAAAAGAAATTGTTTAAGATTCTTTGCATTGCATACCACATTATCACGTCAGACTAGTCTCAACTAGACGTACATATACTTACCTTTTTGTTAAGTTCACACAGGTGTGAACCTTGAACTTTCATTGTTTTTTTTTTGTTATTTCCCTTTACCATATATCTTACTAATTAAATATCCCTCGAGGCTGCTGTAGCTTCAGTGATCGCATAGGCGAATAGAGCTTCCTGTTTCATTCCGGATACTAATCTGATTTACTCTACGATACCCCGTTTCATTTAAACTCGTATTCCACCTCTGAATTAGAATTGCAGGAAATTAATTGTAATATCACGTTTCTAAACATCTCTTTTTTTTTTTTTATTAATAATTTTACCCAACGAATATACCAAGAGAAGATTTATTCGGTGTGTGTCGAGGGTTCTGTCGGGATTCCGAATAAAATAACAGCCTGATTTAAATCGTTGCACCGAATATTCCTCGAAAAGCGTAAAATCCACAGGCTGTCTGTCAAGTATATCAGATATTCATCGTTGACGAGCGCACAATACCAGGATTACAATATTTACGATGTTCGTGTCAGGAAACGAGTAAAATTCACTTGTCGAATACTGGAACGATGAATTTCAATATTCCATAATTAGATCACGTCTGACTCGATCTTCACACACGCACTGAATGAAAATCTGCGGTGAACGGTGCCGAAGTTGTTCAGTCGTCGGTACACTTTTGCTCCGTTCACGCGCACACCAACGATATCGAATAAAAACACGAATAGAAAGATGGCGGGAGTGAGTGTACAGGACGGTTATATGCAAATCTTGGAAATCGGGCGCCCGGCATGAATTTTACATGAACGGTAATTGATTTTAGGTGCCTAAGAGTGAATCCTAAGGGTCTGGACGAGGAGAGCAAAGACTACCTGTCTCTGTATCTCCTTCTCGTCTCGTGCAACAAATCCGAAGTCAGAGCAAAGTTCAAATTTTCTATCCTTAATGCCAAAAGAGAAGAAACCAAAGCAATGGGTAAGTCCGATCAGAATCTCACGATCAAAAAAAAAAGAAATAAATAAAAAAAAAAAAAAGAACGTCGTCGAGTCTCGATCGACGGATGCAATGCAGGGTATTTTAAAAGATTTTCCCACGCCACGTACATATTGCGCTTCGGTTCGAGGGAATGATATACAATAAATCCTCGATGAGTGTTCCAAGGCTCCATTGAGTGTTCAGACGTCAAGCCTACCACTGGGAATTTGACTGATTCCATGGGAACCCTTAATGGTGGGGATAACGAATGGACACTCAGTGTAGAGGAACCTTCGGACACTCATCGATGATTCACTGTATATCGCCTTGCATACCGTTCTTCCGAAGAGATTCCATTTATAGAACTTCCATCTAGTGTCATGCGAACGTTCGCTATTTTTTTTCTGTATTTAAAAATATTTCTTTATTTTTAAATATTAAACAATCTCTGAGACAGTTCGAACGGTTCAGTCGTTGTTGCGATAACACACCCTCAGAACGTGTTCCGAATCCGTTTTTTTAACGATAAGAATTCTATAAACGTGTGTATTGACGAAGAAAATTGTTATGCTTTCAGAGAGCCAACGTGCTTACAGGTTCGTCCAAGGTAAAGATTGGGGCTTCAAGAAGTTCATTAGGAGAGACTTTCTGTTGGACGAGGCCAACGGACTGTTGCCCGACGATAAACTCACGATATTCTGTGAGGTATATACCTTTGTATGTTAATTGTTTAATACTCGTCCTTGCTCCGTACTGCTTGAACCCGATTCACGACGGGGCCCCGAACACCGTTTTCGTTCTTCCAGGTCAGCGTGGTGGCGGACAGCGTGAACATTTCCGGGCAGAGCAACACTATACAATTTAAGGTGCCGGAGTGCCGGCTGCCCGACGACCTCGGGCTACTATTTGAAAACCAAAAATTCAGCGACGTCACGCTCACGGTCTGCGGGAGGGAGTTTCAGGCGCACAAAGCCATACTCGCAGGTAAGCGCTGCTATTCATGATGAAAAAACATGGCGTGATTCCTATTGGACACCAAATATATCAAAGTTTATCGATGGACCCTCGTAGAGTAAATTAAATGAATTGGATTATCCATTAAACTCATGGATGACCGCCATTTTGGTGTACAATAAGTCTATTGGCGTGAACTAGTAGCCCAAGATCTCTAAAGATTCCTCTATAGTACCTTTCAATTACCTCCAATATGCTACCAGGAATTAACGCCATATTGTTTCATGTGTGTAATTTTATTATAGATTTACTATATTCCTCTGATGTGTCGATTGTAGCACGAAGTCCGGTTTTCTCGGCGATGTTCGAGCACGAGATGGAGGAAAGGAAACAGAACCGTGTCGACATCACCGACGTAGACCACGAGGTGCTGCGTGAAATGCTCCGGTTCATATACACGGGCAAGGCGGCGAATCTGGAGAAGATGGCGGACGATCTCTTAGCAGCGGCGGATAAATACGCGTTAGAGAGGCTGAAGGTAATGTGCGAGGAAGCGCTTTGCACGAGTTTAGCCATTGAGAACGCAGCCGACATCCTCATTCTTGCTGATCTTCATAGCGCTGATCAACTAAAGGCGCAAGCCATAGACTTCATTAATACGTAAGTGTTCGTTCGTGGTGAACGGGAAAGAGCAAAAATTAATAATATTTGACGGCGACAGCGGCGGTACAGCGATGTAAACGCTGCGGCTGTTCGATACGTTAATTGTATAGAATGAAACCACGGTCGAACTCGTAACTCTCGACTGGGATTCGAGACAGTTGATTCCTCGAAGAGTTCAAGCACCGTCGAGGTATAGGGAGTAGACTTGTCACGTTACGGGATAGCCCACCTAATCTCTGGTACCGATACCTCGAGAAGCCTGCGATTTTAGTGTCCTCTACGTTATGAAAACGATGGGTAGTGACACTGAAATGGTAATGAGACGTCGACATCACAGAAAAGTTGGGCCACAAAAATTCATTGGACGTTAGGTCTACTCCTGTACCTAGTCGGTGGTTCCAAGATCCAAAGAATAGTGTGCGAAGATAGGTGATTTTGTATTTCAGACACGCGACGGATGTGATGGACACGGCGGGTTTTAAATCTATGGTGAACTCCCATCCGCACCTGATAGCGGAAGCGTTTCGAGCGTTGGCGACCCAACAAATTCCACCGATCGGTCCGCCCAGGAAACGAGTAAAACAGAGCTGAAAACAATCACCGTTGACACCGGGCACGACCTCCACATCGCCCCCGCCTATTCTGCATCCCTCATGAACTTTTTTGTGTACAGTGATACAAGTAGTGTTCTAAATAAATGTTTCCTAGTGCGCCAAATCCTCTGGTCCACTCGCAAAAAGGAGAACTTGGCGGCGAAAATAAACAAAAAGAGGCTGTCTCGCGTTGTTGTGTGGCCGGCACCTGGCTCGTGCACGGTCAGCCCCGAGGATGCGCGGGACACGCGAGAGAGTAGCCGGAGGGAGGAGGAGAGAGACTTTGTTGTAATTCAGTGAGTCGTCGACGTTGAAGAAAACTGTCTATCACAGAACCCCCGAAGTGGAGAGACGAACAACAAGAACAACAACACGAGCGTTTGAGTAACACATACACGCGATGGAGAAACAGAGAAGCCGTAAATTGAGTGTAACCAACGATAATAATACGTTCGTCCCCTTAGACCCTCACCCCCGGGGTTGGACAGCAGCTGGAGGAGAGGACATGATTGTGGTACTCTTTTTTGCATTGTGCGTCGTCAGCGTTTTCGTGCGTGAGAAACACATGTGTTTTTATCATCCGTCGTCAACCTTGAATGGCCACTTAAATGTCAGCGATTTGTCAATGCGCATCGTTTAAGGTCTTGCGTGGAATATTTGCTTTCGTTTCGACCAACCGAGGATAGCTGGAGGCTCGAACCACATCCGTATTCGAAAGATATAAAAGCAGCCAGAGGACCAAGGCGAGATTGAAACTCGCTGAAATTGCTACCACACTTACACACATACATATAGTTACACGTGAATATACACACATACATAAGAACATATACACGGACAATTACACATACCACACAATGAACACAATGCACGAAGGAAGTTGTGATAGACGTCGGCCAGACGATTAAACATTTTGTTCCTTTGTCGAAGAAAAAAAAAAAGAAAAACGGATCACACGATGTCCCACGCATGTTCGTCACGCAACGAACAAAAAGAACGTTAGATACTATTGTTTATTACCGATAGTGATTTTTAGTTTAATGGAAAAAAAAAACAGACGGAAATGAACGTGAAACTCTTCCAGAACGGAGAAAATGAATTCTAGTTAGGGTTTTTTTATGATCTCTTTCTCTCAACATGTACGACTACTACTATGATTACTATTAACGCTACGCAATCTGTGCCCCCCCCCCCCGTATTTTTGTATATTCTTTTGTCTGCAAATACTGGCCCCTGTACCCCCATCCTTAATGCTGGATCCTTAAAATCTGTGAACGCCGTCGGTTACCAGCCCACCGCGAAAACATATTTTTCAGTGGGACCACTGCAAGGACAGGGTGAAAAACGTCGTGAAAAAAATTCATTGAAGAATATTTGGACGGGAACTAACCGTCCGCCGTTTTAACAGATAGTGAGTATCCAGCTTAACGCGGCCTTTTTCAACTCCTCCGCCCCCATTATTACTAGGCACAGTTTGTTTTGTTTTCTCGAGTATTGCATAGTAGCTGAAGTGATAGATTCGAATTATTATTATTATATTATTATTATATTATATTATATTATTATTATTATATTATTGTATTAAATTTAGGGTTGTCCATAATTTATCGAATTTTACGTTGATTATTATTGAAATGTCTATCGTACTTTTGCGCAGGATTGCAATGTGTATTAACTAGAGATGTTAACTAAAAAGAAAGAAACACATGATAAGAGTCGATAACACGTTACTAGAAATGGATCGAAATTGAATGTGGCGAGAGATACAAGAGCAACAGAAAAGGAAAAGAGGGAAGTAAAAAAATAAAAGTGTAAAATAAAAGTTAGTCAATTATACAGCACGAAATATTAATCGTTTTTTATGTAATTAACGAATTGCGAATTCGCGTGGTCAATGATCTGAATTATGGGCAACCAAGAAACGCAAACAAATAATCATCATTTAGTACCGTACTGGCTTCCTGATCCTCCGACCTAGCTTTACCGAACGTTTTAAATACGGAATAATACCATACCATTACTGGGAAGTAATGGTATCGACGATTTAATGCCATACATGTTCTGTGATAAGACCACTGTAATTACCGCAATTGTAATCACTCACACACATACACACACTTTCTAGAATTTCTGACGATCCTGGCAGCCAGTGGAAACAAAAAAGGTTTAATCTTTTAAGAAACGGTCGCTACATCCGGACAGTCCCAAATCTAGCGTCCCTTTCGATTTTAAGATTTTTACTGTACATATCTAACTGTATTTTATAAGAACTGAACAAACCGAAACGGAACCATACTTTTATGAAGGGTACAATAACCGACTATAATTTATTCTATTTTACAGACTGTGCTAAACTCATGTTCCTTGAAACACTAGCAATGCTTTAAGTAAAGTATGTAATATGTAAATTACGACAACAAATTAAAATACGGATTAGAACGTACTGTATCCTCTTTGGTCTCGACGCGCGTTGCACGCATTTCGTTCTTCAGCCAAAACGTAAATGCGATGCGTGTCCCCCCTGTCGAGATATAAAGTAAGATCGAGAGACAAAAAAAAAAAGAAATAATGATCCTATGGGAAACATAGTTAGGGAACGTTTTTCCACCGTTTTTTACATGATGTTGATTTCAAGTTCGTAGATCGTTAGAGCTTAAAACGATATACCTAAAGGTGACAAAAAGAGACGAACGGGGAATTTAAAAGAAAAACTAAAAGTAACGAGAAATTGAAATGTAAGCGATTTAAGGAACAGACTTTGGCCGTGCTCGCTCAGATTTTAAAGTTTGAAACAAGAAAAGTAATAATAATAATAATGAACGAAATCTACGTCCATTCTACCCATTCTATCTTTGGGACTGTGCGGCGAATATCTCATGAAACTTCGTAATGTTGAACGTCTTTTTCCTAAGAAAGAACATAAAAAAAAAAAACGAAACTAATATTAATCCGTACGACAGTTCAACGAAAAAAAAAAAAAAATATTAGATTCAATTCTTTGAACCAATCTGCATGAGCGTATGACTGGATAATTTGATAAACTAAGTACAAGTAAGACAAGTGTTACCTCATCATGAAAATCAGCATGTTCGTGTCGCACTAGCTACTACTGCGCTGCTGTCTGATACACACTTCCGTTGTATATTGCATTTAAACCCGAAAGCTTTTTGTAACGAATAGTTCAGCAGTGGTAGCTTTTCGAAGTACATGACTGCTGTTCATCGAACCCAGCTCATACAAACGTTCATTTTTCCATTTACTTTAAGTCATTGCACCACATCAAATAAATGACATTTTCATTATATAATCATGAGAACTTTTACGTGATTTTTCATTATCCCCATTCGCCGACCGCCCGGTGACTCAAATGTTTTTTCAGTCCACGTATACAATGTGGTCACAAAATGATTAGATTTCAATTCGGATTACATATAAGATGTTCGGTAATTTAATTTATTTGCCAGTCTCCGTAAATTTAAATGTATTTTATCAGTTATGAATATTTGTACAAGTTATCGGGGTTTCTAGGATGCGTTAAATATGATGAGCTAGAGAAACGTCTCGGTTACATTGTTGCGACACCTTATCGGTTAGCTTAGGGGTGTCTGGATAAACTGGTGGTCCTTCGAGCATAGAGGCCTAGAGAACATATATACATACTGAAACGTCTCGCGATAAAATTAAACTTTTATCTGATAGTATGTCGAAGATAATATGAACAACATGATTCGTACTTTGGTTTGAATGATTATACGTTTCTTACGCAAGGTGTTACAGAAATAGCTGGACAGACTTTGAGGCCTTATTCTACTCGTGTTAAGGATTATGATGGATTCAAAGATAAAATGAAAAACATTCACTCTTATGCTTGTATAAAATTCCTTCATCTTTAAGACGAGTACAATTTCTTCCTAAATTTTGTCCACCTATTCCTACCACACGCACTTTCTATTACTTGGAAAGCAATTGATAATTACTAAACAGGGATCAACTTACTTTGTTCAAAGGTGATCCGTAAAGAGGCGGAGCACTACACGCTTCACTATAAGACGGTGGTCTAGCCCTTGACTCAAAAATTGTGTAACATTGCAATGAACTGGTGTCCCTGTCTTCGTCATTGTGACCACTTTGGCGCCTACTTTGATCCGAGTATCTTGCTTGAGACGCCCTACAGGAACTTATTAACAATACTAGTATCACTTTACAATTTCTTTATTTCACTAGACAATAGCTAAGAGAATTTTGAGACATTTTCTATATTAATTGAATACGTTAAATCATGAAGAAAGTCTCCTACCTGGTACAAGCTTTGCAGTACATTATAAGGACGAAAAAGGTACCGAACACGAATAATAGACACAGAATAATTTGTGTAGTTGTTACTGTGTTTATATCTTTACGTTCCTGCAAAAGAAACAGTTTAGTTAGTCGATAGTGACTTGGAGCTTTTACGAGCGTATGTTTCGCACGAGAACAAAATAATCTTACCAATAAAAGGTACAGTCGAGTTGCAAACAGCAGAAAGAATATTGACATCCCATAGAAAAGACGCGTATAAATTTACGTAAAGCAACTCTTCTTGTCTTTAAAGTAATTTTTTGATATTCAACTTACCCTTGCGTTTCTCAGGGGGTTTACCTGTTGTTGTCCAGGGATACTGCCCTTGTTCATTATATTGAAAAACATTTGGAAATGGAAGTGATGAAGAGTTTAGTTCTACTAGTAATAACAGATATGAATTGTATAGCATTCAGTAATTTATTATGAACATTCTGCCAGGATACATACTTGTATAATTGATTAGTTGATTTAGTGTCACCATGTTAGACACAAGGAAGAAATGGTTTCAGAATGTAAAACTTCACAAGTGACATGGGAAATTATGTCAGTATTAATTTACACATTATTACATGAACATTATTGAAAGGCAGTTTATTAGTTTTCAAGGTAAACATATTATTGTTTCACATAATTCGCGCAGTACTTTAAATATTTTACCAATATCTGAGTGCAAGGTACGACATACGTTTCACGATTCAGAAACAGGTAAATATGTTGCTTTAAACTAAAACATTGAGCGTTTCTTGAACATATAAAGGCTGTAATCTTATCAAGAAACTTCCTGATAACACATGTAATCAGTGCTTCAATTATTTTTTCATTACATTTACTGTATCCTTTAACATTTCTCAGCAAAATACCATTTTCATCAAGATGATCTTGATCACGGGTAACGAGGGGTAAAATAACAGCAAAATGTACAGAATCGCTTAGAATATATTTTGTAATATATATACGAATAAATACTAATAACCCAAAGCCATAACAATTCTTAAGACCATACAATTTACAACAAGAATTGAGTTGAGATTTATGTAAACGGTTTCTTTAAAATTAGTGCTATACAGTCAATTTGTTAATCTAATTAATGCCTCCACAACATTCCCTTTGTGTTCCCTAAGTATTTGTTCGGCTTGATTCCGACCAATTTCCACCTCCTTCATCTGAAATTAAATTACACATCTTTATAGTATTTCAAAGAATATAAAATCTTTAATATCTAGAAAATAATCATAAATCTTATGAGGTAAGAACTAAGAGCAACATATGCAATATCTTACAATGAGATCAACATCTTCCTTTTTAATAGGAACTTTTAGCAATTCCTTTTCCCTCGCTTTCTTTTCTGCTGCCTCTTTATTTCGTCTGTCTCCAATTAAGCTTAAAGCCTAGATAAGAAGAAATTCACCACAGTGCGTATTTATACAAAGTAAGGCAATGCCTAGTAGCATAAAGTTTATGTATAAATATATATATGTGTGTGTACAAACGTGTACACACTTATAGGTTAGGTTTCATTGTTTGCTATTTTGTCGTACGTGCTGTGCAAATATTAATTTCTGCATACAGTAGAGTGCAAGTAACATACTCCAAACTTTCGAAACGTTAATCTGTGCTGTTGCAAAATGAAATATGCTACGTTGTTGACAATCGTATACACGTGGAGCAGCAGGTAGTCACGAGACACTCACGCATGAGAATCCATCAGAGGAAGATATTTCTTTCTCCTCCGCATAATCCGTGACTTTCTCCAAATCCGCTGCACCGCTGTCATATTTTGCTGCTTTTTTCTGTGACTTCTCTTGCACCTCATCGGAATCACAGTTTACATCGTTGTCCGCCATTTTTCTCCTATTTAGAACTCGCGCTTCACGCTTACAGAGTACAGAGTAGCCCATAGAGTAGCAGTACATTTCATCTCACACACATGGGGGTCTCTTCTCCATGCTCCGGGGGTTCTGTGACCCCACGATCTCACGCCACGGGGTCTATGGCACCTCCACCGGGGGTTCTATGACCCCATGTTCTTACCACACGGGGTCTCTGGCATCTCCACCGGGGGTTCTATGACCCCACTGCCTGGCACACACGGGGTAACTTCCGCGTGCTCCGGGGGCTCTATGACCCCATACACGCCCACACGGGGTCTCTTGCGAATGTGCCGGGGGTTCTATGACCCCACGTTCTTACCACACAGGGACTCTGGCATCTTCACCGGGGGTTCTATGACCCCACTGCCTGACACACACGGGGTAACTTCCGCGTGCTCCGGGGGCTCTATGACCCCGTACCTCGCACACACGGGGACTCTGCACATGTTCCAGGTGTTCTATGACCCCACAATCTCAACCCTTGGGGTCTCTGGCCCTGTTGGGGGCGCCCCTATATGTACCATAAATTCTCAAATTTTTCCGCGCTTTTTGTAAAATCCAAGATGGCGGAAATCCTGCAGTTCGTGGCGCCCTGGTAGGGGCCTAGAGACCCCCACCATCTTCTAGGTTTTTCCGCCATCTTGGATTCAGAAAAATGCCGGAAAAATTTGGGAATTTATGGGACATTTATGGGAAAATATGAGATAGACGTAGTGATAGGCTTAATAAACAACACATATGTATTACTTATCTGTTTTTTATTGCAAAAATGATAAGAAAATACACAATTTACAATAGTATTTGAATAAATTTCACAACGTCGGATATTGACACTAAATTGGTAACAGGGCTACGTAGCCCTATGAACGTGGGACAGAAAAAAGCATTGGATGATTGGTCTATTCTATACCTAGTCGGTGCGTGTACAACTGTCAAATTCGGTTTGACGACGAACACATGGAACAGAACGCTTTCACTCAAACATTTCCCCCACCACTGCTGTGTGCCGGCACGCTGTACGAATTGTACGATGTTATCCGCCTGTGAGCACCTGTGAGTCTGTGAGTTTGGCGTGGTTTGGCGGGCGCTGAGTTCTCCTTCAGTGCATTGTAGACTGTATTGAATAGTAAATTTCATAAGTTTCCGTATTCATCATTATACGTATACTTACATGACGTATGCCTTAAAGTTTCTGAGTTAACTTACGAACCTAACGAAGAAGTGTCTACTTATTCAAGATTGTTTAATGGCAGGAGAAGTTATCGTTGACGCGCTACCCTATATCGATCAAGGCTACGATGAACCGGGAGTTAGAGAAGCAGTAAGCATAATTTCGTTCTATTAACTTCTATAATACTGTAAACCTTTGAGATTACATTATTTATTTTTATATTTCGGAAAAATTAATCAATTTAAATGTATCTGTTTTGACGAATCAGGCTTTGGCGATGGTTGAAGAGGAAACACGTCGGTACAGGCCAACTAAGAATTACTTGGAACACTTGCCGCCCTTGAATATAATTGCTTTTGAAACAGATGTAATGAAACATGAATTTGAGAGAATGCAGAACCGTTTACCCATGGAAGTACTTAGCATGAAACGTTACGAATTACCTCCACCACCCCCAGGCAAGATGAATGATCTTGCTGCATGGAATGAAAGTGTAGAGAATAGTAGTGCTCAATTGGAACATCAAGCTACTAGGTAAATACTTTATATTGACAACAATTGAAATTACCTTTAACATTAATGACTACAATTTCTTTATATCACAGAATCTGTAATCTCGAATTAATGATGGAATATGGATGTGAAGCTTGGAAGTCTTATTTAGAAGTATTAGTCCAGTTAGTGAGTGAAGCACAAAAACAGTTGCAGGCATTGAGAAAACAGATTCAAGAGGTCAATTGGCAAAGAAAATCAATGCAGACTCAAGGAGGAGAAAAATTGAGAGCATTAGAAGCTCAGTGGGTCGGATTGGTTTCAAAAAATTATGAAATTGAACAGGCATGTGTTCATTTAGAAGAAGAAATACAGAAATCCATGATGAATAAGGGTGAGGCTGTTGAGATCAATGACGTTCCAGGAGAAAAAGAACCTGATGTACCAGGGAAAAGTGCTACAGAGGTTATGGCTACAGAAATGATTCAACAGGAACAAGAAAATGAAAGAATCTGAAGCATTGTGTTAAAACAATTGTGTAAATCTATAATTGTCTGTGTTTTATATAAATGTGTAAATATATTAACTACTTAAACTTTACTGATATTTGCTTTTCCCTTAAACTCTTGGAAGAGACTGTACAATGGTAATACGATTGCGCAGATTATAGATAGGAGTGTACCCAACATGGCAGCGATTGTTTCTCAATGACTTCAGCTCCTAAGGGAACGTTAAAGTTTATTGAAAAGTTTGTGGAATTAGTGAATGCGTGGCCGCAGAAACCGAAATCTGAACATTTCCGAATATTTGGAATTTGTTATATACTTGGTTTTATGTCAGAATTGGGAATAACTTACTACAACTGTGGGAGAACTAACATTTTCGAAGAGTATAAGAAACAACTGATAGAACAAAGAGTTGAAGCAAAATTGCAGAAAATAAAAATTTGAAACATTTAAGAAACTATTGTGAAAATATATTTAGATTTGTGACAGTGTTATAGCTGTTACAATGCCGTATGGTATATCGTGGTTTCGATACATATCATTCTGCACAACGGCAATGATATCGATGTTAGCAGGTGCACAGTCTGTACACATGATATTTTTACCTCTTGAAGATTTGGATGATCTTATAGAGAAGGAATTTAAGAAAAAACTAGCAGAAATGGAACGCAGTTAATGCAGTATTGAAACATGTAACGGTCATAATAAAGATTGTAAATATTGAAAAATTGTGATATTTACCATTAATGTTTCCCTCAATGGCAAACCATGCATTGTTATGTATAATAACTTTGATTCTTGACTATTGTAGGAGATTTAATAAAGCACATTTTATTTCATCATAGTTTACATGTATCACGCTTTTGTTTAATGCCTGAAATATACATATTTACAAGACGAATATCACGGTCTATAAATGACATATAGTATCAAGTAACAATTATTTATATTTCACAGTATACTTGGAGGACTTTCTTAAATAGTTTGTTTGCATTTTTGTATTTCGGCAGCAGATTTGCGTAAATCTAGCTTCAGAATTGAAATCCATTAGGATAGGCTACTACACGTGGTTTACGTCCTTTATGGGCTTACAAAGCGAATAATCAAGCGTTATTCTCAATCAGCTATTCGTGTAAAAAAATACGTGAATTTCATCTTCGTTTCGATCGTTCTATTAGTTCGAGAAGGATAGTAAAAAATACTCGTTCCTTGAACCGTTGTCGAACAATTTCCATTAATCACTGAATTGTCATAACGATGTCTCGCTAGCGCCCGAGCTCTGCGACTGAAGGGGTAAGCTGATCTTGTAGCCCGCTGATTCCTCCTCAAGCAATGCTATCCGTTGCTTCAGCGTATTCACCTATGTATAAAAAGAAACAGAACGATCGAATGGTCCCGAATAACTGGACTTCATCATCTATTCGTAATGTATATAGGTAGGTGAAATGCAACTGCGCAGAAGCATGACGAACTTGTAGCAGAAAACCAATATGGCGACAACCATTCTGTACAAGTCGGTTCGTGCAGCGACTTAAGTAGACAATGTCATCATCTACACTGATTTATAACACGCAACGTAAATTAAGGATATTATATAACAGATTGCCTGCAAAGGCTCTCGGTGAATTTCGTCTTCTACCACTATTCTTCATTGGAGGCGCTGCCTTGGAGTTAACTATGATACACTGGCACGTTGGAGAGGTTAATTTTTATAGAGCATACAAGAAGAAACGTGTGGAGGAGGAGATCGAAAGAAGATTACGTGCAATGAAGTTGCAGAATGATTAATCCACACATGTGAAGTCTCTACCTAAGTAGTTCTTTAATAAGAGAACAATTACTTTGTATACAAGTGCTACTTCGTCGAGGATTTGCACACTTTTGAAATTGAAGCGAGGAGACGAAGGAGAATCATGTATATTGTAAAACAAAATACATAAAATCATAATAAATGAAGTTGCACCCATGTCATTTGTCAGTTTACTAAGTTAAAATTCATACCTGTGCAGCATGCCTTTCGACCATGCCCAACATTTGCTGTTCCAATTTCTTTAACCTAGACTGGTATTTTTTTTTAGATTTCTCTAAAGTTTGCACCAGAGCTCTGAAAACATAGATAATCCATGAGAGAATACATTTTTGATCCAAAGTATACCTCTGCTTGTTAGTCCTTAATCCAATTACCCATTCGCTCTTTTCAAATCGTTCACCAGTTCAGCGGACTGCTGATGTCTAAGCTCCGAATTCTTGTTAACTTTATCCAACGTCGAAACCAACTCCTGCAAACGTTCTTTTAGTCTAGCTTCACGACCCAGTGCCTCGATCAATTCGGACTCGATGCCCTCGCTTTCGTTGTCGCTTAAACCACGATCCTACGGGACACAATTGAATACAAAAAAGTTCAAAGAACTCCCGATGGTTTCCTTTCTTAAACGCAATCTCACTTTATTTGTAGCCATTGCCAGCATGGCCTCCGTATCGCTAAGCTGACCCTGAAGATGTTCAATGGCGGCGTGTTGAGCCGTGATTTGCGTGTCACGCGCGTTTAACTTTAATTCTATGGTGGCTCGTTCCTTTTCCAAGAGGAACACCCGCGCCCGTAGCTCCGCTTTGTCCTCTCGCATAGCCATTAGTTCCTGCACGGATCATTACTATCTATATTAGCACTATATTTATACCAAATCATCTATATTACTACTATATTTATCCCTGGAATCGAAAGCATCCATTGACATACAGAGACCAGGGGACGAACCTGCATGAGCACGGCGGTCTCCAGGTCCAGTTTCCTGGCCTCCGCGAGGGAAATGGTGTTCTTTGAGTTCAAAGGTTCCGCATGGACGCTCTCCAATTCCACCGCAGTCGACCTGACCATCGCTCGGTCCCCTTTCAGTCGACTGATGTGCCGTCTGAGTCTTTGCTCGTCGTCGACAGACCACGTCACCTCGGATCTAGGAACACGGCTCGATTACGTACACCGAGAGTACAATTATAAAGGGACATAAACGCACTTACTCATCGGACAAGACTATACTATCCTCCCAGGGTGCGTTCAGTGTGTTCACGCACTCATTCTCTAGCTTATTTAGAACGTGATAGGCTACGTGCTCAGCTGCCCTTCTATTATCGATCGTGATGCTATTTCTCTCCGTGGATAAGGCGATCTCACTTTCCAGCAATGCCACAAGAACATCATACGCTTCTATCGCACGATCACTGTAAGACAGAGCTAGACGCAAGGCGGTAGCATTCGACTCGTATTTCCCTACCAGGAGACTCAATCTGGGGAAGAAGAAAATACTGGTACCGATCGTACAACTGCAACACGTCATTTGGGCGTTAAATTACGACTATACCTGTCGCATTGTGCTTTACTCTCGTGCAGGGTAAGCGCGAGAACCGCGTTATTCGCTCGAGCATGTTCCAGCCTACTGTTTAGCCTCTCAGTTTCAACCTCGAACTGTTTCTCGGATCCGTTCAGTTCTTGGAGGTTAGAGTGCTCAAGGAGATCGGACACCAGATGCTCAGCCACCATCGTGGAGCATACCTAATGGGTCACATTTCGACTTTAATTATAATATTGACAATTGTATAACCTTTTTTTATTGATTCGAACAATTGACAAGGGGATGACTCGAGATAATCGTCTGGGTTTTTGTTGCGTTTTTGCAGATCCGATTAGAGGTGGCATCTACGCTTCTGGATTTGCATAACAGTCAATCAGTGCTACTATTCTGTAAATGGCCATCAAAATCCCAGATGACAATCTCGAGCCGATCTGGTCACCGATGACGTACACGAAGATGAACTTTACAGGATCTACAAGAACAGACAAAGTTAAACGACGGACCATTGCAGTTTGTTGCAACGAACGCATAGAGTGCAGACGTTACGAGAATTCCAGCCACGTATAACCGTAAAGGTAAAAGGCGAGCACTGGCAGACACACAACGGTAACGATAACGTACCCCCAAGTTGGTAATATCGGGTCCTGTGATGTGCCTCTCGTCCGTCCTCCTGAGTCTCACCCTCTCGGCCATTTTAAGAACCGGCGCCTCCTCCCTCGTTAAGCTCTTTGTCGGCGGTGTCTGCAGGGGCGGCAAGAGTGGCGAGCAAGGTGCACTCAAAGGTTCCGGCGAGCTGGTGTTGCCTCTCGTTGTCTGCCGGGAATCAAAGGAGCACACGGGGAAACATTACGTCGGTGGAAGGGTTGATAAACATTTTTCGTGAAAGTGTCGGTTGATCAAAGGGTGGCCGATGTGCCTGGGGTGAAGCGATGGCGAAAAAAGAAAATTTCTTCAACGTCACGGAGTGGGGAGGTTCTCTGGAGAACTTGTACAGACTCGGAACAATGAATTTCGCCTCCAGGGGCGGAAGCTTGTTCCAGGTTTCAAGTAGCAAACGGAATTACTGATCACTAGACTGCGGAAGTTTATGAAAATTCACGATTTCAAAACAGGAAAATGGGACCGAGTTTTGAACTCTCTTTCCATAAGACATAAGTAGTATAAAACTTTGTTTTAACCTTGAGTTTATTGCATTTATTTATAAGAGACGCTATAAATGCATAAATATCCGCATTCTAACTGATCATATCGTTCACCACCATGGGTACTTTATGATAACCATCGATCGTCATCGTACCCTTAGTTCCCTGCGCGGCGACTCACTACCAGCCTGTTGCCTCTGATTCCTAGAATGGGCCAGTTGCGCCTGCAAGTTCGAGATCTCCGCCCGGAGCGCCGTGACTTCGTCCTGCAACGCCGCCACCGCCACGCTTTGGCAGGAGGCCGCTTGTTGCGTCGGTTCAGGGGTTGGTAACGCCGCTGGACTGTCCAACTGTTCCCTTCCATTCTATCGATTAAAGCAAAGAATCGATTCGATAAACTGTAGGAAGTACACAAAACTCGGAATCGCTTTGGAACAGTCTATCGTAGACCTGATAAACTTCCGGACTTTGTACATAAAATTCTGGATTGTTGTCTTACTGATACGCAGGCTTTTGATCTTATTAAATGATTCCAACGGGGAATCGACCCCAGTAGTGGGGATGAAATAGAAGTATTTAACGTAAAGATCTTTTGCGAACACTCATCGATGATTTACTGTAGTAGGAACAGTTTAACCCTTCGATTACAGAGCCAGAAACGACAGCCAATTTACGAAACTTGTATAAACGGTAAAGGAAACTATTCTCTAAGTACCATCACCTTCGAACAGATTACAGGACGGCAAACTTCCGTAAAAAAATCGAGATTGCAACGTTCGTATCGAAAGCTTTGGGATCGTTTGAGGAACACTTCCGATATTCCCATAGTTTCCGTGCAATTAAATTACTTCGGTCCAAGTCGATCGCAGTTTAATACCATCGCGAACGTGGGCCAGACGGCGAGGTACGATTAGAGAAGTTCCCGTAATCAGGCTGTCGGTCGTGAAACGTAGAAGCAAGTGATCCCATAGACGAGTTTCACTTAACGTATAAAGAATGGGAAGCCTATTCTTTTAGGCCCCAGGGGGTTCTTTCATTTTTGATAGTACAACAATACGATTACAAAAATGATTTAAGTAAATTAAATATTCTACTAAAACTCTTTCATATTACTGTAATGCAAATCGATGTAACACCAAATAAGTGATACGTTCAATTAAAAAAATGTTTAACTTATACCACTTTCATAGTCACTAACTCGATAATATAAAAAATCCTAAGTCAGGGGATTGATGATACCTCGACGGCGCGAGGCTCGATGTCTTCGCAACAGCTGGAATCGGCATCCCCTAAGGTACGGTCCCCGTCTCCCTGAATGTCCCCTCCGGCTTCGCTCTCCTCGACCGGGTTCGTGATCGAGCCCTCCGCGTCTCTGCTCGTTTCGATTTCTGGAGCAATCATAAAAACGCTATGAAGGAGACGACCATGGAAAGAAGGTCCTAATGGTCTCACCAGAAGGGCGTCAACGAATGTAGTTGAAAAATCGATCGATACGCATTTTAATGCTATAATATACTCGGACTCGGACGAATACGAATAACTGATATGGGAAGATAAAAAGATTGTGCTATTCTTCTCTTTAAAGGGGGACAACAGGGCAACGGTCCGAAAAGTAAAGGTATTTTTGGGAATTTGTTAAAAGAAATTGTTAAAGAGGTTCTTCTCCGAAGAATTGTCGAAGTACGATCAGGAAGATTGTAGAGGAGCGGAAGGACGGGTCAGTGGAGGGGAACAGTGTTAGAACATCGAATCACTTCGGTCCCATAAATCTCTATCAAAAGGGAGCCTCGGATCGTGAGGGAGCTGGACGACTACTTCGCTATAGGGCACGTGCAACAGATTTACGGAATCGGTTCCTCTTTCCCCTTTACCAGACTCATCCTCCTCAGCGATCACAGTAGCCCGATGCCTCTCGAGCTGCCTGCCTAACTCGGCGATCACGGAATGCAATTCGGTCAGCCTCTCCTCGTGCCTTGATGCTTGCTGATCCGCCTTCTGTTCGACTCTCGCCGCTTGCAACTCGGCCCTGACTACAGCAGCCTCGGCTGCCTCCCTGGCTCGTGTGGCTGCCACCAGCCTCGAGTTCAACTCGGCCACCTCGGATCGTAAAGATGACAAGGCGGCTGCGTGTAGCTGGAACAAAGGATAGACCTAATAATACTGATCGGTTGACCGGTGGCGAAGACTATAGTAGATTCTGTAACTATACCCTAAATGGGTCTGAACTCTAGAGCCTAGTTTTAGATTCTGCAACCGTATCCTAGAGGGGTCTAAATTCTAGACTCTAGAGCCTAGAATAGGGTTAAATTAATTACTTTTAGTCACTTTGATGGTTTGAATAGCTTCTTAATGACATTTTTACATTGAAACGAGTAGGGTAAGTGTGGGTATTACTGCGGATATTTATACAAAGAATAATATTTAATGTTGGGAAGTGTATAAGCTTTTGAAGATTAATGATAAAATTATTTTAAACTTTATTACAAATAATTATTAGTAAATATGTAGAGTAAAGTTGTTATTAATTCTTTTATCGTAGTTTGAAATTCGTCAAGGCGAAGCTTTGATCGATTTCCCAATATGACGGTTCTGAACGCCTACTTAAAAAACGTTTACATTTTTGTTATCAACCGTAATACACGTAATGTAGCGTTATTACTCCATAGAGTAAGAGTTACTTTTTCACAAAAACAGTACATCCTTCATTTACAGTTTAATTTTAATTTTAATTTTTCACCGCAGTTTATTTTTAATTTTAATTGTACACCACGTGTGTTTATTACTGCGGACAGGTGACTACGTAACCTAACCTATGTTTGACCGCATTTACTCATTTACAAAATAAAGCTACAGAATTAATGTTATTGAAGAAAAATAAGAATAAACAAAATTTTGAGTTTCTATTGAAAAGTTTATTTTTTTATTATTAATGTTCATATTGTAATATAAGGCTTAATATAATACTATAAATATCTAATAAATTAATACCTTCTGTCTTGTATATTATATCACATCCTTCTTGCAAATAAAATTAAATAATTTTTTTATTTACAGGACACAGGTATTTATACTAATATTTTGCTTAACACTGCAAATAGGTATTGCGTTAGTAACTGGCACACAGTAATACATGCATGTCCGCAGTACTTTTTGCAATGAGATGTGGTTTTAATTTAATAAAATTCTAATTAATTCTAATTAAATCTCATTTTTTTATGGAATTAATGTCATCCAACTTTCTTTAAAAGCAAGAAGCAGGGACTTTCATTCATTTGAACGCTTTATCGAGAACTCTAAAGTTAACCTATCGCAAAAGTCCGCAGTAATACCCACACTTACCCTGCATGTTCAGCCATGAAAAATATTTTCTCCATGGGGTATTTGTATGGCGAAAGGTTTTGGGGTTAAATGATCAAAGTAGTCGTAATTTCGACACAACTAGCCCAGGCTTTTCTTTACAGTTGCGTGCGCGGTTTGTGGAACGAGCGTGAAATGCAAATGAGAAACATCGATCGACACCATGTGTGCAGGTAATTCGAGCATTCTGCGGCGTCGCAGGTGTGAATCAGCTCCGCCTTTTACGTCTCTGATTCGGTGGATGACGCAACTTGTCCCGGTATCAAGGATCCGCGAGATGGACAGATAAGGATTGGTGTCCTGATTGCCGGCTGGCTGTGATCACCCGGCGAATTCGGTGTCTGCAATTGAATATTTCAGTATGCTCAGCCTTGAATCGACGCCCCAGGTTATCCCAGGATCCGAGTACGCTATCAAACATTCACGACGCTACGGTACTGGTCCAGGTACGAATGATGCAAAGTATAATTTCTGCGTCGAAATGGTGAATAATTCAGTTATTACGTAAATACCTCCGAGGCATTTACTATAAAACTAATAGCTTGAGAATAAACTCGACGATACCCAAATTGCGGAACCGTTCAAAATAAGACTTAAAACTTAAGTAATCGTAGAAACATGAATACCAATCTTGAGTTTCTCCAAAGCAATCGATGAGAGAAAGTATAATAGATAATTAAAAAATTTTCTAGACACGACTTCCGATCGGTCTCTACAGTACGCTTACAGAATTTTAATAAGAGATCTGTTAATTTTAAGTTCCGGAAAGCTCGTCCTTGCTCACGTCCGTCGATTAGTCTCAAAGTCACTGTCGTCAAGACATTGTCGTAACGCACTTACAATTATCCAAGAGAAATTATACATCTACGAACATCCCAACGGATGTCTTTGGATCCTGAACGATTTCGGTGCCATGGTGGTCTCGAAAAACGTTCAGACGTCATTCTACCAAGGTGTTCTCTAATTGTCGACGAGAAATGGTCGTTCTCCACGAACAGTAATCTTCATTCATGGAAGCGTCAGGTCCCAGACGATCGTGTCCTTTCTCCTGATTACTGGGAGGGCCGGTTGCTTCTCATTAATTCCGTTGCATTCGGGGCATTTCAAGCGCGAACGCGACGAAAAAAAGAAAAATGATTCCTGTGGGCGTTACAGGAATATATATACAGGCGTTTACCGCGGAATCGTGTTTGGCGGAGTGTCCTTCGCGCGACGGCAGCCATGCGTAACCGGCGTTACGACGCGACGAGCCGCTAATGATTCCTGGCCACGTGATGGGAGTCGCGTATAAGAATCACCGGCCGTAATTACGCGATATCAGTCGAGAGCCGGTCGTGTACACCTGAGCGTCGAAACGATCACTGGAGGTCCTCGTGGAAAGTGCGCGCTGCGACGACAGGTAAATTAGTTTGTCGTTCAATGCACAGAAACGAGACCGTTTCCGCAATATACAGGGTGTTCCGTTTAACTGGAAACGGTGGAATATCTCACGAAGGATTAACGTTATGAAAAAAATGTTAATACAAAAGTTGTTTGGTACAAAGGTGGACATTACGTGGTATAAATAATTTTTCTGTAATCGTAGTAGTGGGGGAGATATCAAAGTCATGTTAATCTTTTTAAATGGAACCCTGTATTTTTTTATTTATATTATGACAGTGTTTGTTGAGACGAATACAATGAACTGCCACATGATATCATTCCCTGTAGTAGGAAGTGATAAATTAGTAAGATTTTAAGATGATTTACGAAACAGGATTATAGTCGCATGCGAAAGAATAACGGACAAGATGTTGAAAAGTGTCGAAAGAGAATTTTTAAACAGAATAGAAACGTGTATTTGTAACGATGGTGGGCATGTTGACGGATAAATGACGTAAAAAATTATTAATCTTTTAACACGAAACGTTGACTGCCTCTATGTGGAACATCTATTAACGCGATAATCCTTTGTGTTACAGGCTTAATTACAAATTGATCGTCTTCAGTGATCTCAGAAAGGGGTAAGAATGAAGCTCCTGTTCGCCCTGACGCTTCTCCTGACCGTAATCTGCGCGTCAATGACCATGGCTGCGTCCGACGAGTACATCCACCTGCCAGGGAAGAGCTGCGCCGATGCGCCACCCTGCCCGGACAATAGACCGTGCGTGATGGCTCCTCCACGTTGCAACGTGGGCACTTGCGGCAAGAATCCGGTGCCCACGTGCGGCAAGAGGACATGAGTATCGTCGGAGGAGTATCGCTCGAGGTACAAGTGGACGTCCCAGAGGCCGTTTATCATCCTCCTTGTTCATCGACTAACACGAGCACTAACGTTTGACGGGCAATAGCGATGTAGTAGTTGTGTAACCTTTGGTCCAATAAAGCTACCTTGGTTTTCTGTAAGTTTCTGGTGATATGGGGAGATTGTCGAATTTGAACCATCGCCTGGATTAGAGAAGATACTATATTTATATTATTTAACACGACAGTTTATGTCATTAGACAAAATATTATATTTATATTATTTCAAATAAGTTACAGTAATGGTTCAACCTAGGCGATGACCCAAATTCGGCAATCTTCTATTTGAACAATTTTCCGAACCGTTTAACGAAGCTCCATGCTAGGCTGGAGTTTGAACACGTGACTGGAGTGTACTGTCACTTCGATCAACGATTCATCGAATCGGAATAAACCCATCTGTCCCCTGTCAGTGTGTAGTACCACGGTCTGGAAATGAAGTCCGTTGCACAACGCGCGAATTCTTCGCAATGACTCACGTCACGATCATCTATAGGACAGGTTGAACGAGCCTCGAGATTTTCCTTTCTGCGTTCTCTTCGACACACACGCGGCTCGAGGAGAGTCGGCCGATGAGTTCGACCGAATTTCTCCTACGTCGTCGACCGGCACTCCAGACAGTAAAGCGATACCGGAAATTGCGGTGAAGTGGTGCAAAGCCAAGGGTGACACCGTGGGAGAGGCGGACCATCGACTTTCACGAATACACCTGACGTTCCCGGCTTCGTTTCTTCTCCTTTGATACACGGAATTACTTGGCAAGTCGGCTCGACGACGCCGAAAGTGTAGTCGATTTAGACACAGTCGCGAACGAATTATTAAGTTGCGAGATAAACCTTCCTTCTTCGTTAGAATTTTCGATTCCGTTCCGGCCGATCCATTATTAATTTCTCATCTAGCATTTCACTAACTCAAAGTCCCTTATCTTCCAAGCTCCGCCCAAAGAAACCTCTGTTCCAACTATGATATTCCAGGGGCCTGATTAAAGTTCCAGCAAGAGTAAGGCGAGCGTTGTCTGGGCTCGATTCAATTATATCCCAGAAATGGCTCCATATAGGCTATCCCGAGCACGACACCCGGGAGAGAATCGCCTGCAAAGTGGATGACCCACGGAGCAGAAGAGATCCGTCTGTGTTTAATTGACGACGTCCTGAACCGATTGTGGTCCCACCTACGTATATAGGGTCCCACTCGCCGCGCCTTTTTCCTCCGTTAGCGTTTTCCTGGAATCTTTTAAGTTTCTACTCTTAATGCTTTCTTTTCTTCCGTAGTGTGTGTACCTTTGAATTTAACCGTCTGTTTGCGTTTGAACCAACGAATCTTTACGAGAGAAATGCGTGGAGGCAGTGTTTAGCCGAATTCTCGTCGAGGTACCATTTTTCCTTTGACGAATGAATGTCCTTTGAGACCAAAAATCAGGTGATAGTTGGGCGATTCTGATCGATCTTTAACCCTTTGCACTCGGAATTTCTTAATTCCCAGGTTAATCGAGGTAGCCATTTTTGTTTTGGACAAAGGTCAAAGAACAAAATCTAATCGAGTGTACTGCAATTTAGCTATTCGATACTTCGTATAATTGGGCCAAAGTACGCTAGTTCCGATTTGTCCTAAATATTTTGTCACTTTAGAGGAAATAATCGAGTTGAAAGAGTTAATAAACGACTTCATCGGTTGTTCTCGTGGCAGAATTTAACGGAATAATAGCATTTGAAGGTAATTCACAAAAGCTTCCGGGCTAGCCACAGGTAATTCGATACAGAAAGTTCAAAGGTCGAAAGGAACACGTGTTCAGGTCGAAATAGATCGCGTTTCCACGGCCAATGTACACAATAATTGCATCACGGAGTATGCGACAAGGTTTGTCTCCGATGTGGTTCAGGCGAGCCTGTAACTAGATCAACGAAGACCGACGATATAGTTGGAGTAACAAGATTTTTCCCGATGAAAAATGGGAGTCAGCCCCGGTAATCCGTTAAGGGGGTCAAGCAGGTATCCCTTTCAAGATCGTGAATTCTTTGACCAGTCTGCCGTGACCCTTTTTCTTCCCTTTTGTCCCTGGCGTCACGAGGGAGAAGGAGGAGCAGCAGCCTGGCTGGTTTTGATCCGAGGAGAGGGGGGATCGTTGAACGAAGACGAACTTGGGGCTAAGGGGCGAGAGCAAACCGTTTCAAACGGTCCTTTTGTGGACCCACGGGACAAAAGAGTTACTCAGAGACACGTTTACTCTGCGAGAGAAGAGCGTGGCCCGTGAAATGACGCGCATGGCGCTACGCGCCTCATCCAAAAGGATCTTCAGGGAAACACTATAACACGCGCCTCGTATAATTAACGGGGAACTGTGATCAAATCTCTGGAACGAACAGCTTCAAAGTCTTTTGAAATTCATCAGGGTCGTTCCACTTTCTTCTGGTCGAATCGTCGGAGAAATGGGAAGTGTACGGAAACCATCCTGAACAATCCACTCGAATTCCTTTGAACCTGTACACGATGAAATTGTTTCGTTTTTTTTTCTCGCTGGGAACTATCTGAACAACTGAGAGGAATGTATAGTTCCTTTAGGTGTGTGACTCTTGGCAGATTCAACAACCACTCTCCGTAAAATATACTATACATATGTGGGATCGGGAACTCCATACCCGACAAAGGAGCAAATAGCATCTTTGGAAAATAGGAGGGTTCCGTGGAGCAGTGGATAGAGTCTCTGCTTTCGGCGCTGGGGGTCGTGAGTTCGAATCCCGCTTGGGCCCCTCTCATTTTTCCAACGCCCCTACACATATAGTTGGGTAAATGTACTATACATATAGAGGGTTTTATCACATTTACTTCGTCAGATTAAAATGAAGAAAAATTGACCATGATAAAAGTAAAGATCGCGAGGATACATAAAAATTAGGAATTGCAGAAAAATTTCTACACTGCAATTTGGAAAGTATACGAACGAATACGTGAGTCACTGAAGTCATCTGCGACGTCTCAAGTAGAACGAACGAGTGGCAGGTTAGACACGTGGAATCGATTTATCCTGAACCGAGGGACGGTCTTCTTGTCTAGAAACGTCGCTAATAAGACACCCGACAAGGAATCGGTAATACAGCAGACGTTGTAGATACACCAAGTGTAGAATATCGTTCAGACGTCAGATTTCAGAGATCGTTGGAATCAAAGAGATTGTTTGACAGTCGGGAGTCGTCGAAGACGAGCAAACGAAATTACCGAGAAAATGGATAGGTAGCAGCAGAAGAAAGTTTATTTGGGAATACCTCGGTGAAATCGATCGTCCGGTTGGTTAGTCCGTCGTTCGTCCAACGGGGGCCTCTGTCTCTATCGGATTAAAGTTTAAAGGGTGGCAGACGATTCTGCATAAGCTTACGGAGAGACAGACGGTCGAGGTGAGTGCGACAGCGAGCGAAAAGTGTTGCTGGATATGGAGGTGCAAGGTAAAAATGGGAAAGAACGAGACGAAAGATATCCTGAACGTGGGAGACCGAAGAGACGGGATGAAAAAAAACAAAGTGAACGAGACCGTTCCAGGCTGAATACTGGCAGGCGGCGTAGAAAGGGAACCGGAAGGATGGAAACATCGTCCTGCTTCCGAGGGACTCTCCCTACTCTGCTTTCGATTCGAATACGACAGCGGGAAAAATTACGGAAGTCCATTATCGGGTGTCTGAACTCTCCTCCTGCCTGGTGGCTTGTCCCTCCCGCGATTCGTTAACGCGTTCTCCGACTCGGTTCGTCGAGCTCTGCACTCCAACCCCCACCTAACCCCCTTTCGAACAACCACCCCCATTTCTCCTAATCGATGCCGGAATAAACTCGAAAATCGTCCGATCCTGGGTGGGATGGAGGAAGCTAAAAGTGTCTGGACAACGGAGACGACGTTTTGAATACCAATCACGTCGGGGCCACGATCGATTTAACGAGGGTGAAAAACCCAATCGACGGTGAATATATAAGATCCTATTGGGGTTGATCGACGACGCGTCCAACGTACTTAGAGAAAATTAGAAACTAAATATCCACGCGTCAAGAGGAAGCTCGACTCGTTAGGTCTGATTGGAGACGCTAGCCACCTCGAGCGAGTGGATTAACGAGACGCGATTAAAGGTGTATCTGCACAGCAGTTAACGTTCAAACGCGTCGATCTATCGATTTCACGCGGTCTGCCTATCGAGACGTTCAAGAGGAAGGAATAATTTCATCTAAGATGTGGCTGAAATAAAATCGACGATGGAGAGGAATATCTTCGCCATTTTACGAGTACTAGCTTCTATTCCAATTAGCATACAAGTTCTAAGTCCATCCTCTTGGCGTATATGTCTAAGGCAGAGACCTACCTCTCTTACACAAATCTCTTATTCTCCTTCTTGATTACCTCTGCTTATTTTCGACCTGTGCCGCGTACTCTAATGCTATTAACCCTCAAAGGTTAACCTCCGTCTGCCCGAAAGACACCTGGCATTTCTAAACGGTAAAGTGTAGAAAATTAGGGCTGTGGTGTTTCATCAAAAGATTTCTGACTAAATTACTCATATATTTGAAACATAGGTAAACGAACGCTTCAGGTTATGGTAACCCATGCGTGGTCGAATCGGTAGGATAATATAGTGTGGTCTTTGATGATTAGCTGGTGAGAAGCTTGCGTTTTCTTTCGAGGACGTAACAGTCTACAGTTTGTTAACTAATATAGAGTAGTATGTATCCCGTTTGATTAAACGATCGATCCGCAAAAGGGGGCTGCGTATCACCCCAAGAACTTACGGCCTCCTGTTGCTTGTCCCTCTGACTAGCTTTGACCTGTATAGGGACGGTCCTATCGGAGCTGTGATCGCTGGGGCAACAAAGCCACGACCTGGACCTGGTTAATCCTCTCGGCTCCTCTTCCTCCTCTTCAGCGTCCTCATCCTCGGTTGTCGCGCAATGCACATAGACCAGATCGTCCCTGCGTGGCGGATCCAGGATTTCCTTGCCCGTGGTAAGGACAACGTGACTCGGTTGCACCGAGAATCTCGACGGTTGTTGGTGACCGTGTTGTTGTTGTTGTTGCTGTTGCAATTGCACACGTTGTCGATGCATTCGGTCCACGTAATACGCTGGCTCCGCGGAGCCATTTTTCACGGCCACCGTGAAGCCCGCCACTGTGTCTGCTCCCTTAATTCTCGTTCACCATAGGATCCTTCATCGTGGATGACACCGATCCTCTTCAATCTGTCGTTTGTAGTATTGTTCTGTATTCACGATAAAAATAGCAGAGACTCTTCGTCACGGCCGATTGTACGGATTAATCGAGAGACTGTCGAGGACGTGTTGCGATATCGTAGCGATCGATAGACTTTTCTTTCTGGGGATCGATGGAAAATTTTATTGCACGCGTCTCGACGTATGACGAATAGACTCGAGTATGAATGATCTACGACGATCAAGGACTCGAAGAGTGAAAGCTGAGCATAGCTAGAATATTGTTAAGCATCTTATCTCGAAACGTTAGGGTTTTTTTTAAACGTTTCTCTGTTGATTTTAAAAATGTTTATACCGTTAAATTACTGTATATTCATTTAGTCAGGCCTCATTTAGAGTATGCTTCAACCATATGTCATAACGTGTTGGAGAGAGTGCAAGATATATTTATCAGATACATACGTTGCTTTTAGATTGAACAGTCCTATGCGGTATAACGATCATGATTACGAACCATTACTAAATACAGTCAATAGGACTTCTTTCGCTGATCACAGAGTTACGATCTTACTTTTATGTTCAAGCTTATAAATAGTCAGATCTCATGTCCTCAATCGCGGCAGCTTGTTCATTTTTGTTGCTCCCTCAAAGTGTTTTAGAAATTGTCATATATTTTATTATGATAAAAACTAAATACAGTTCAAGTGATCCAATTTATCGAATGCTGAAATCAGCCAACAAATTTATGGATATGATCGATTTCCTCAATGGCTCTAAGAAATCCTTAAACAGGCACTAAGAACTGTTTAATTCAAGTTAACGTTGAATTGAAAATTCTCTTTTACAATTAATTCCTCACTGTATATTATATTCCTGTAAGTGTTTCTATATTCACTTAATTCTTATGTACGCATAAGCTTATATCCCTATAATAAATAACTAAATAAATTAAATTGAATACAGACTGCGATTATTATGCATAACTGATGACAAGTGCATTATGTATTTTCAGATTCAACGGAAAACAGGTTTCCAGTTGCACGGAGATTCCAATGTCGAGGATCAAACGAGAAAATCCACTAATTATAATTCATAGAACGGGCCTGGTAGTTTCGCCGGGTTTGGCACGTGCCAGCGCTCTTTCTAGCTCTTCGCCACCAATAGTCCCCCTTTCGACAGTGATTCCGCGACGTCGAGATCGTTGCGATGGAAAAAGCTCGCGTGTTGCCCGGCTGCTGGCGGCGAACACGATTTAATGGCGTGGCAGCGGATTTCCCGGTCGCGAGGAAGGGGGATTTTTCTTACGTTTTCAACGTGTTTAACGAGCGCGCGCACGCGGCATTCCGGTTGCTCGTTAACCTGTCATTAGTGGCCCGGTCAACGCGTTGGTCTTCGATGTTCTCTCTCCCCGCACCAGTCGTTCGTTAGCTATTCAACGACACCTCGTTTCTCCATTCGCTCGATACGATATTACGGGAAACCGGCGGATAGTAACCGTGAAAATTCATTTTTTTTTTTACCACGTATGTGGGATTCTTGGAAACTTATCGACGATGCCTTTGGTTATTCCTCAAGGACAGGACATATTTCGTGCGCCACAGGTACAGAAATGTAGTCTATTTCTTTAAATTTTTTTACTCGAAAAATTGAAAAAGAACATTGTTAAATTAAAAGATAAACACACGGTTTTTTGCTGCTTTTTAGAATTACGAAAAATTGTGTATTCAGGGTTCGTTTCCGTAAGGGTTATGGGTGGTCTTCTGGATTCTGTACTCTCGGCCATACTCTCGATTCCGCTTAGGCGATGAATGATGGTGGAGGGGAAAGGAGTATCGTGGTTGTAATTTAGATTTACTATCCTTAACTCATTTGCATCGTGTGAGAGAGTGAGAGAGGGGTAGGTTCGTGCCCTGGGAGTTAATCGTATTATCGGATATTCCGCGCGAGTATCTGGTCTCGACGTAGTATTTTAATTTCATTCTTCGAGGGGGGAGGAAGAACACAGGAGGGTGCCTGGTGATTTCTCATCCGAGAGGAATGATTCTAGCGTCGATTGCACACTGTTAAAAATCGGCAATGGAAAGGATGGCGTAACTATGAAACCACCCTAAAATGTTCAATTCTTATGTATTATGGTTAAAATAAGAACCGTCCAAGTGTGCCATGTCTGAGATCGTGTTGATAAATAATGTTTCTCTAGAGGTGGAAAAAAAGTATAAGAAATCAAAATACAAATGATCGTATACAGTAGAAAAAAAGTAGTTCGATTTTATTTTAATCACAATGTATAAAGAATTGAACATTGGAGGGGTTAGTAAAAAAAGGCACATGTCACATCTGTATCGGATTTTAGTCTTTTTTTGTGCCATTAACAAGCTCTAATCTTATTTTTCCTGAAAGTAGTTGTGCAAATTTATAGCATTGTGGCATGTGTTCCACTTCCACTACACCCCTTAATTGTAGGGTGGTTCCTAAAGACAGACAGGGTGCAGTGGTTGCTCAAAGATTAAGTGCCTTTAATCGAGCTTGAGTTTCACACAGAATCTCCGTCTGGAATCCTACTACCAACAGTAAAAATTCTGAAATAAGCATACCGAAAGATTCATCGGTAGTTTTTTCGATCGCTGGTTCACCCTTTCGCGGTACATTGTCGGCATAGAAACGATCTCGTCTGAATTTGGCGAATAACAGCCACGGAAAATCCTCCGCCGGCCGTTTCACGTTCGGAAAACAACCTGGTGCTAGTCTAATTTCGCGAGCAGACGCGTTTCCCGTCGTTGCCGCCGCCGTAAATCTCCTCCTCCCGGTGTAAACATATTTGCATATTGCAACCGGGCGGCGGCTGGCGTAAATTTATCCGCGCTTCAACCCCGCCGGAGAAACAAACCGAAGGGCGTGTAGGATTAAATGGATCGACGGGAAAATAGGAACTTGTACATCATTCGAAAGCGTTTGTTAATTCACCGAAAGTTCTTTCGATTGAAAACTTCACTATCGTTGGATTGCAATATATTAGTCACTAGCGTCTACGGAGTTCTAATATACAGTAAATCCTCGATGAGCGTTCGAAGGCCAGTGAACATTAAATATTTCATAAAATAATGGCCATACACGACTGAAACAAATATCATTGGCTTCAGAATTTCAAGCTCTACTGTACCCTAAAAATACAAGCTATCACTGTGCTCAATCTCATTGAAAAGCCTTCGAACACTCATCGATGATTTACTGTATTCTTTGTCACCGATGTTTACAGAGACGACGATTTTCAGTCGACAAATTCCCAGCGTTCTCCATCCGTGACACACAGAGTTCTCCGGTTCTAACTGTAGGGGGCCATATGGTTTGCCCCCCCATCCGGTAATTGAGTTCGCCACAGAGGCGCGCAGTTGGCATAAACTCGCCTCTCCGCGATCTACAAGGCTGTTTAATTACTCCAGCGGGACACCATCGATCCAAGGATCCTGGTCCCCGTACGAGGACGCGTGTCGCGTAACCGGGGGCGGAGCAGCAGTCGCGAAATAAATTAATTGCTCGACCGACAATTATGAACGCCAGAAAAGGGGGGGGGGTGGAAAAGGGAGGGCAGGGACGTAACGAGGCCCTTATTACCGGGTGCAATTAGTTTTTATGCTGGGTCAACCGCGATCAAAGAGCCCGGATTTGCGTCTGTCTCGTAAACGATTAAGGGATTTTTCGTGCGATTCTCGCGTTGAAATTAATTCCAAACGGGATTCCGATAAAATCGTTCTGTTCGAAGTTCATTGGTTGACTCGTATTAAGCTTCGAGTGAATCGTGGATCTGACCGACTTCGAAATGGACACGGTCGCGAACGACTCGGGGAACGGACCGCTGGTCAGGTGGGAATTAATCGCAGGTGAGATCAACGGGATGTCGAGTGTATAATTCAGATCGAATTAAATTGTTCGAAGTCGAGCACAACACGATCCCTGTCACTCGGAAACTCGTTTGGATAGAGCAGTAAGAGATAGTAATATTTGTAGTACGAGTGTATAAAGTAATATGCTAATCATGCTTTACGATCGGGGACGATCGTTCGGAATTTTTCGTTTACACGGTCCACTGGGTCCTCGTTAATTACGTCTCCTCAGGGGGAAAGTCCACTTAAACACGGTCTTATCAACCGCGAATATGATTAGACGCTTTTTCTAAGAGGCTATCTGTCAACTTTGGTCGCCTGAGACCTAAATAACAAATAGATCGTGTATTCGAGGCCTAAATGTTTATTTTGTTCGATTAGTCATTTTTGCGATCGTTTAATTAGAGCGATACTTCGAAATGCTTTATGGTCCCTGCGTGGCAACAGCCAGATCAACGAATGGAGAATGATTTGATTTTATAAAAATATGTTAATAAAAAAAATTGTATTTCGATGAACGGGAATCCATCCCAGGACCTCCGATTTACCGGCCAAGAATCTTATACTTCGATAAGTTTGACTTATATTCATAATACGTCTTAAAGGTTCATAACTTCAATTGTTCATACCTTTAACACTAGAACTACCAAGCAAGTCAAAATGACTTGTCAATACACTTACAACGATGATTAAAATGTTATGACAATACATTTTCTCAGATCTTTTGCACCTTTTATTACGATACGAAAGTGAAGAAATTAGTGAATTTCTAAATTTTCAAAAGTTTTTCACGTTTATCCACCGATCGAAGAAAATATGCGTTTATCGGTAGTTCTAGTGTTAATATTATGAAGTGTTTACACCTAATATTTAGCATCGTGAAAAATAAAAACAGTTAACGAATAATGCACGAAGGTGTGGACGAGGTGTATTCGGGGGTCAGGCAGCTGCTTGCCGCCTTGAATGGATTAACCTTATCGCCTAATCGCCAGTATCCGGAGGGACATTTACATACATCGCGCTGACGCAGACGGGCCGCCTGTTTTCTCGCCCCCTTTCAACGTCGACACCCTTTTCTTTGCCGTAACGCGCATGGTCGGCGAGAATTTGTCGCACGTTGACTCACAACGGTGTGGTGCTCGGCCATAAGACGCGATCGCAGATTCCAATCTTGATTATTAATTAACCGTCGCGTCCCGAAATGGGAGCACACTATCGTCTCGCCAGCTGGGCTCTCTCTCTATCACGAGTCATCCAAGTGATTCACGCACTGGATGATCGTAGGTCAGTGTGCGTTTAGTGAACACAAAAAGGGGTGAATCGTGCCTCGTAGGTGAATATTATACGAGCGATTAGCACGCGTCAAGCCACACGAGTTCCCGTTCGACAGTTGTTGCACGACGATTTACGAAATGTTTTCAAGGAATCGCCTCTGAACAAGGTTTATTAAACTTTCTGGAACCGATGGGACGCCCGCAGCTGCTACTGATACGGTTAAAATATCGCATTGCAGTTCTACGCGTTGCACCAGTCGCAGAGAAATCCTTTTTCTCCCCTCCAGTTCCCCCGGTTTCCTTGAACCTGACCTCACGTACGTGAAATATTTCAGGAACTGGACGGAATGCAAATTACTGTTAAAGTTACGTGGTTTCGAAACTGAATATTGATTAACCATAGGATATAAGATCGTAGGACGATTTTTTCTTTGAGGATGGGATGGAAGGATCGTTGGGATAGTAGAAACTTGGAAGGGACGTCTCTCGCGAGGTGTAACAGTTCGTTAGACTCGTTACAGATCCCTGAAATCGCTGCTCAGGTGATTTTTCTTCTGGTCGAGAAGCAGACAAAAGTGGGAATGAGACGAGAACAGCGAAACGGACGCGTCACCGGGAGCGAAAATTGAAAGGTGGAAGGCGAGAACGATGAATGAATGGGGCCAAGGAGGGGACGGTGATCACGTTAATACCCTGAATGAATATGTAAGGCGGGAAACAAAGAACGAGGTGAGAGCAGGATAAGGTCTGGAGGCGGTCCGAGTATAGACGGGATACACGCGAAGGAAGCCGTGCATGCGTGCTAATGATACCGTGAAGCCACGGAAAGAAACGACACGGATGAGGGACCGTTCCGCGGAAGGATAATTCGAGGCTGCACGAACGATGCGAACCAGGCGAAATGTAAACAACGAGTATGGGTGGAGAATTTGGTAGCGAAGTTCTGGCGTAGCGATTCATAAGTGTAATTTAAGGATCAGTGATTGATAAGTAACTGAGAATTAATCCTTCCTAATTCCCCATGCACTTTGTCCCTTTGGAAGGGATAATCGAGTACAAAGGGGATAATATTGATGACTATCGTATACTTATATATACATAGTTTATAGTTAAATAAATGTTATTAGTTGTACCAGTCGATGACAAATTGGAGTAGGAATTTCCATGTTTAAAAAATAAAAAGTTACACGAACGTGAACCAAATACACTACCAACGACCAGAGTTCTTGATTAATGGAAATTAGGTAATTCGTTAAAAATTACAGAATCAGTACATATAAAAATAATTTCCAATCAGTTTTACCACACGACGTTTATCGAATCTTTGTAGAATAATATTCTTCTCGTTCTTTTATTATCAGACCTGGTCCCACATTTTTGACCGGTGGTGTGTGTTATGGTGACCCGATTTTCGCCTGTGATCTAGAAAAAAACCACGATGATAGCTGCGATAGGAAAGTGCTAAGACCGCGGAAAAGCAACCGATATCCACGGTCAATTTATGTCGTTCTGCAACACTTGGCCACGCAGACAGTATCGATAAACGCGCGAATACGCTCGTTTAGGCCGCTCGAGACCGTGTCGAGCGAGCAACACGTTACCATGGTGTATACGAGTGACTGTTAACGATCTCGTAAAAGAAGTAACTACCAACGAGACTCGAGGATGAATCATACTGTATTCCGTTCGGTGACGAAGCTGTGTCGGATCGACAACCATTAAGCTGTAATATCGAGACTTTCCTTTCAACCAATTTACCGTGACGGAAATCGGTTTAAAAACGAGACTCGATCTGTTCGGAATAGACGGGTTCGAGGCAGAATTGGGCACAAGTTTATTGGAATAATACATAGTGAAAAGCAGCCAGTTGCTAATAATTGTTTGCCAGATGTTGAAGAAAAAGTAGTATTACTTTTGTTTTCGAGCGAACTAACGGTGAGACTGTTGTACTCCGAAGTCTTAAATGTATGATTATATGAAGTGCAAGTTTGTGTTGACTCTTTAGTTATTTGAATATGTCTTTTGCCTGACGTTAAGGCGAAAGTGGTTGCTAAATACAGTCAGTTGATTGGTTAAACCCTGAAAGAAGAGGAATTTATTTGGCTTTTCAAAATATGATAGAGTACTATTTTTATCGTCTGTTCTTTATTCGAAGCTCTTTATCTAGATAGTGAATTTCCCTGTCTCTGGTTCGGGGGTAGCCAATCAGGCGACTGAAGACAGCGTTTTTGTCAGGCTTTTCGGGTCTCGCTAGTAGTAACGGCGTTGCTCTAGCCAGACCGACGCCGTGAACGCCCCCCAGAGCGCGAGACGTGGTTTTAATGGAAATTAAATGAATCGTATTGTTTCCCGAAAAAACGTACGACCACCCATGGCCCGAGCAGCTTTTTGGAGGTGAGCCAAGGAACTTCCAAGCGCCATCCCCCCCCGCGGAACAGGCGCAAGGCAGGTGGAACACGATGAAGTAACCTGTGTGTGTGGGATGCACTGGTTCTCCCGGTGATTTTTAAATGGAACTCGTATACTGCATTCTCCGCATCGTTAGGCCACTGGCTGACTAACAAATTGCCGTTGATACGAGAACACGACCGAGATCCTCCGGGCTAATGCATCGCGATGGATGCTTTATGGGCTGGTGTCTAGTGGGCAGTAAGAAGTTCAACTTTTTTTTCTTCTTCTGGACGGGGCTTAACAAGTTACGTAACTGTAATGTATTAACCCTCGAATGACAGTACTCTAAATATTTTCACGACTATATCTGGAAACAGTGAATCATCCGGTGCCTGACCATCGTTACACTTTTACTGCATGAACCCTGCGTTATCGCTTACGTTCCCTGCGTCGGGCCTACCTAGACAATTTTATTATTATTTATTTATTTAACGGAGAATAAACCCTTTGGTATACAGGTCGGGAAATGAGATTGCAAAATTATAAAATGAAGAAAAAGGACACGAGATTGCTAAAATAATACGAAGATGTGGTAAGAACGATACTACGATCTATTCTTGTCCCCTACTTCCTTCGATACCTTCAAAACTTCCGATACTTTCCTCAATAAAAAAGGACCTATACAAAAAAAAAAATGGAACAAAGAGTTACTACCTGTCGAATGAATTACAAGCTCCAGAAACATCTGTCCGTATCGTTAACTTCGTGTAATCCATCCATAAAATAACTATCGTATGGAACTGGCGTTCTACGACGATAAAATAGTCCAACGGAAACTTGTAACGTTTTCATGGAGGATTAATATGAATTATTGTTTCGAAGCTAGTAGTCGTTCGATCGATCCTATCGTGGATAAACGCCCGTTCAGCGTTTCCTTGATCGCGATTGGATCTCGTTAGCGTATGATTTACCGTCTCACGATCCACGACTCGGCCGTCGAATTGATATCAAACCTGTGGACGCGTTCTAGAAAATTTACGCAACCGTCGTCGGTGGATCTTGGTCTCCTCGCGATTCGATACGTCATCAATGACCGATGCCCCCCCCCTCCCGTAAATCAGCCCATTGGCTAATGTAAATTGTCACCGGTTAAGGTGAACAGACCCTGGCGGATCGGTGAATAATGACCCGTTTTCATTGGCTGTTAACGGCGGAGTCCCAAGTCGGTATCGCCTAATTAAATCGATGAACTCGCCGCCGCCACGTGACGAATCAACACTGGCGGTTCGATAGGATGAAGAGAAGGCTCTCCCCGCGTTCAGTCGATCGTAAATAAGCCTTTCATGGACCGAACGAACACCCTGGAGAGGGTATGGTCGCGATGAAGTCGCTCAGGTTGTAGATCGAGACAATGTTCAACCCTTTGAATCCTATTAATATTGAGTGTATAATTCGTGGCCCTTATAATTAATTATCGACTAAATATCGTTATTTTTTCGAGGAAGAAATCTATAGAAAAATGATGGGTATATTTTCATGACTAGACTGTATTTTTTCTTTTGTAAATTAATAGAATATCTATGAAAAGGTCAATTAATTTGTATACTTAATACTTTTATGTTCCCCACACGCTGGACGATTGTGTGTAATTTGTAGACTGTGGATCCTTATGCAAACATCAATTGTTAAAGAAATTAGAAACAAGTGGACAGTTTTTTATCACAGGTTCTAATAAGTGCCACATGAAATGATACCTTTAGTAGAATTGATTAAATTCCTTACTGTATTGAATTTCAGACAACTGGATACGGTATAAATGCATAAAGTACACAGTCTACTAATTAGGTAGACCTTCCAGTCTGTTCTTCTTTCATTAGGAATCGCGTTTGGCTGCGGTACTTCCGACAGGAATACCCAGTTCAGAAGATTCACGAGAGCAGTGATTCTTCACGCTCGCGGGCGTGACCACGCTAATAGCTTACACGGCAGACGACGATAACATCGAATCGATACGAACAGAGGAACACGACGATACCGAGAAATCGTGTCTGCTCGATGGGAACGGGAAAAGAGAAGAGTTCGCGTCCTCGGTATCGATAAGGCGCAATCAGGAAAGATCCTTCCCTATTACGCGGGGCATATCGGAGAAAGAATTTCGCGCAAGTACGGGTTATATCGACAAAGGGAGTCGACCCAGACATGGGAGGTGGAGAACAAGAGAACATCGAGACGGAATATACGTTGCATGGAAGATAACGCGGCGGTGTGGTGCAGTAGCCGGGCGTAATTGCTTTTGCATCGATTGTCCTCACGAGGTCGGAGGTTTTCCCTCTGCGCCCTACATAAAACACGGACCTGTGCGCCAATTCCAGGCATCGAGAGATCCATCGTCGATCCAAGGGAAATATAGTGTCGCGTGACACGCGACGGTTATTATCGATCGCTGCATCGCGATGTTTCTTGATAAGCGATCTGTGGCTAGGCGGAGACGCGAAAAGGGGTGAGAAAAGGGCGCACGAAAGAGGATCTACGCAGCACCGTGTCCGCTGCGTATATCGTGACCTATGACTAACGGTATCGTCATGCTCCCTGGATCGTGGTAGGGGTAAACTACCCCATCGCGTTTGGCCTATTTACTTTTCGAAAGTTAAAATTATCTCCAATTTGTAATTGACACGATTCTACAATACAGTTTCAAGAATAATGATGCTCGGGAAAAGGATTCTAGGCCTTACGATTATTCCCCGGTTACAACTGTCATCGATCTGTAGTTGTCATGATTCATACGATCTAGTCTACGAATAATGATTCTACACCTTCCGATTAATTCACTACGGTAGGTAATAAGGGTAGGAACTCTCCACGAATGTCGTTCAATTTACAGGTATCTAGGGAGTATATTGTAAATTTTCTCGATCGAATCGATCCAGAAATACCGTAGATATCACTCAATCTTCAATGAACAGTGACAGTTTCGCGAAACTGTTCAATCTGGAGTTTAAGGGACTGAAGGAATTGTTTCCCTACCGATCGCTACACACACACACACAACCTCGTACGATCTCTCGAAAAAAAATCGGCCGAGCACGCGAACGAAACACACAACCTCGTACGATCTCTCGAAAAAAAATCGGCCGAGCACGCGAACGAAACACACTTTCACCGTTGTTCACAACCTCGAAGATATCACACACGGGGACCGAACTGACACGATCGCGACACAGCTCGATCGATGGTGTTGCGCACGAGGGGGAGATCGGTCGATCGGAGCGACACACGACCCGACCCGACACGTTGGGCGAAACGCTCGGTGACGGACTGAACCACCGATTCTCCCACACCCCTGGCGCAATTCGCGTAGCGGAGGCCCGAGGCCGTCCGACAAGCTCCGAGGTTCGCCGATCTTGCGGCTCGTTGCACCGAAACCTACCTCCGATACCTCTCTCTCTCTTTCATTCGTGTCACTTCGCCGCGCGGACCATGTAACGTTGGTCCCCGATACGCGACCAGTCGCGGCTGATAAAAGTAATACGGCTGCACCGTGTGCAGAACTGCAATCCACCGTGCAAGCGCGAAAAAAAAACCGGATATCGAACCACTGGATCTATTTCCCCTTCCTTTTCCTGCTGCCGTTTAGTCCCTCGGACCGATGCGCTTTTCTGGGGTTGGAGAACGCTATCGAGGGGGATGAAGACTCCCCAATGGAGTCTTAGACACCTCTGTGTATGGGGAATGAAGGTCGTCGTAGCGTGTTATTAACACTTTCGATGTTTACGTCGAGTATACTCGTCATGAAAATATGGTAGTTGCTGTTTTAGAATATTTTAGGACAATAAAAGGAAATATCACTATGAAATATGCAGCAGTATATGCATACATATGTATGAGGGTTGTTTTATAAGACAGTGACGTTTTTTGAGAATAGATCAGCCAATAAATTTATGGATATAACGGATATTTTCAATGGCTCTATTGATTACTCTACGAAATCCTTACACACGGCACTAAGACCTGTTTAAGTTAATATTGAATTACAAAGATTCTCTCTTACGATTAATTCCTTACTGTTTACTACGTTACTGTCCCTATTTTTATTTTCATTTAATTGTTATGTATGCATACCATCCTTATACCCGTACAACTAAATAAATAAATATACAAACAGATACACACGAGGAGCGTAGCTGTGAACTGACAGTACGAAGTGGAGGAACATGTACAAATTGGGTCTCCTAGAGACCACTATAATCCCTTTAAAAAGTTTTCTTGCATCCGTTCCACTGTCTCGACGAACATTCACATTTTACACCGTGAAGTCGTCAGCTAAAGTTTCATAGGCAGTGTTCCACTCCGGACGCGATTGTCGTGTGGGTTATTACAGCCCACGTGAGAGTGTCTTTTCCGTTCTCTTTATCTTGATTCCGGGTGGCGAAGTCAATCCCCCGCATCACGTGACGTGTGTGTGTGTGTGTTCCATGCGATGGTCCCGCGAAGTTTTAATTGCGAACACCATAACAACCGCGGTTTTATCGGCCTGCTCCCGGTGCCGAAACGGTGCACCGTGTGTATTTGCAGTGTCTATAATACACAGGACACACATTCGCCGAGCAGGACGGTTTATTATGCGAGCTCGTGATTTATACGCTTTGTACGACTTTACGATTCACGGCCCTGGAGGATTTACAAACGTTGGGGAGGACCTTTAAACAGACCTCCTTCTTATCGATACACAAAGTCGCGGAGGAGCGTTTATTGCCGCGAGGCTCGCGCGTTATTTATTGCCAGGAAGTGTGAAAATCAACGGCGTGAGACTGTCTAGGGGCTAATGACTCTGTTTCGATTACAGAAAACAGGAACGACCGAGCACGCAGCGATTGCGTACCAACGATTCCATTAAAGTGGCTGGAGACCGATCACGACGTTTAAGGTTAAACGACAGTGAAACTGGTACCGGACTGTAATTGCCGGTGGAAGTGATCGCGGCAGCCTGGATGAAAAACAGTTACGTGGAGAATGTCGTGTTGATAGAGATGCGAATTTTTTGGAACATTGATAAGTATAGAATACATCTTTTTAGACTGTCATAAATTTTCAAGCGAAGGAAACCAATTCAACATGAATGCAGAGTTGAAGACGAACTTGAACGTATAGTCGACTCTAACTATATTGCCATGATGGGGGCTGTATGACGTTTTCTGTTAATAATTTATAAAGCATCCAATGGTTTGCATACATTTTATAAAATGTAACAATTGTAGTTACCACAAAAGAAGTGTAGGATTAAAAAAATACCGTTCCTTTGTTATATACTTTCGAGGTTTCCACGACTTCGAAAAACCAGTTAGGGTTCACATAAAAATCGCTGGGATCATCGACGCGTCGAAGATTGTCCATTAAACAGCCACACCTGCTGTTCGTCGATATTTGTCCGCCTACCGTGACGCTGTAACGGTACAGCTGTATTGGAAAGCTGGTTCTTGACTATCGAGAAGAACGAAAGTTATTGGGCAGAGAATGCGAGTTTTTTTTTTTTTTTTAAATTGTCCGACGGAAATTCGAGACGGGGAATCATTAAAATTAGCGAGGACGAAGGGGACGGTGATTGTGTTTGGGCAATTAGAGGGACAGGCGGGCCGGGTGAGGTTTCTTAATTAAGCTTCGCTAATTTCTCAATTAACGCCAGGCCGAGGGTGGGATGAAGAGAGACACAGGAGGAGCCTGAATTTTTAGCGTCAGTGCAAAAAGTTGTAGAATAGTTACGAAGGACTGCAAAATAAGAAACGATTTTGTATCTAAATTTTATAATCTTGAGAAATAATTAGAAGGGGACAGTGCGCTGTTGTTAGATACCTAACTTATTAACTTTGATTCACTCAATGAATAACTGCAATCACATTGCTCTGCCCAAACAAATTATCACCCTTTGCCTGAGGTCCCAACTCCTACTTGCTCATCCTGTACTAAGGCCCACAAGCATCCTCCACCTACCACAGAGTGACAGTATATAACTCTCTATGCAATTTCACAATCAGCTTAATTCTTGTTTAGTCACTCTGACGCTCAGTGCTTCGTTACGAATAGAAACCTCTTGTTAATGTTTTACTTAAAAAGGGTTGCACAAATTCCATCATCCAGAATCCTATACTCTAAGAACTCCCTGCAAATAGGCGATCATGCGACACATCGATAAAAAAAAAAAAACACATTTTCGTTAAACAGACTAGTTAACGATAAATGCTAATTTGATAGAAACTTACAACTTCTGAGATTAGAACAACCATTTCAAAACTAGGCTCTAAGAAAGCCCGACAAAGAAGCGACCATCCGTCCCGCCGATAAAGAAATAAGATTCCGGTTAATTACGAGGATGTTTCGGTGGTGCCGGCGCAGGCGCGCGTGCAACCATCACGTCGATATATCGTTGTGTACCAGCGTGTGGGATGCCTCCTGGGGCTTTATTGCGTCGCGTTTGCCCGAAGAATTCGTCCCGAGAGCTCGTAGACGGCGTCGGGGATGAAATTCTCGGGAACTGGAAGACCGACCGGGGCCGGAAGTAAATATCCGGGAAAGTAGGAGGAGGAAGGGCGGATCGTCGTCGCGATAGAAAGTAACGATCGTCCTGCCCTAGAAAAACATCGGCCCCGCGCAACACTGGAAACGCTCCGATATATATTGGACGTCTGGCACGATGAAACGAGACGGATTTTTATTGCCAATCAGTGACCCACGTGACGAAACGGAATAGGGATCGTGGAGCCTTAGACGAATCAGGAACGATCTTTATTATACTCGATAAAAACACGTCGCTTGGGGCGTAAAAAAATTGAGAATTTATTTACCGTTCCTGGAATAAAGCTGGGTGAGTTTTAATTAGAGATAGGTTTTTTCTGGGGGTCAGGAATAAGTGAATATATTGTTATTTTGTCATTAAAGATTTATGCAAAAATTGTATGGGACTTCAGTTCTTAAAAATGAATATTCTTTTTACAAAGCAAGATCAGCACTTCGAGTTTCAGTAATTTGAAAATCAGCTTCGAATCCACCCCTAGTTTTAACCTATACTATGCTTCCCCATTCTGCCTGGTCGAACAGTTCGATGTTCGACGAATCCACACGGGAATCCTAAGACGCAGCCACGGGGAATTGTTTCAGCCCGAAGACTGGATTATACTTTTACTCCGCGAGTTTAATCCTCGAGACCGAGTAAATTGGAGCGGAGAAAATTTCGCGCTCCACTTGGAAAACAGAACGCAAGTGCCTCCAATTGGCTCGAGGGGGATGGTATAATGAGGTATCAGAAGCGGTTGGCATTGGCGGATTTGAAATTCAAGAAGCATAGGAAGTTTTACTCCCGGGTCTGGAGGTCGGCGAATTTATCGCGCGTAATATCAACGGGCTGGTCAGAAAGGAAAGTCTAGAAGAGAGACAGCGTGATACGGGAGGACGGAGGTATAAGCAGGCATCCAAGAAAACAATTGTCTAGATGAGACAACGAAGAGGATAGTGCTCGAGGTTGCCTCCCTGGGAGGACCACAGGAGGACATTTTCCCGGGAAGAGTTATCGATCGATGACCTCAATAGTGTTTCATAAAAGTTATCAGACCGCCCGTAGAGGGAAGGGGGAGACTTGATACCCGCCCGATATAAGATTACACGTACGGATAAGCTATTGTTCCACGGGTCGAATCCTCGACGCGGTTCCGCGACTTGTGTCGCCGTGGCCCGGCCCCAGATGATAACACTGGCGCAAATATACATATATACATAATACACGTATATACATACCAACTGTAATCGTGCTGCTTAATTCAATCTGCCGTATATCTCTAATAAGCCATGTTCGGTTTATCTCGAGTCACGCAGCCGGTGTGGTTTCACGTAACCGTACGGGACACGAAAAATCACCTTGCAGAACGGTTCCACGCCTCTTAAGGGGACTGGACAGTCAGGTTTGGTAATAATGTAACTTTTCTTTGGGAAGTAATTACAAGAAAAAAACTGAGCATATGTAAAGTATGTCTAGTTAAGGACTGAACCTACGTGTACGTCTGTGAAAACTTCTGTTTTGAGGGAAAATCATGTTTCTTTAAAAATTTGCTGTTTTAGGGACACTATTTTTATAATTTTGATTTATCTTTTTCAATAGCTGCAGAATGAAGGCCTACAGAGTGCCAAATTTTCCAGGATGTTTCATAGTTCAATTTCTTTTACAGTTTATAGTATTAATAAACATTACCCAAGTTACAACTTGTATTCATTTCCTCGTAATTAATTCCCAAAGAAAAGTTACATTTTTACCAAATCTGACCGCCTAGTCCCTTTAATAGATTGCAATTTCGAAGTCTCGAAGGAGAGAAGCATCTCTGAAGCTACTGTATAATTTATCAAATGACGTACTATCCAAGCCACGTACAGCCCAGAACGTGTCCTCTACGACAGTTCGAGGAGAATTCACAGAGAGTGGGTCAACCGAAAATGCTTCCGGAAAGGAGGCAAGAAAATCACAGCGGGTGAACCGGAAGGCACGCTTGGCAGGAAGCGACAAAGTGTCCACAAGGATAAAGGTCCGTCAGAGAGTTCCAAGATCGATTTCGCGACGCGGCTTCCACGCTTAAGTTTCCCTCTCGCAGCCAGGATCACGCGACTTTGGGAGACGGGGAGATTCAGTCGGGAGTTAAAGCTCTTGCTGGAAGCTCTGTGGGCTTCGTAGCCGTTTGTTAGCGCCGCGGCTGTAAAGTGCATTTCGTAGTTCACCGCGAAGTTTCGTGGAACGTCTGTCTGGGAACGCTTGAATATCAAGTTCAAGAGTAATTTTCATAAGGAAAAAGGCTGCTGGGTGAAGGTCTGTGAAGTTAACACCCCTAAATGCAAAATATTATGAAAAACGAACAGTATTCGTTTGTCCACATTTTTCCAACCAACATTTTCGTTTGTCCACCCTTCAAAAAAAAAGTTAAAACAAATTACGAATATGATATCAATACTCCCACAAATATTTTTCCTTTATTTCTGAATGAGATATGATTGTCCACGGTATGTTCACGTCTGTCCACCCCAAATTTTCGTTTGTCCACCCTTCAAAAAAAAGTTAAAACAAATTGAGAATATGATATCAATACTCCCACAAATATTTTTCTTCATTTCTGACTGAGATATGATTGTCCACGATATGTCCACGTTTGTCTACCCCAAATTTTCGTTTGTCCACCCTTCAAAAAAAAGTTAAAACAAATTACGAATATGATATCAATACTCCCACAAATATTTTTCTTCATTTCTGAATGAGATATGATTGTCTACGATATGTCCACGTCTGTCCACCCCAAATTTTCGTTTGTCCACCCTTCAAAAAAAAGTTAAAACAAATTACGAATATGATATCAATACTCCCACAAATATTTTTCCTTTATTTCTGAATGAGATATGATTGTCCACGATATGTTCACGTTTGTCCACCCGAAATTTTTGTTTGTCCACCCAACAGAATCGCATTATTAAGAAAAAAACATAAATAATGAGATATGACAGCACTGAGTATTTCATATTGCATTTTCTCTAAATTAAGCATTGGAATCGTTTGTCCACGTTTGTACACTCCAAATTTTCACAGATCTGCTGGGTGAAACCTTGGGAGAATTATAGTGTCCTCTACTGTTACGAATAGACTTTCATAATTAATTTACTATGATCTTTTCGATAGGTTATAGATCGACAGTCATGATAATCGTGATCGAATCAATTTCTATGACGACTAAATACTTCAGTCTCATGATTTTGAAATAACGATTTGTGGGTCTGTTAAAGGGCTAACGCGAAACGTTCGTTAAACCGGTGAAAGGTTCGCGAGTAACACTGAAACCTTTTCTCGTTCCACGGGACTGGCAGATGACAGGCGGCGATCCATGGCAACCTGTATTTAAACGGCGAGCTCCAGGGTGCCCCAACCAAGAGATGCTCGCGTACAATGATCGTTGAGGCTGAGAAGGAACGCGCGTGAAACGGGTTTACGAGACGAACTAAGCTCGAGTGGCTTCCTACGCGAGGTAAGCCCTCGACTCTCCTGGAAAAGCAAGAGGACACAGGGAATTCTATAATGCGAGTCTAAGCTACGAAAATCCGATCGGGTGAATCGCGCGTAAGCGTTCCACGGGCCTCCAGGCGGTCGCCATTTTGGTTTCACTTTCATCCACTGAGTCGAGTCCAAGCCAGGATATAACAGTGACCCACGTTCATATATTTTCCAAATTCTAATTAAACGTAAAAGATTTTTATGCAATTTTTATTTATGTATCCCTGTGATCTTTACTTTTATCATAAACAATTTTTCTTCATTTTGAAATAAGATTCCTAATTTGGTACGTAATTTAATTTGTACTTCCGTGAACAAATTTGTGAGTTACTGTGTATTACCCATTTTTTCCCTCTCGAAGTCACGAGTATAGTACACTTCGGGTCGCTTTGCCTCGCGGCCTTCGCTCGCAGGCGGCTAAACGTTCTCCGTTTCTCGCTTTTTCGGCACGGTAATGCACCACGTAATAACGGTTATTTATAGGCAGTAAATGCCCCCGGTGCCATTCTCCGTGCACGGCTTCCTTCACCCCCGTTTATCGTTTTCTGCCTGGGTATCGCGATAATTCCTCCGGCTTGGAATTCGACCGACTTTTATTTCCCTTTTTCCTCGAGCATCCACGAAGTGGAGAATCTCTTCCTCTAACCCATTCGAGCCGAGCCTTCGATGTACAACGCGTAACTACACTGTCTTCCGAGTCGAATGGAAAGAACATGTTCCCCTTTGGAGCAGATAAAGCCATCGTGGCAAAGATTTCCACGGTTTAAACAACTGAAATGCAACGCGGGGGAAAGGGGAAATCCAGGCGGCGAACAAACGGCACCGCGATGGCGTCGACGTTATCGATCCCCTTGGAAACTGGGGCGGTTCTAACGAGTCACGACACTCTCGCGACTTATCCCGAAAGGGACGAAGAAGAATGGAAAATAGCGTCGATCGGTCATCTTACGTAAGAAAGGGTCACTGAAATGATGGTAAAAAGACGTCGTCTGAACAGTTGGAGGACAGGTTAGGAGCTAGGAGAAAGAAACTGAGAGCAGTTTTCACGGTGAAGAGGAATGGTCGCTGGCCTGACTAGGATAATTTGCACTTGAATGTTTCTCACTGCGTCACGACGCTATTTCACGAGACACTTTTAAATTCTTGCTATTCCTCGCCAAGCTTTTCTTACCTGTTCAAAGTAACGTCTGAGCAAGGTGTACGGGATGAAAGATTATCGAGAAAAGCTGTCGTTTGAGTTTTTACCACTGTAAAGGTGCGTATCCACTTGTTGCGTATTCTTGTATCGTATCACCGTACGATACCTTTTCATATGCAACGATACGTTTGCCTGTCCATATTAATACATAATTGTGATCCACTGTGATAAGTGGATACGCACCTGAAGACTCGTACTAGACAGAGTTACACAGTGAAAAGCAGCAGTATTTAAGGGTGTCGTTCAGAATGCTTCATCCATAAAGAAGTATTATTTTATTATAAAAATTGTAATTTCCACGTGTAAACAATTAAAAATGACGAAATACTGTTATTTCTCTTTTATTCGTTATTCGAAACTTTTTATCTAGATAATTAGTTTGCCCATCTCTGGTACTAGACACTTCTACGACCGATTTCCTCGACTTAGTTCGAATAATCGCGAATGATCGCGGGAGTTTCGATAGGTTAGAACTCACCTTGTTCGCCAAGTCCAGCATATTACCGGTTCCACCCGCGGCCGCTTCCACTAGCTTCTGAAGGGTGTGAGGCTCCGGGGAGAGGTCCCGTGCTCCACTGTCGAACTCCCAACTTTCATGCCGGCCCGATACGGTACCTGGCCAGACAAGAAATATTGCACCCTGAAAGTTATCGGAGGGGGATAATGGACAGCGCGAGCTACACGATGATAGATCGTGTAGCTGTTCAAACTGATATTATACACGCTCGATACTGTTCTTTAAATAGTGACCTTTAACCCGCTAACTGCATTTCTCCACTACAGTCGACGTCTACTTTATCACTTCAGGGAGAATATTTGGAACGTTTCTTCGCGATCGGCAATACGAAAATTCTTTAAATGACATCCGAACATTAAAAAGACGGTATTACTAGTTCGTTATTTTTCGCGAGCAAACACGTTTGTACAAAAATAATATTTTTAAATTTATTTGAATATTGGTTCTTTTGTTTTTATAAAAAAAGAATTTTGTACGAAATATTAAGAAGATACAGCAGGTTAAGAAGACCGTTTCAGCTACAGGATGCTTCGAAAATATATTAGCACTCTCGTGTATTTTCTTTTCTTTGCAAATGTGATGAAATGTGCCTCGAATCCTTGGGAGACACCTGGAGAAGGTTCCAAGAATCTGTGTCGTCAATAATGGCGAACAAGGTGTGACTCTTTGAAGACCAAATACATTTATCTATTTCTCGAATATAGTACCTCCACATAAAAGTGGTAATATTTGTTCGAAGTGTCCTCTATTTTTTATAAGTAATATCTTATCTACAGGACACTAACCGAGACTGTTGTCGCTGCTGGTGGGCAGGTACTCCGGCGTGTGGGTGTGGTGGGGACTAGTTCGATGCTTGCCGGACCTGAGCGCCTCGATTTCCGGTCGTAGAGCCAAGCGCCGTCTGAGGAACTCTTGATAGGAAATGCGACCGTGCTCGTCCGCCCCTAATTCCCTCATCAACTCCTCCACCGAGTTCTCGAGATTCAGTTCCCTGCATACCGTCAACAGATCCTGGCTGAAATTCAAAGCGGAAGAACACCGTCACTCGACGATTCAGAAAGCCAGGATGATATCTTGAATCCCTCCAGAGATCTGTGGATCTAAAAGGTGTCTCAGCAAGAACTTGAATTTTAAATAAATTAAAAAACACATTAATTTAATTGTTCTTTTTATATTTTATTGTTGATATCTTCAGAGTTACTAATGAGTTTAAACGTGAAATAAAATGTCGGTTAAATGGCCATCGTTGGTCTGGTGGCAGGTATGTATTCTTTTGACGAAATTTCGCAGTACATTTTGGAGTAAGGGCGGGTGGATTTTACGAATTTCACGTTCAATTTCTTCTTCGTGTCTTTGAATTGTCTCAGAGTGGTTTGCCTAGACCTTACTTTTCAAAAAGCCCCAGAGGAAATAATCCAAACAGGTTATATCGCAACTTCGTGGCGGTCAGTTTTGGTCACCGAGACGAGAGATGACACGACCTGGAAACTTGGTTTGCAACAACGTTTGTAATGTAATCAGTTTTCATTACAAACATTTATTTTCGTAAATGTAAATGTATTAACTAAAAAGCCGCCAAATATGACTGACTCACCATTTGACAAACGAAAATGGTGGGCGATTCGAAATTCAAGTTCTTGCTGAGATACTCTTTAGAAGTAGACTCACGTTAAAGTAGCGGTAAGAACGCTCCAGCTCACACACATCACTCACACACGTGCGCACACCCTAACATCGGTAGCCTTCTGTAACCAAAGTTCTGATCCAATTGGTGGATCGACCGAATTCCCACGAGATCCTGCGTGCCGATTGGCTCGCGTTAAAGTAGCGTTTCCATGAAGAACCCGCCTCGAGAGCCCCGGCAGCGCTACTTTAACGCGAGTCTACCGTAATAAAGCCCAACGTTCAAACAATTTTGAGAATTTCGCCCACGAATTACGCACGATAAAGGACGTTACGTGCGAAAAACCGTGGACACTTCGATCGTCGACCCAGGCGAGTTAATTAAAATCGCTGACGGCCATGAAACGTTCTCACCCCCCTCTGGCGCCTCGGCGTTCCGATGTTCCTCTTAATTTTCGTTAACAGCGAGACGAAGCGTCAGTCGAGGGCCGATTAAAACGCCAGGGACGAATGGGAATCAGGCGGAAGACGGACATGCAGGCACGGTCGATATATCGTGGAATTAAAGATTCAGACGGGTCGGATATTTGTAGGGGGGGGGGGAAATCGTTATACGCAGTCTCAGACAAGGCGTGGTTCATGCCACAAAACCGATTTCTTAATGCTCTCTTTTGGGAAAAATATTTCGATGGTAAGGACACGCCTCTGTTCTCGGTTTAACGATTTTCGGATTATCGCTTGCATCGTCGTGGGTAGAAAGAAGGAACGACTCACGTTGGAGAAACTTTTCCAGGGGAAACTATCCTCCCGTCCTTGTGAAACTTTCCACAATTTTCGCGGAATGTTCGCGGAGCCCAGGGGGAAACGCGAAGAAGTACGATCGGATAACGCGGGATCATCTAATTCCGCGTGTCTCTATGTTTGCTCAGGCATGCGTGAAAAACGCGAGGTCAAAGGAATTCCACCGATATACGCGAAACGTGAAAGCGTTATTGTTTTAACACTTTAACGCCCAGTGTGACGTATACGTCACATCTAGAAAATGATATTTCCAGGGATTTTTTTTCGTGAAAATACAGACGAGGTACATGTATTCGATTTTGAGTTAACTAATCGTGAGGAATAATTTTTTTACCCTCGGAAAAAACGTTTGGACGCTAAAGAGTTTAAAATAGATAAAAAAAAATGAGGTGGTTTGATATCAATATTTACAACTTAAAAATAATAAAATACAACATATATATCAATCTCATAATTTTGAAATAACGATTTAAGGGTCTGGGAAGTAAAGGATTAATACGCTTCGCTTCCACGAAGCCTCTCTACATATTTCCTATCCGTAATTAATATCGCTTACGTCGACGGCGATACGAGGACCAATCGGTTTCAATTTTCTCCTCGATGAAAAACCACACTTTTGTATTTCAATTACCCCACGGTATCATAATGGTACTTGAACCGGTAAACGAAAGACGAGTGGAATCGTACGAATCGCGGCAGTAACAAGAATTTTTCCGCGCCATATGTCGAATTAATCGTTCCAACGCGAAACGTCCAATGGGAAACACATTTCGATTTCATCCTCGTTGAAAGCTAAGCGCCACAATGTGGCTTGTAGCACGCTGGGTCATTCGAGTGTCATCCGAATGAATCGAGTCTGCGCGGCCACTTGATGCGCCCCATTCGAACGGATTTCTCCCAGAAATGTTTCGCCAGCGGCCTGAAAATCAGTGGTACCAGGGCGAAAAGAAGCAGAAACGATCGTGTTAAACAGCACACTCTCAGAAATCTCTCACGAGAATATATATCCGCGTGGAACAGCGAGCGTTTAAGACGATCCACGGGCTTCGTAAAACGCGGATATTCGGGTGAGCAGCGAGGAGATACCTGTTACGTTCGGCTTAACGGCTTAACCCACGGGCTCTGAGGAGTCGTAAAAACCGGCCGGTTTTATGGAGACTTAGGTCTTCTGTTACCAAGATCGACGATAATACCAGTTTACTTTGTGTCCCGCGAGCAACATGTCGAATGCCTCTCGAATAGAATCGATAATGATCCAGATGACATCTAGTATCGATCTAGGCGTTAACCCTTTAACTTATCCTTAGATCGTTATTTCAAAATTAAGAGACTGATATATATATATATATTTTGTTTAGTGTTTCGAAGTCGAAATAATACCAGTTTACTTTGTGTCCCGCGAGCAACATGTCGAATGCCTCTCGAATGGAATCGATAATGATCCAGATGACATATAGTATCGATCTAGGCGTTAACCCTTTAACTTATCCTTAGATCGTTATTTCAAAATTAAGAGACCGATGTATATATATTTTGTTTACTATTTCGAAGTCGAAAGCAGGTATCGATATTAAACGGATCTAACTTTTTTTTTAATTATTTTTTAAGGGTATACTTCAATTTTTTCAATTGAAAACCCGAAGATTTACTTCACATCAGTGAAACCACGGATCTTCGCTGACAAAAGTTAAAGTTTGACGCACATTTAAAATAATCGTTGCACCGGTGCAACACTGGCCGTTAAAGGGTTAATTGAAGCGATCTGGCTGATCCACGATGAGGCATTAATCGACGACACGGTGTCAGCGGGAGGATGACCCCAGGGGACCTTGTACCGCCGAGTCTTGTCTGTTATCTTCGGAAAGGAGGCGAGGGGAGATACCAGTGGCCTGGTTCATTGACTCAGTCCAGTTCAAAAGAACGTTAACAAGACATTGTGTCGAGCGACAATAGAATCGTATTAACTTTCTACGCAATGATTACTACACCACAAGTATCATAAAAAACGTACTTTAAATGTACACCTTGTATCGATACACCTTGAAACTCAGGTACACACCATCGTGACAGTTTTCGCCTGAGCCTACGAACGGACAGTCTCTCCAACGTTCTGGACTCCCACGGCTTCAACGACTCCATTACCGCCTGTCGATCTAGCTTCGTAATTTCCTCGAGTGACACTGTCGCGCTCACACACACATGTATACGCGGTTTAAGGTCCGACCGGAGCGATGCAACGAGTGCCACTGCAACACAGATGGTGCACGCGCTGCACCACGGTGCCAAGCAGAGGAGGAACAAAAAGAAGAGACGTAAAAAAAAAAACAAAAAAAAAAAAAGAAAGGAAAGAAAGACCGAGTGAACCGGAGGAAGAGGGACACGGGATGCTCGCGAGCGTGAAACGGACGCGACTTAATCCACCGCGATATGCGTGTCACTCGACGACGTCCCGTGTGCGGTTTTACGGCTGACGCGCGGCTTTATTTTAAATACGTCCGCAGGTCGTCGTACCTGCCGTGTCCTCCACAGAAGAATCGGCTGACCGTTATTGTATGTCGCGAAATTAGAGACTTTTCTTCCTCGTTGGGTTACCAGACGGGTGAACCTCAGGGCACCGATTCCTGTATCAACCCTTTCTGTCCCTTTGTTGGCCTATGAACTCCAATTAATCATGCATTCTTTCGTATCTCTGAGTATGTGATGGTTTATTCTAATCCTACTGTGTGCATTCGTAATGTAAATTTAAGAGATTTGGGGCAAAATAAGGCATCGTTAGTTCTTTGTTTCTTTCATTTGATTGGAACTGACGTGTTGCCAGACTCTAATTTCGTTCAAATATTTTAAGGGGATTTGTTGATCGAGGCTATGAAAAATTGGGTTTAATTGTGTGTAATAACAATTATAATAGGAATTGTTATATATAACTGTGGTAAATGCAAAAATGTTAACGTATACACAGAAATATATCTACACTTTAAAATACTAACTTCCACGTAAAATTTCCAATTTTCATTCGAACAGTGTCACAGAACACTACACTTTAGGTGGACAAACACACTGTACGATGCCCAAAGCAACATGCAACGAACGACAGCTCGCAAGAGGAGCACCGAGTGTCACTGACACCAGTGCTTCGTTTTCTCCCTGTATTGCTCGGAAGGGGGGGAGGTAATCCACCGAAATGATTCGTGTAATTTTTGTTCACACCACTACACAATAGCATCGTGCCTCTCGAAGAAAGTGACGCGATGCGTAACCGTGGAACTGGGCGATTGTTTCAGAGACAATCGTCGAAGTCGGATTCCAGCGAAGGAATCGCATCCATAGATACCAATCTACCATAAATTCCTAGACTCGAAAGACAGTTCAGACATCGAAGAATCCCACCTTGAAACGATCTTCACCATCCCCTAATGCGATCAAAAACGCAACATTAAAATATCGAGGTCAACCCCTGGTTGTGTACTCTTAATTTGCTCGCGACAGAAGAAAAGGGTGGGGCGGACAGAAGGGCTCCAAGGATGATAGGAAGAACGAGGAAGCTGCACGTAAATAGAGAGCGAAGAGAGCAACGGAATGTTATGCCTTTCCACGGGCGTTTCCACGGTTGAAATGATTTTCACAATAGGGGGGGGAGGCCGCACTCACTGGCGAACAACGAACCCCTTTTCGACCTAGCGAAAGTGGACGTCTCGGCGTGACGGTTACGTCGTTCTCACCGAGCGACTCGTTACAAGCTCGCAGTTTCGCGTCGACCGAGCGTGTAGGAGGAACAACACCCTCCCCCGCGCTTTTGTATCGGAAAGCTCTTCCCCCGGCTGGTGAATGTCACCGCGAGCTGGCGTTTACAATAGCGACGTACAATGCGGCAAACCGGCCCAATAAGTGTCGCCCGCCATTGTTAGCGCCGGGCGAAACCAACGACGGCTGTACGCCCTCGTTCAGAGATTTGTCCTCACGGTGGAAAAAAGATCCACGATCTCTTTAAAAACACATATGGTATCTGACGATCAGATCGTTTTAAACGAGTGTTTCCTAACGGGTGATCTTGTCCTACCTGAACGGCTTAAAGATCTGGATACAGCCAGTAAATCCTCGATTAGTGTAAGAAGGCTCATGGGCAATGAACAATATTTTATAAACTAATGGCCACATTCGACTGAAATAAATATTGTTGGCTTCAGAATTCCAAGATCTATCGCTGTGCTGAACCTCGACAAAAAGTCAACGTCACATATGGGGATCTTTTCCTTGTTAGTGTCGAGGAGCCTTCGAACACACATTGAGGATTTACTGTTTTAAACGATGGTTGATTCGGAACTTGGATTCAGATAGGAGTCTCACAGGGTGCTATTGTACGAAAGATCGATTGAATATTCCCTATTTCCCACCTACTTCCCTTACATTCCCTCTATTGGTTCAATCTCCAATGTCCTCATTAACATTTAGCAATGAGAAGATTCTGCCAATAGAGAATCCTCGGCTTACAAAGAAAATGGGTCAGATTCGATTAAAAAAAAAAAAAAAGAGAGAAAAGTCACTTGAAGGTACTCCAGCTAGAAGCTTCGAAAATCCAATAGAACCTCGTCCGTTGGATGCATCTCCTTGACCTTTCAGAGGGAAAAGAGCTTCGAGGTCGAGGTTGCGGCCGTGGGGGGGAGGTTGGCGGTCTAAAAAGCGGCGAAAAACTGCACGAATGCCCGAGGCAAAAGGGCTCAGGCCAACAGAAAGAGACAGAAAGAGTTCGATGAAAAGCACGACACGAGTATTTCATGTTAAGCGCGTTCCGCTCTATTTCGCTAGTACACCGCCCTTCAACGGGCGAGGGGAGGGTTGGCACACCGTGTATAAAAGGACTGCGCGTCCTCTCCTTCAGGCAATCCTCCCTTTTCAGACTCGGTTCGGCTGGATACGCCGGAATAGGTCCACCATTAAAAACAAAAAGGACCCCGGGCGGAGGGGATGGTAGCGGAAAGGTGGCGAAGCTTCCGCCCCGTGTGAAAGGGAAAAACGTGAAGGGGGTGGGTGGGGGATGGGAGAAACGAAACATTACCTAATGCCGTGTTTTCACTGAGAGAGAGAACACCGCCGTTCTCTTGTGCATTTGGGGGGGCGCCAGCCAGCCAGCCACCACCACCGCCCACGCCCCTTGTCTGTCCTTTGTCGTCTGCCATCCGACCGTCATTCTCCTTCCTTCTCCCACCTGCATCCCCTTTGTTGGCCGAACTTTCAACGGGGTTTCGATTTCCGAGTAATCAGCGAGGAATCGAGACCCCAACGTTGCATTTCGCTCGGGCCCTCACAAACGCAAACCGGAAGATTCGAAACGGAGGGGGTTAATTGTCCGTTCCTCGAACTACGTATGTATTTCGACGGTCAAGGGTGAAATACTCCGATACCCGATGTTGCATCAATGCGTTGGTTCTTTGGCTACTGAAAATCTTATATGTACAGCATAGGCTCGCAATGGGGGGGCTGGGAAGATCTAGGTGGGCGTTCTAGTTATTTTAATTGATAATAGAGATGGATTACCCAAAGAGTTGAACAGAAATAATACTTTGAAAAAGATTGGGGAACTATGATCTACAGGATGCAACAGATATAGATAAGAATCCCTGAAGACCAACGACTAAAGGGTTAAAAGACCGTTTACTCGAAGGATAGCGATCGATATTTTCCACCAGGTCCTTCCGTCTACCCTCAATCATCGTTAATTCGGATGAAAATTGGCATCTGGACAGTGTAATCTCTCGTTCCCTTTTTCACTGCCTGTATATCACTGAAAAGGCAATACTTTCCACGGACTAGTCGAGTTTAAAAATACGCGCAGCCCAGAAGAACTCGAATATTTTTCGATCGAACGGAAAGAGAGGGTTGAAGGTATTCACGGGGAACGCGAGTGTCGCCAGGCAGACCGTGAATAACGATAACCCACCCCCCCCCCTCCCGCGCAATTTTGAGATTTATCGGTCGGGAATCGAGGTGGAAAACTGGACAGTGTGCGAGCAGCCTAACGAAATTACGAGGATCAACCACGTGACAGAAGAGGGGGACGAAAAATGGGGCTGGGAGAATGAAGTGGGAAACGCGACACGTAATTAACTGACCGCAAGGGGAAGCCTGACCGGTGAGGAATTCAATAATTATTGGCTGGCCAATTAAGAAAGGAATTCGCCAACGTTGCGAGGGCCTCGGTGATTTTAACTAGGGTAAACGCACCAGTGAATGAACACTTAAGAGACTTTGTAATTATTAAAGTTGAATTTTAAATAATAAAAATAATTGGCACACGAAAATTCAATTTTCTAATATCTATATCTCTTTGTAATAATAAATAGACTTCAGTTTGAAAATTAAAGGGAAAAAGTGCAGGTGAACTGACAATATTAAGTAAATTAACATTCCCGACTAATAAATTTGAAAAAAAAAAAATCAATATTTAATCATTTGTTCATTTTAATAATTTAATTTACTCGTTTTTATGTGAAAATTCCTGCGCACGATGTTCTTCGAATTCCACTCGCACGACTTTCGACGTCGTTTCACTTCCGGCGTGTCATTGCTACGATCTACGTCCTAGAGATATCAAAGCTTTGGTATCCATAGAATTCTTCGACGATCGATTTTTCGATGCACTTGCACGAGGTCGCGTGCGAGCGTTCAGGCAGGTCAAGACTATCCGTGCAGGCGAGGGCGACCAAGCACAGGTATCCACGTATTCAGCACGGCTAATCGAGTGTCAAGGGTCGAGGGAATCTTTAAATTATAGTAACGAAAGAGAAGAGTAACGAACGAAGAGTTCACAGCCTCCATCGCGAACGCAAAAAGCCAGAAACCGGAAGAGAATGTATCTAGCATTGATCTTCGAGCTTCGTAAATCATCTATGGCGATACCATCTCGTGCTTAATTATCGCGGTTCGAGAGGCACGTCGTGCTGTTGGTAAAAAATGAGAACCTAGACGAGGATATTACGCACCTTTCGAATATAATAATAATCGTACGTAATATCGAAAGCTCTGATCGGAAATGCAGTGAAATTCAATTGAAGTTATCGAACAACCCTCTGTAAATTTCTCTGTAAATTGTTCTCCACGCTACGGAATTTATATTTTCCACTGGAGGTCGGCGAGGTTGCGCTGGTTTTCTCGGAACGAGTGTAATTTCATTATAAAAGGAGCAACGGAGAAGGGATCTGCGAACGCAAGCCGATTCGCGAGAACGAAAACGGAAGGGTCGCGGTATGACTCACTTGCCATAAAACGCGAACACCCTTCGCTGGGCCCTAGGGTGTCGTGGACGCTTACTGGGTATCCTAGAGCAGCGTTTGCCAACCACGACCCGTAAACCTTTTTACCGAATGTTGCTCGAAATTCTTTGGGACGGTAACATTCGCGACCTTCGCTGTAATCCGAAAAAAAAAACAGTATGTAAATTCTGCATGGAACTGAATATACACGGAACAAAGGGGGTTTATTAAGGGGATGTACAACTTCTTTACACGGATTCCAGGGGTGAATGAGACACTCTGCACTCGACTTCTCGAGCAGAAGCAGAAACTTTACTGCGCGCCGTTCGCTGATAAACACACCAGCTTTCGACGATCGTCGACCTGTGAAATTCGAGTCACTCTGGGAAACTGGGAGTTCTCTGAAACGAGGAATCCGTTCAGAAAGCTATTGGAATCTTGAAAGTTAAGAGCGGAGCAGAACCGCCCATTTGAATTAACTCGGAGACGATCCTGGATGGATTAATTAACGTCTAAGATGTTTACCTTACCGGTTTATAATAAACGTGGTTCGATGAACGTTGCGTTGTTAATTCATTTGTTGACTATAGGGCCCTGGAACAAGAGGGAATTCAACAGTTGGAGCGGATCGATGCGATCGGGGGCTTGGATGCCTCTGAGAGAAAAAAAATTTGGAGATGGCAACCGCCGTTCGTTCAATTATAAGACAAACGATTCTCGGGGCGTGACTCTGTGATTATTCGATTTAAAATCTGTGGCCAACAACATAACGATAAACCGTCTAGTCACGCGAGAGGATATCATTCGATCTGGCCGTTACGCGACGCATTTCTTCAGTCTCGTCAGGCTGGGTCCGATTTCGATTTTCGGTAACAAGATTCACCCCTTTTCTCACAGAGAAACCCCCCTCTTCTTTCAACATTAAAGAGCCAAGGATCGTTTGATCTTGGCCCCGACTGGCTCATGCTGGCAACGCGAACAGGGGTATTTAGACGAAACTGCCTTCGAACGCACCCCGTTTCGGGGGTGGAACAAGGTAAAGACAAGACTGGGGGATTGGGGACTAGAAAAAAGAAGAGTAATCGTGAGGCAATAGGGAGAACGGACGGAGGAAGAAAGGGGAAGCAACAGAGGAAATAAAAAGTCACAAAGTAAGGGTAGAAACAGGCAGGCTTACGGGGGTGGATTCATTGGACGGGTATAAAAGTCCCTGAAGGTAGAACGACCGCAACGATCGTAAATATAATTTTAAGGGTAATAAGGGACGATCGAGGAAAATGAATACGAAGATTGGAAAATGGATGTATAAGTTAGGGATGCTCGATTCTCTCGAATAACACGTCACTGCCATACACACACAAAAGTATGGGATCAGATCTGATGATTAAAAATAAAGGAAAATATTATTCCACAAAGAGTTAATGAAGGTAACGTGTTAAAATTGATGGGAAATGATTTGTATATGTACTGACTCCGTAAGTTTGATTAAAGGGGGTGAGGGAAAGAATTTCGAAGATGGAGGGGCAAGACGCGTAGGGTGGAAGTTCCCGAGTATATGCACTCGAGGGTTCGGTTTCGTACGCAATCCCCGCGAGCTTGCATCGCGGCTGGATGCACACCAAGTAGTGCCACGAGCTTCGTGAAAAAGGGTGGCCGAGGCCCCGGGGAAGCTTACGAAGCCAACGAGACGTGGGGCAGAGCTGACGGGGCCCGCCGAAGGTTAACGAGGCTGCGGAAGGGCGGGACAATAATGAACCGCGAAAGGGAAAATTTTTGCTCTCTTCAGGAATTTCGACTAATGGCAGTCGTTTGCTTCTCTCATCAAAATCATAGGTGCCTTTGTAAATTTTCTCTGAGAATACAATAAAGTTATCTGGAAATCAATTGCAAAGCTTGTAATATACATTATACATTTAAATATACAACATAGCTGACCCGGCAAACGTTGTTCTGCCTAAATTTACATTTAAATTTAATATTGTTGATATGAAAATTATATACAGGGATAACTACATTTTCGTAAATATCTCCACCCCAGCGCCACCTATCGGGTTCAAATTTTGCCAAAGACTTTCTTTTTATTTAAATATTATATGGTGTGAATTTGAGCCAAATCGGTCCATAAATAAGAATTTTCGAAAAAAATAACCGACCCCAGCGCCACCTAGGGGGGTCCAACAGAAACAAAAACAATCCGGAGCACCACACGAACATATGGTATGAACATAAGGTGGATAGCTTCAGTGGTTCAGCCGTGATGGTCAGACATACATACGCACCAACGTTTTTATATATTAAGATTATATATATTTTTTTCTAGAAAACGGTGGTGCTGTTTCTGCAGAGCACCTTTTCAGGTCAGGGTGGACTAACCCCGTAAGTTCTGGACCCGCCATGTTTGTTTCTCTACTCGACAGGGAGACACGTGACCAGAGATCACGTTGCTCACGAACCAGTACCGTAACTCGTGTAAAATTGTTATCGAAGCAAGAACGTGATGATGTAATTACGTAAGTTGTCCTTGCCAATATAAAACGATTCGAATGAATAACCATTTGGGAAGAGGGACTGGGATCGACCCACGTGGACCAAGCGTTAAGTGAAATTCGATCGATCGCTGATTACGTTAAATTCATGGAGGAAGATTATCACCAACGAATCGAGATTCTTGAAAGAAAACTTCGTGGGAAAAAGATTCAAGTACTATTCTTCGATCCTTTTGTATTCTCTGCAGCTCGTATAATCTCGCGAGGCTATCGATCCGTGAAACTGATTCACGGACAGAAGTCGAAGAGGGAAGAAACGGAGGGTGAAGAAGAAGAAGTCTCGGGGTATTCAGTATTCCTATTGCCTATTTCTACGATATATCAAAGCGGCAAAGGGGGAGCAGCGTGGTAATCGCGAGGTAAGACAAGGGGTAGAAACGTTTTCGGGGGAGCATTTAGACGTAGTACAAGTCGAAGGGTGAGAAGCTCTTCGAGGCACGGAGAGCGATCTCTCTACATCGTGGGGGGAGGGTGGCTAGGAATGGCGAGTTTTACACACAGAGGTAGAGAGAGGACGCGAAAACGGCACCGTTGCCGTGAGCCAGGTCTTTCTTCTTCTTCTTTTCTCCCTTTTTCATTTTCATCCGGCTACGCCCGACGCGAACGTTGGATATCGAGCCCCTCGAATTACAGAAAGCCTTTATCCATCGACGCGCTGTAACGGCCGCTGTCTGTCGGTGCACACACAACGGAAATTGCCTCAGAGTCGTCGTCCTGCCCACGAATATCATCTTCGAGACCGAAAATATTTTAATTGGCCAACAGCGATATTTTCGACCATCTCCCTTGCACTGGCCAGAACCATGCGCGAAACGGATTGTAATTTCTTCTTCAAACAGCAATAAGAGGGGACGAGGACGTGTATGTACAGTGGGATTTTCGAGGCGATAAAGCGGCAACGATCGAGTCCCGGATAATTGATGGCTCCTTAACGAATCAACCCCATCGGCGATAATTATCGATACGATGGAAACGTATGTAACGAGGGACACTTTAATTATCAACCCGTCGAGATGCATGCACGATTTTAAAACAATCGATGGTACTTGTTACGGGGCCCGCACGGATCAGCTGCCCGACGAGATACGATCGGCCGATCGAGCCCGATAAATCTCTCGACGGCACAAAGGGATGATGGGAACGAGTCGTTGCAGCTCGACCGAACGGGGCAGATGGTGATAATAATTATTATACGTTTGTAATTATAATAACCAGGATTCCGTAATAGAATACACGAAGAAGGAACAGAAAATTACCATTATTTAATTATAACGTGAAAGGTATGAATTTAGCTTGCATTGGAAGAGCAAATATGATTTCTGAAAAATTTGAAATTTTTTTTATTATTCTTGTTTTATTATATTATTGTACGTTATATAACTCAATTATTATTCAAGATAATAACTTTTCTTTACTCTTCTGAAAATAGCAAAAAAGACCTCGGGTCGCAACCGACCCCACCTTACCAACTACGACCTTAAAACTCGCCCTACCATTCGAAGATTAAATTCGATTTTTTACGAGTGCATTTAGTCGATGAAATACGAGAAAAAAGGTTTCCAAATGCTGCTCGTTCGCGGAGGGAAAATCCGGGATACAGAAACGTCGCGGACAAGAGAGCAACTCCGAGCGACGCTCGAAATGTCAATAGTCCCCTGCTGTAACGTGGATATGCTTTTGTACGAAACCCGTACACACGCGTGCGCCGCCGGCACGTCACGTACCACTTATGCCAAAACGACAAGTTAATTGTTTTATTCAGTTTCGAAATGGAAACTGGGACGAGTAAATCCTCGGTGGGTCCAGGTATTATTCCGATGGACTATCGCGGTATCCATCGGTATCCGCGTCATCCCTCTTTGTATATTCAAAATAAATACTCCTCCCGAGGCAGGAACGTCGGTCGGTTTCTCGAATGGAAATATTGCCGCTTCGAAAGCTAAACTATCCCTTTCAAATCATCGCCAAAGTAAACAATCGCTCCGTCACTTTCGACGAAACGCCGCGCGTTTCTCGAAGCACGAACACACACACGATCTTGTGTATGTATGTATATGTAACTAACGGTAACTCGCCGCGCGGGAATTCGCCGTAACCGAAGGGAGAACACATCTGGGACGAAGGTTAACCTAACCCCGTACCGAAGAGCTTTTTATCGAATTATACATACATGTACGAAGTACGGAAAAGCTTGGGTAGATTCGACCGTGGAGGAACATTAACGCCGAGGGTAGCAGCCGCGAGTTGACGTCTAATTTTCACGAAAATCAACTGAATAGAGTAGGTCGTAAACGGGAGCAACGGCACCACGACGGCGAAGAATGGTGAAACCGGCGGGAGGACGGGCGGAACAGAGAGAAATGCTTGAATATCGGGGAAACGGTTATGCGTTTAAATGGGAAAAACCACTGGTGGGCTGAGCGCGTTGCACACGCATCCCGCATCCACCCGTATTATCTTGCAAGTTTATTCATCCGGTGGCAGCGAAAGAGAGAAGATAGGAAGAGAGAGAAAGAGAGAGAAGAAGAACACAGGACCGCGTTCCCCGGGTTAATTTGTGTGGCATCGCGATATGCTTTCAGACCGGCTAATTAATCGGGGTTATAATTAAAACCGCATGGAACGAATAACTTTGTTCGCGAACTTTTAACTGAGGATTGTTTTACGCGACGGCAGAAATTTACCTTGCCTGTTACCGTACCGAAAAGAAACTACCGCGAGGGTTTTACGTGGCTTTCGAACTGTGTCAATATCCTGAAGGCGTATACACAAAAGCAACATGTTTCACGGATAAAGTTTGGTATACTGGGTATAACCGGATACATCAGAGGAATAGCACACTGTTTAGCTCATATATCTATCGATTACTGGTTTTTGTACTTCCGGTAATCATTATAATAAGTCCGATACAGGATATATATAATATATCTTGAATAAACATTTTTAGTAAAGTAATTAAACTTTGGTTACACTTACCTGTCAATAAACCCATCTCCGTCGCCGTCGCATGCTTGGAACAGCTTCCTGACGCGTTCCTCGTCGCAGATGGAGCCTGCTTCACTCTCAGCATCCGCGGTCTGTGACATCTTCACTTCGCCTCTGGTTTATCCATCGTGAAGACGAACTATCGGCACACTACCCGGCTGTCTCGTGTCCATCTTTCCCCACGACTCAATCCTCCAAACTACGCGTCGTCGTCAAAGAGTCCCTTCTTTTCTCTATCCTCTTGCCCGCATCTCAACGTTCAGTTTCCCCCTCGTGTCGTCCTGGTTCGTCTCTCAATAAACCACCTTACGTCCCGATTCGAAGTCGCGAGTCCTTTGGGGTTTCACGGGGAAAAAAAGTGTTCTCAAATCGCGGCAAACACGTAGGGACGTGTATAATACAAAGGGACACACACACGGTGGATCGTTATGTCACGTGTTGCATCGCGATCCCCCATTAATCGATCCCGAGAACTGCATGTTCGAACCAGCTCGGAAATCGTGTCCGAAGAACGGTAAAGGTCTACGAACCTCGATGGAAGCGATGGCTATTTTTAGACGGTCGAAAACGGTATGTAGATTCCCTTGTTCCGGAGGACTTAGCTGGTGCATAGAATATAAACAGATCGACCTCAGGAGCGCGTGCCATTCTCTCGCGACGGTATTTTCGATCCTCGAACCCGTTCGTATCCTTTTAACCCGTTGTCCAGGGTCCGTGGTCGTTTAGACTTGTCCGTCTTGTCACTGTCCACCGCCCCCAGAAGGGTGAGACGGCGTTCGTCTTTCCGGTGTCACCGCACCGCGCACGCACGAGAACCCGTAACCGCCGTTTTCCAGTGTCACCGAGTCACTAACCCTAACCTCAAAACCGGACCGGAGACTCACCCACCCTCGCGAGCCGCACAGCGGCAATAAAAACTATCGATTGAGTGTCTCGCCGACGAAAAACTTTGACAGCTCGCGCCATCTTGAAATCCCACGATACGATAACGAAAACAAAGATGGCGGAGCAAGCTAGCCGGCGCTCGAAACGTTTCGACGCCCGCCACCAGATGTCGTTTTCGTACCGACAAAACGCATCTGTACCGGAAACGCGCTGCGGAAGCTTGAAAATATGTTACGCAACTGGTACGAATATGGAAAAATAACTTATGTTTATTGATGACACATTAGCGTTACCAATGTTTGCAGACACAGAAACATAACGAAATATTCTTTGTACACACGTATGACAGCATCGCGCGCTCGTCACGATTGTATAACTTAATGTAAATTAGTACTTTGTACAATAACGTTCTTTAGGAGTTTAACTTTTCAGCCACTGTAGGCGCAAGTTTCTTGAGTTTCCCTGAGTCGGGACTGAAAGCCCAGATTATACATCGAGTGTGTTCCTCGGTAGGTAAACCCTCTTGTTCGCCGTCCGTATGGAACCACGGAGATTTCTTCTCCTTGATCCCATCCACTAGACTTCGGAGATTCTTATTTCTTTCTATGTCCCAAGTAGTAGTTGAAGAATCTGGGACTTGAACAGTTCTGAGCTTCTTATAATCTCCATCCACGTCTTCGTAAGCTCTGCAAAATATAGTAAAAGAGATGTTTATATACGTGTTATTTTATGAATACGTTGTACACTTACTTGAGGAATCCGTTATCCTCGACTTTATATCTATCCACCAATGGTTTGAAAGCTCGCACCAGCTCAATAGGCAAATAGTTGAAATTATCTTTCGCCCGACCGTTCACGTTGTAATCCGTGATCCAATTCTCGAACACCTCGACAGCCTCTTTCATGTTCTTAATCTTTTGCTCATCCTTCGTAAGTGATATCACCCTTTCGGCTCTTTTCACCAAGCCAGCGATCGCGTGGTATTGATAAGTTACGTCCCTGTCTTTTAACGACTCGATGCTCCGCAAAGCGTTTTCCTTGCTCTTAAAACTGAGCCCATTCCCTTCTTTTTCGTCCTTGTTCTCATCGGATGTTCGCTTCACTATCTTTCTTTCCGGTTCTTCATCCTCCTCGTCGCTGCTGGATGAACTATCGTGACTCCTTTTCACGCCCTTGACCTCCACGTCAACTTCCATGTCCTCTCCATTCTCGGACCCGAATTTCTCTTCCACTTGGGATATTAGTTTCTTTACTTTCGAAGCGTCTGGACTGTAGCCCAGCATAATACATTGAACATGTTCCTTAGTGGGCAACCCTCGGAAATCGCCAACATCTGTTTCGAACCATTGTACGTGATCCTTTTTGACATTATCAATGATATCCTTTAACCTTCGATTCCTTTCAATGTCCCATGTGGTGTCCCCGGTCGGGATTTTTACTGCCCGTAAACTTTTGTAGTCCCCTTTTACCTTTCGATACGCACTGCAAAAGATCGATCGAACTGTCAACCGATTTCAACGGACTCGTAGTCATTAAGACGATCAGAGTGGATTCATAATTACTTGTAGAATTCATCATCCAGAACCTCGTACTTCTTGGCAAGTGTCCTGAAACCTTTTAAGGTTTCGATTGGCAGGTAGGCAAGATTCCCCTTGCCGCGATTGTTCTCCTTGTAATCGGCCAGCCAGTCGTTGAAGACCTCCAAAGCTTCCTTCAGATTGCCGAGCTTCTCCTCGTCCTTGGTGATCTGCAGCGTTCTCTTAGCACGGCTGACAAAACTTGTGATCACGTGGTACTGGTAATCCGATTCCGAGGACTTGGGTTTTCCCATGACTGAAATCGGAACGAAATCATGCCAGGATAAGGAAGAAATTTCGCCAAAACTCGAGCTATATCGGTAGACACATGGGGCTTGGTATCGTGTCACGCGTGTCGCGCCGTAAATTCGCGCGATCGATTGAATGGATTGGCCAATCACCAGAAGCGACAAAACAGAGGCGGAGAGACGTTCGATGAGAGCGACGTGACGCCAGCACGTCAGTTTTATCGTTGACGTAGTTTCTGGATTATGGAAGCTACACGCAGAGAGATCAATACAAGCCAGACAGCGGGCCAAGTGATATATTTGATGGTCATGGTTCCACAATTGTGATTTCCTATGATCTAGCAATCGAGATCGAAGAAACATCTGGAGCTGTGTCTCGACAAATAATGTCGGCATCACTTTATAAATACCTACTATGTATGATTAAAAATAAAAAAAGTCTTCGAAAATACTTACCAGAAATCTGCGTAAAGATCCACTTGTTGCTTGGTACAATGCAAATTTCACCGTATCACTGACACAGTATTATCTGATAACACGTTAACGCCTTCGATCGATCAAACTTTGTGAAGTTTCAGCGAAATCGAAGACCTGTTTCGTTTCTTTGAAACGGATAAACTGACACTGGTAGATTCACCGGGAGCCGGCTTATGTCGGCGACGTTTACCAGCAAGACATCACTGATCTGGTAGAAGAAGGACGAACCGATGGCTTCGAAGTCGAACGAAAGAGAGAGGGGGCGACATAAACATATCCACTATGTGTCACAGCCCGAAATACGCGGTCGACCTCACGATCAGTCCAATGGTCTCTGGCTTACGTCACGGTCTCGTAATATTCTTGTGGAAAGAAAAACCGTACGGAAAGTAACATTACTTCCAACGTCCGAATAATGTGTTTAGGTCAAGCGTACGAATGCTTATGCAAATTGGCAGTTAGCTATCAGCCAACACAATCCTCCGTTGTTCCTATCGTGTCGCTGACATAACACGATAAATTTGGCAGTAACAATTGTTCAACAAGTAACGCGCGTCACACACTCTCAAAAGAATCCGAACATGGTATTCTGATAGAGATTTATTTGATATTTACAGAAATTACAGCGTATCCAGCGGTGAACTACTCGAACTCGCGCGCGCAACAACGATCACAAGCGATTAGATCCTCCGGATTACAGGTTCCTCATCCCACCTAATCATCTGTGTTCCTATTATCGAAATCTATGTACATGATCCACAGAACACGCGATCCAATTACGAGCGTTTGCGGTCCACGTTAGATAATTGTCGCACGAACATAATGAGCTACGGTAGCTTCCATAGTGGGTTTAATTATTCTACCGTTTGTATCTAACACCGCTAACGAATTCTCAGCTAAATTCTCATCTCATGCTACCGACTGTAAACGTGTACAATTATCAACATTTGAATCGCGTGTTTTACCCAGATATTCATACACGTTATTTACGTCGTTCTTTCAGACGTGTGTGTTGTGTAAAAATAGAGGGTGATTTATGACTGCAGTAGGGATAAAATCGATTGATTACCCATAACCGATGAGCAATTATTCCAGCCATACTATTCGAAGTGGCTTTGAATAAGTAATTGATTCTATTCGAACTGCAGTCAATCTACAGCTTGTCGTTCTCTGATGGAATCGGTGTTCAGCAGACGCAGCTCCCCACACCGAGGCAGGCGTACGAAGTTTGCTCGATCTTCGAGCTGGTGGTGGTAGCGTCTAGCAAGGTTGGCTGCGGAGCGGTCGGTAATTGAGGTCTCTGCACGCCCTCGTATAAAATCGATGACGGTTCTCGGTCCCTGCTGATACCGTCGGTCTCCTGGTTATAGGGGATCCTTGGTAACTCTTGGCTCCTCGATTCCGTCGACGTGTCGTGGGACGAGAGGCGACCGTAGTTCAGGAAGGTCTCCGCGTAGCTCGACGGTGGATGATGATGGGTGCCGTTGTACTCGTGCGAATAATGAGGATGATACCTGTTCGGTGGTGTCTTGAAGCCGTCGTTACCGCCGAGATACTGATGGAGATGGTGCAAGCTGGACGATCCGTATACTATCGAAAGGAAGTGGTCGAATTTCAGTTACCCATAATATTTTGATAGCTAGTTAACCTTTCGATGGGAATATTTTTATTTACAGTACGTTCATTAGGTACTCAAAAGGCTAACCTGCTGCAGTGTTGGAGTACATAGCGAGAACCGCGTCGCCATAGCCAGTAGTAGGATGCTTTCCCAAGTCAGACACATCGTTTGTAGCTGACATTTTACTTATAGAGGAACCCCGAACGCCATTCTGGCCCTCACCCGAAATATTCGACGAGCCACCTGCGCCGTACGCCATGTTGAAAAGAGCTTCGGGATCGCACACGAACTTGTAGACATATCTCTCGCCCGCCACCTTCTGCATTATCCCTTTCTCGTAATAGTACCTCAACGACCTGCTCAGTTTATCGTAATTCATCGCTGGACGATTCTTCTGGAGACCCCATCTACGAGCTACCTACGAAAACCATCGAAAGACAAACGTTTAACATCGTGTAAGTCTTGATGAATTATGAAAAACTAGCTCTTTTGGTATACTTCTTCCGGTTCTATAAGCTTGAATTCCATTCCGCGACCAGTCCACGCGATACACGGTGCGTTCGCGGGATCATCCAACAGGGTCACCAAGAACTGCCAGAGCTGAAGAGATCCCCGTCGTTGCTGTTGATAGCCGACGGTCATCTCGCTCCACGGTGACACCCCCGTCGCTGAGGATGGCCTTTTACCAGGATAATCCGTGTTCCACGATGTAGGCGACCCTTTCTTCTGGTAGCAATTCCCCTGTCTCTCCCACGACGAGTTCCTACCGTCTAATTGAACCCCTAGCTCGGTCCACGTGGGGGTCACGCTTCTTTTCCCGTACACATCCGAGCTCCAGTTCTCTTGTCGCGGGAAGAAACTATCCGTGGACGCTGAAATTGTCGACTGCCATTGGGAGGCAGCTGAAGACGTGCTGGCTGGTCGATTTGGCGACGGTGAACCTCTCGTGGTTCTCGTCCCGTTTCCATACTGTTGCTGGTAGACCAAGTTGTTACCTACGAGGAAGTGATTATCGTTCGATGAATTATCTTTAGGGAATATCATGAGTTTTCAGATGAAATTAAAAGGGACGATCGATGAAGCATGGATTCCCTGACGCGCAAGACGAGCCCAGTCGTGGTAGCCCAAAGAACGAAAAAAGAAAAAGAACGGGCGACGTATTAGCGATTGCACTCACGCGCGGTTGCCGGTGAAGTGCTCGTCACACAAATATCGGCAGGAAATTGGTTGATATTCAAAGCCCACGGGGTTCCCCGGCCTCGGATCCAGAAGCTACGCGGATGGCGCGGCAACCGCCTGAAATACCGCGGCTGAGCTTGGCGCGATATGTATATTAATCGGGGCGCGCGCGGTCTCTCCGTTCTCCCGGTCGAAGAGCACACCAATCCCACCCCGTGGTCCCTCGAGCCGAAAAAGCTATTCTCGAGCACCCCGTAATCCGGTTACGTTCGAAGTCGCGTACGGGGAATATTGAAAAATTGAGAACCCTCCTCCTCCTCCTCCGATATCGAGCCGGAACGCGGATGCGACGCGCGGGACACTGGCTCCGATACTGCGTTCGCCTTTTTGCAACGGCAATTAAACTGTCGCCCGATTCTTTTGATCCACGAAGGACTGAGCTTTTTAATGTTTCTACGGACAGGGGCGCCTGGGTCCGGTTCGATTATGCTCCCTTTTTCGTAGACATAATTTCGATGACAATTATTTAGGAAGATCTGCTTGCTTACATAATACATAATCTAATACGGATAACTCCTAGTTTAAATTAGATTTATAACTCTCAGACTTCCTTCCTTCGTTTCTACGTGTAAATGCTGCTTTCGGCTATAACCGACTTGGCATAATAATCGAATCGGTGAAAAAAATCGTATCGTCTGAAGTGGCTGTTAGATGGAGCTTATGAACTCGGGTCCAGAAAGACCCAGGCATCATCCTCCTAGGCTTAAACGTGATCCCTTCGAACCTTCGATTCTTCTATCGTCTACGCTGAGATTGATCGGTAAGTATAAATTGTATGAAAAAAAAGAAGCAAAGTATACACCGATATCCCTTCTAGTCCTTCCATTAACCACCACGTCCCAAGGCCCCTTTTTGGGTTTTTCATACCGCGCGGTAATTACGGTGGAAATCTCAGTCATTGAAGAAAATCAACAGGAAGGGTTACCCGTGGTTAATCGTGTCGGCAAGTTAGCTTTACCTTCCTAGCCGGCAAACGTCGGTCGGGATACCGATCCTCGTGTAGATGAGACAGACAGGGATTGAAGGGGTGATGGAGGCAACCGGGGGAGGGAGGCTTGCAAAGCCGCGGGCCAATCTGGCACTCTCTACGACGAGGTGGAAGGGGGCGAAAGGGGTCGACCTCAACGTGCAAGCGGGACCAGAGGCTTTGCGGGTAGTTTTAGATTAAAATTAATCGCGAGCTGATGAAACCGGTGGCGATGTACCGAGCAGGAAAAGGGTTGAAGCCTGGGGACTGGTCAGGGGCGGTGCGCAGAAGGGTTGCACGGGAAAAGAGGACGGGCCTCCACTCGTCCACTCTCAGAAGAGAAGCTTCGTTCTTTTCTCTTTCTCTATCTTTCTCCGTTCCTCTCATAGCTTCTCCTCTTCCTTCCTCTCGTACTCTCCCGTATTCTGGTTCCCTCTTCCGCCACCCACCCCGATCTCTTTGTGCCTCCATCTCTGTCTAGCTGATCCCCCGAATTCCGGAGTAGAGGCCGGTTAATAATGCAAGCTCCATTTTCCACCAACCTGACGCGCCGAAACGCTCTGTCCTCGTCTCTCTGTCTCTGGGAATCCCACCGACAAACGGTTTTGCGCTGGCGATACACCAACAGTCGCGGGACCGATCGGAATCTTTGTGTGTAATTAATTCAAGACGTGATACATCTGTCGTTCAACGCTTTGTTGGGTTTTGTGTTTTCAAATATACAACTTTAGGTGTTCTGAAAATATTTAGAAACTACTACGGAACTTTTACGATTTTTCCCTAGTTTTTAGTATTCTGATCCTTATTTAAGAAAGACGTACTACCACGTTAACCGCTCTCAGTTTTTGCTCTTGGAAAGATGTGCTAATATGTCATTCGACATCAAAATGTTAATAGATTCATTCGAACTTCTTCGTCGCGGTGTAATTTTCAAGCGGTCCGCCACAGCTCTCTATGATGGTGGTATGGGATCTGACCACCTGTAATCCCCGTGATCCTCGTGCTCGTATTAATTAGTAGGGCGGCGACCAATCTGTAGCCATTAACAGGTTATTACTATTCCACCCGATACAATCAGACTCGGATCGTCCGACCAGACAAAAACATATATGCTTGCTACCATTGAAAATTCACTCGTCGATCCACATCACGCACGATCGTCGTTCTTTTTTTAAGAGCTTACGAGAGCAACCCCTTTCGTCTCCAGAGGAAATTGATCGAGCCACGACATATGTGTCCGGGTGGTATCGATAACAACGGATAGGTACGATCCTATTATTAATCTAAACTGCGTGTAAATAATTGAAACGGCTTAATGGTAAGGGAGGAATTACGCGAAGAGAAGTAGAAGCATAATTCCCGGGTGACTTGGAAGTAAATGGGTAATACAGGCCCGCGTGGCCGCTGTGTCGAGCCCGACTACTATAGCAGGCGATGGAGTTCCTAAAGGATTCGTTTCGTGTTGCTTGAATAAAGGAAGACTAATCGGTCTGATTACAAAGCATGAGCTTGCAAACCCTAAATCGCCGACGCTTCACCTTTTACGGGGTCATGATCGTACGACGTCCACCTTCGAAGCCTATTAAGTAATGGAGACCCTCTGTAATCTAGGAGAAGCGATGTTTCTATCGACGAATATCCATTGGTAACTCCATTAACGTGATATCGTTAACAAAATGGTCTAACGTGTTCAGTACGGATTGGTACAAATTCTTGGAAAACGTTGATACGTCTCTCGAAACATCGGGAATTTCAACCAAGGTTTTTCCTGTTCAGAAGAAATCTCCTGCAGTCCTCCCTCGGGAACCGAATTTCATGCTCTTTCCTTCGTTTAGCAGCTTTCCCTGGATTCTACGAGCCGGTCTCTCTCTCTCTCTCTGCAGCTTTCGAGTTGAAAGCATTCTTCAATTATTCACTTACGTGTACTTAGTCACGCGTGAGCGAGTCCAGCGCCATTCAGCAGCGACGAAAACCCATTGGTCCCGGATTACTGGCAAGGGTGTTCTCGTTGAAACGTATATTATTATAACATAAATTTGTTATAATAATTATGTATGTGTATATTTTATGCGAATCGACGTATCAAAACGGTAACGCGATCTGTATATTATTAATTACAGTCAGAGGATTAGACAACGGAGCTGGAAGCGAGGCGGAAACATTCGAAGAACAGAAAACCGGAAGAAGACCTCGTGAGCGAAGGTTCGATTAATGGACGGGAGCATCACCACTACTGTGCCCCAGTTATTTATGGGGACCCATAGGGTGGCACGGCCGCCACGTGGATCCATTGTCGAGAGATTTGTCACGGTGTATACACGTTCAAGAAGAGGGAATCATCGTGACAGAAAGCTCGATTTGTCGTAGCGGATCGAAGGACGAAGTCCTCGTGCATTAACTGTCGAATGATTCGTCTCATGATACTAGTAACGATCTCAAAAAAAAATTATTCGTAACTTACTGTTCCTTGTGTCCTGGGCTGTCGTCGTGGGTACGTTTGGAATCGGTTCCCCGTATCCTCGATCCGCCGGTTCTTCCTTCACAGCGATGCTTTTCGTCACTTCGTTTCCTCGCTTGCTGCTTCTACTCAACAGAAACATAAATGTTATCTCTTCATTTTCAATATTCTTGTAAGTACTTTCGTAAATTTTTTCTTTTTCTTAGTCTCTATAGAGGCCTGTAGAGTTTTTGACGAATTTTGTTAAACTTTCTGTATTACTCTAATCTTATTGGATTGGTCTTGGTCTCAAATATTACTCCACTCTGATAAAAATATGTAGTTCCATCTTAAAAAAACACGGATGACCTTGAAATTTGGTGTTTGCTCCTTCCAACTAAATAATACTCTTCCCCCACATTATTCGTATCTTCAAAAACAACCAAGATATTGAAAGGGCCACCCTGTATTGTACCAAATGTCTCGTGACCCGTTCATAAATAAGTATTATTATTTTGTAAACCATAAAGATGCATCTGTTTTACCCGAAGCAGTTCGATCGATCAGGATCGAGATCGAGAAAGGTGCTGTTCTGGCCGTGCGGATGGCTGACGGACGCTTGATACTGCGCGTAGTTCGTATCGTTGATCCTTCTACAGTTCGCGGATTCTTGTTTCACATTGGAATCTGCAAAAGGAAGAGAAATGTCTTTTTTTTAACGAGAGATCCAAAAGCACCAAGGGAGGGTTGTATAGACGAGAAGGGTCGATGATTTTAACTGTCGCGAGGACATTCCTCGCATACGATTAGCTTTTGTGTATAAGATCGTTTCGAAGATCGAAGGGATCGTATCGGCGCGTGTCCTACCGGAAGCAAAAGGCGCATCGTTGCAGCGGCACGTGGAAGGGAGGGGGGTGGCGGTGGTGGGTCCGCTCGTAATGGGGCCGTCGACAATTTTGGGCGGCTCTGAGGGGTGCGTCCCCCAATAAATCAAACAGACTCGGGGGCCGTGGGAAGCATAAGTCGAAGGCCTCCGGCAATCATTGTATTTGCAAACATCGGAAGTTTGCTTGCTACGGGAGTACACCGCCGACTCGATCCCGTCGAAAGAATCCATCGAAATTCTGTGTAATCGCGCGAACAAGGCTCGACGATGGACACGTTTCTCGTCGACCGCGGAAACGGTCCAGTTTAAGAGAAGCATCCGGTAAAATTTTTTGGGAAAATCGATTTTCTTTATTGAGCATTTTCATCGTATAACTTCTCACAAACGCTGTGTCGAAGTTACAGTCAAAAATTCGCAGAAGTTTAGATTCTGCAAGCATGTAAATGACACTGACGTGTAGCACTCGAAAGATTAGATCCGGAAGTACAAGAAATAGTAAACCCAGAATATGAAAGTTTGACTTCGGATGAAATTTTAACACGTTGCATAGAAAGAAATATTTAAAATTTATGTTTTTAGGAATCTATCGAGTGAAATGTATTCACTTTGTCCGCGGGACCATAAGATAAAACCCGAAATTGATGTCGATAACGATCGAACGGAATGAAAAAATCGGAACGAAAAAACAGGGTTTGTTCCACCTCGATTCACTATGTTCGGGTTACAGACCGATATATAGCGGGCGTAACAACATCCGGTAAACAATACCTTGAATAAAAGTTTATTGATAACTATAGGTCCGGTGATGAACGTGTTTACCTCGCTGCGCGGCTCAATTCCGAGTGTTTGCGCAAATATTACGTACACACAAACGTAGAGAGGAGAGGCGGTCGATCGGTCTCGCAGCCGCGGAACATTGAATAAAATTAACGGGTAAAGAGCAAATTTGACTTTGTAATATATATATATATATAGTTCATTACAACTGTACAATATTCGATAATAGAATATTGTAATGGCTTGTGTTCCATTTCGATTTTATTGACATCGGTAAAAGGAAAATATTGTTTAACATATTACGCGTTTTTTTCCTACATTTTGGACACCATATGTGGTAACTTTCTTTTCGTGTGGTGAATTAGGGAACACTTTAGCTTCTGCCAGTTATCGTGGAGAAATTTCTTTATTAGATCAACGCCATGCACCGCCGAGATAGAAACGGAGCGTGTGTGTAAGCGAGCATATAGACATTATCTGTCGCTCCCTCTGGCCGTTTGCTCATCTATTCCAGGGGCGTATCGAAATATTTGCCGGGATTCGCCATAACCGTATCGAAAACGGTGCGTCGAAACTCTCCCCGTGAAACGAAGTTCCGCGGGGATTCTCTTCTCGCGCGATATTAAATCGGCGCTCCTATAATCATCATGATCGGTCGACGTTTCGAAAGGAAAAACAGGGGAAAGAGATAGAATGAGAGAGACGGAGAGAAAAAAAAAGATAGAGGAGCCCTCGACTTAATATAAAGTGCTTCCTCGTGTAACGCGGGCGTATCGATAATCGACGGGAGTCTTCCGTTGATTCTTTCATGCCGTGTTTTAAAAACATCAGCCCCGGGCAGTTTGTTGCCTTTTTTAATAAAGCCTCCTATATTGGCTACAGCGTGACGAGTCGCGCAACGAAACTTCGTTAACGAGTGGAATCCTGAACGCAGGACCGATTTTCGATATTATTTTTCCGAATCTGAACGAAAAATCATGCTTCCTCGAGATTCAAACGTATGTGTGTTTTTTTTTGCGGTGTTCTTCACACAGAGAAATGAGTTGGAATTCTGTGCGAGACGGGAAATGTTTCTTTCGAGATTGCGATTAAATTGCATACGCTCGATACATTTCCGTGCAGTTTCCGTTTCCATGGGGATTGACTTCCTTTCGCGTTGCATACGCCTCTACTTGATGTTATCGGAACGTAGCAATTAGGTGAGGTAACCGGGGAAATTCGCGACTGATCGAGAAACTGCATCCGTGGAGGAAATTCGTGAGAATCGAAGAAAAAATTTAAAAAGAAAACTGTGCAACTTGAACATACTGTGATAATCCGGCACGTATTGCTCGCTGTCCTCTGTATCGCAGCTGCTACCTGTAATGTAATACATACGAAGTGCAATGTTATCGATCGTTTGTTAACAAGTCGGAGAACGAAAGGAACGGTGCGCGGATGATCTTAAGTTAATGGTTCGACTGACGTGTCCACCCCTCCCAGGGGGTGAATATAGATTATTTTTCATGGACGGACCTTGGATATATTATATCCCCTCGTTATCGTTGTTATTACATTGCAGCCACCGTGCATTACATTACAGTTCGTCAAAGTAATTAAAATTAATGTTCCGGTTAGTGGTCGGCCACTGTAGCTAATCGTGTTCGAGGAAGATTTACGGACGGCTCGGTAGCGGCTTTATATTGCTCGATAAATGAATCGTTCCTGTTCATTTTAGAGAAAAAAATGCAATGTCCGCATGATTTTCCTACTTATAATTAGTTCATAATATTCCCGATAATTCTAAAAAGGGACTAAGATGGACGTCATATGTTTGGAAAGTATTGAATACGTTGTTTCTTCCATAATATAACAGAAGTCCCGATAATGTAATGATTATGTGTGGAAGTTTATGCAAATTCACAATTCTAGATAATAATATTTCAAAATTAATATAGAGCAGAATTTGGATGTTTGTACAGGCTTCACTACGTTAATAATAACACATGAATAAAATAAAACTTTATTAAAACCTTTATTTTATTGCATTTTGCAAGTTAAAAGGTGTTATAAATGCATAAACATCCGCAGTGTAGACAGGAAAAAAGAATTTTCATGTAATAAGATTTATATAGAAAAAAAAATCCGCCCGAACAGGGACTCGAACCCTGGACCCTTAGATTAAAAGTCTAATGCTCTACCGACTGAGCTATCCAGGCATTGCATACCCGGGCACCCCGAGTATTATTTATTTTTATATTTATTTCAGTGGACAATTGCATGTTTGTTCTCGAGACGAACATGTTTATTTATAACAAATGTTACTTACCATCATGAAGCCAAGATTCTTGCCTGTATTCCTGCGTGGCGTATATTCCGTTCTCTGTAATATAAATTCACGTCCTTTTAGGCAGCCATTGAATAAAATATTAGCCTAATTGAAACGTATTAAGGGAGCGTTTATTAAACAATTCATTTTACTGGAAAATTAGCTACTCAGTTCTGTAGACGATTAGGCAACTAGATTTGAGGTTGTGTTAATTCCTTATCAATCTTGTGAATACAGATTAAAGCTGGGATTTCGTATCAGTGTCCGACACGCGTCTTTGGATGTATACGTTAACAACATGCAACTAAGCGAGACATAAATATTTCTGATTTAATTCTTGTGGAGTCCACGTAACGCACACGACTGACGCTGATGGGAAGTCCCGGTAAAGAAGATAATAGTACCGATAAAATAATATAGTATCGATCAATTGTTGAATTTTAAATGCGAATGATTTATAATAAATGCACGTTTATGCAAGGCTAGTTTTCTTAGCGAAGTAAGGAATTAGCTGGTAGGCCAGGATATCTGTATTTACGGCATAATGATTAATGGTTACTCGGAAATAATTATGCCCCTGCCGAAATTAATGCCTCATACATTCTAACGCGTTGCTTCGTCGACTTCGATGAAGATCCATTATATGAGTCATCGCCCAGACCGACGCTGGAAAATAAATGTTTTCCTCGTGTATCGTATATCACCGTTTTAATCAATATTTTTACCAAATTCTATACTCTTTTGTGACGAATAATGGGTATCGACGTAAAAACCGAGAAAACAAAAGGGCACTCGGACCAGTTAAGAGTATAATCTTTCAACCGTAAAAATATTTCCCCATCATTGTATCGCGATGAAACGCGATATCTGGGGCGTGATACGATTTTCGTACGAAACGAAGAATAAGAATGAACACAGGCGGAAAGTAAGGGGAGATGAATCAGTGACAAAAACAACCCCTTCAAGGCGAGCGTGGTGTTGTATACGGAAGAACACCGATGGAAATGTATCTATCGGTGGGGTCCCCGTTTAATGGGCCTCTAGGATTCGCCACGGGTAGCCACTTGTCAGTAACCTCGTTTTGTTCGTGGTCACAATCCCGTCCGACGAATCGAATTTACGTTAGCCTACGTGGGATAATAAAGTGTTCCACTTCGCGGCAACGACGCAAACTTAATATAACAAGTCTGTGATGTTCCCCGAGGGCCATCGGTTAACCACAGGCGACATATACACACATAAAAGTATTCTACTCTGTTGCACAGCAGCGCAGTTTGTACGCGATATCGTTAATAAAATCGTGACGAGGGATAATGCCTGACAAGCCTACGCATTCACTACAGCTCGGACAGATTGCATCATACGATCTTCCATCGGGGATGATATTCTTTCGAGGTTCAGTAACAACGATACGTATCAGCTTTAAGAAAGATTCCATTCGTAAAATAGACGTAAATTCCAAAATCGTATGGTGTACAGAAACGAAAAGGGAGTCGAGAACGTTAATTGTTCTATCTCCACTAGTTTCTAAACTAAGGAAACTGAGTTCAAAGTTTACGAAGTTTAATATTATAGAAGCAGGAAAGTAGTGAAATAATCAAACAAACTATAATATTATCTACTAAATACCTATTTACTGCTACATTTAACAAAATTTTATTTTATCACCGACATAAATTTTGTATTGTTGTCTGTATTTGCAGATACAACAATTAACAATAAAAAAAAACTTTAAAAGTTTCGGAGTTAGAACTTCACAGAATATTTGTTGGACCAACAAGACGCACGTTGATTGGTTATCTAAATTTTTCTGAAAAATGAAGTTAGACCAGTTAAGAACTCGTGTAGACGATATTTCTTCGCGGGTAGAATCGTCGTCGAAATGTGAATGGAAGACGCGGGGGACGGGCGTAACGCGATTACGATAGAGAAATTGCAGCATTATAGGCTGTGATTGAGTTAGGCGGAGGCGGTCCATCCCTGACTGGTGGTTCGCGCCACGACATGCCGATGTTAGATATAAAGTGTCAATCACCGTGCCCAGACACCGGTGGGGTGGTTACACGAATCCTATGGGGGATACACACACAGCCGGCATCGACAACCCCCGCGGGGGCTCTTTGCGGCGATAATACGTTGCTTATTGAATTCGTCTTACGGCTTCTCGTCGTGCGGTTGGATTTCTGGGTCAAGGCTAAAGTAAAACATCCGATACCGAACCTGCCGAAACAATCAATCGAACGAAATGGGGTCAATTATCTGCAAATGAATTGCCTAACAACTAGACATACAGAATTCACGTAAATTGAACAGTTTGTATTCTAATTTAACAACTTCTTACCGTAGCTATGGGAATCAGTTTTGATCAACGATCGAGATCGAGCAGTTACGGAAGATTTTCGTAACTGTCGATTCGCCTCGAAACGTAATTGCAGCCAGAATCCGAAGAAAATAATGTCGTCCTTGATGCGACTATATAAAGATATCGACTCGACTGCCTGCCTGCCAGTGACAGCCTCTCTTCAGGGGGTGGTGGTTCCCTCTTCGTAACCCCCTTCTCCCCTGTTTGTACATAGTTCATCCTGCACGTGCTTCGAGGCGCGTCTTGCTCTCTGTGTATTACTTTCTTCGTGTACTGATCGCGACGTATGTTCGTGTTCGCCCCGAGACTTCGTGTCACGCCGAGGACTCGATGTTCCGGGGGTAGGGGGGGGGGGAGGCAAGATCGTATCAAAGAGCTTCAAAATCGTCGACGCGCGGGGGTGGGAGGAAGGACGGCGGTTCGAACGGACCGCCCTCCGCGACTTTCTTCCCTCGATCTCACCGCCGAACTCCACACGCTGGGTACCCGAGTAATTTGAAGTTGATCAAAACGCCCGTCCATCCCTTCGACGGGAGCATTTTTTTACGTTCTATATATTCACGCTTTTTAAATACAACTGTGGGTTACAACAGACGAAAATCGTATCGCCTAGATGGAATGCATGTGATAGAAAGTAATGGTACGGAGAGTATGTAAATAGAAATTGCATAAAAATTTTGACACCTAATTGGTGTTTCAGAAGTCATTGTATCTAAGGACATAAAAATTACAAGAGTACAGGAAGATATACTCTGAAGGACACAGAAACAGAACTGCAAAGCACCTACTGGCCGAAACGCTTTATAGCAAAGTGAACGCCAGAAGATTAAATAGGAAACACCCACAAAATCTCGTTAAGAGATAATATAATGATGCACTTGTAAAGATGCTGCTTCAATGATAACAGCACCCACACGTTACCCCTAAATAAATAACACAACAACCTGCCGAATGTCCAATTGTTGAATGGACAAATTGTATGTGGTTAAAAAAAACATACTTACCGGAATGCAGCTTCTCCTCGGTGCTCGGCTGGGCCACCGTGTAATTCGTGGGACAGTATCCAGCGGCGACTGTCTGAAGCGGTTCGCTCAATCTACTGAACTCTTCGCCGGGCTGAAAAACACACACACAAGGTTGTTTATACTCGGTGGAAATATCGATTTTTTTTTCTAGAAAAAGTACTCGACATTCGAAGGGATTTCAATAACCGCGAATCGACGCGGAAAGAATTTTTCTGTATCGCTCGGATGGAAAATTCGTTCGGTCGTTTTTTTTTTTCTCTGCTGGAACGGGTGAAAAACGGAGGTGGGTGACAATCGGTCGCCGAGATCGATGTAGAACCCGAAGAAAGACGGGAACGAACATGGTGATATTCGGAGGCAAAAAGGTGTAGACCAGGAATCGGATTTTAAGTGAAAGCAGCACAGGCCTGCCACAATGAGAAAGAAGAGAAGTGAGAAAGGTAGAGGGAGAGAGAAGCCGCGAGAGGAGACAAGGAGGACATCCGGTGAACGATTGGATGGTTTCCTCCTTGCGGAGCAATCTAGTGGTAAAGTCAGTTACCGGTTTTGGAAATTCCAATAACGCCGTGTCGCCGTCTGCTTTTCCTTCGCGGAGTTTCGCTGCGGCCTTCGCTGATCGCTTACACTTTAAAATATGAAAACAAAAAACGACGTCGCTTTTGTTCTCGCGAAACGGTGGATGCATCTTGATTATTGTGGATGGAAATTATTTATCGAAGAAAAAAACAAAAACAATTAATTTTGATCCGAACTTTTTTTCAATCAATTTATCAACTGCTTTCAGTTTTTCTCGTACATTTAATTCGGCAGGATATTATCGTTTATAAAGGACATAATCGACTTCCTTTTTCGTGGCACCCGTAGCTCGGGTCTTACGTTCATTGCCACGTCCCCTGGATTTCTCCTCTGATTGCAATTAATAGTCATTTATAATTAGTCCCTCCGTGATGGCTCAGCACTCGTAATCCACAAGCTGTGCCCTCTAATATAAATTTTAATTACATTCCCCCGATATTACGTTCAATCTTTAATCCCGCCAACCCGATACGAGAAGGTACCAATATTCGTTCGGATGACATCGTTGAATGAAGGGATGAAAAATGTACACCGTGTCAAAAATTAGAATTGAAGGATCAACGGATGTAATGATACATTTGTAATGATCCAATCATATACCTAATTGTATGTACTTGGACAAAAGATTACATACTATAGAAGACAATGAAACATTGAAACGGATCTACTTAGGAGTTTGAAAAAGTTCCGATGGATTCAGAATCGCTACAGTGAACGGTCTAACGAATTCACCGACGTGATTTCAATCGAATCCTCCCTCGAACCCTGTACTATAAAAGCGAAATCCCGGATCGTAATCTCACCGATCAGAAGTTAATCGTGTGCGTACGCGAAGCAATGACTCGTAAGGAAAACGTGCAAACATGGTCGCGTGCCGTTCGACTTTTCCTCCCTCCCTTTTTCACTATCTTTCCCCTGACCTTTCCCATCGTGTTCCCGTGTAAAAGACGAAGCGTTCTCGTGGATGGACCGTTATGGTGTACGTGTATACGAGCAAACGAACGAGGTACGTTTCTACCTAGTGAAAACGAGAAACCCATGAATCTAGGAGGGGTAGGGGAACGCCCCATCGTTCCCGATGATGCTGCAAGAGAGGGGTCGTCACCCCAATTCCTTTCGTACACCACCCTCGTAATTGCGCACTTCGGTTCGGTTTATAATAAAGTCATCGAGCAGACAACACGTTCCAAACAGAATCCCCCAATCTGTCGGTAGGATCTCGACTGTTCGCGGATAAATTCCGCCCTTTAGGGATGAAAGAACAAGATTATCCGGTATCTTGTGCCGTGTTAAACGATGTTGCCGTCTCCACTGCTACCATCGGATAAACCCATTCGGTTCCCAGTTTCGAGAATTCGAAAGGTGCGTGACACACGTATCGAGAGGGTGAACGGAAAGCACGACCTTTTCATTAACGATCCAATCTGAACGAAGAGAGTCGTCGTCCAATTCTATCAATTAGGAGAGGCAGAGAAGGCGTGTTGCTCCACTTGGAGAAAGCCGCCTCTCCCTTATTTTTTCCTTTCCGTCGCGACGACGATGGAAGAGGGTGCGAAGACAATGACGGTTTCGAAGGTCGAAACACTAACAATGCGAGATAACAGGACAATGCACATGATCACAGCGTGTCACCGTAGACCTCTATCTGCTAATTGCTCTCGTCAGCGTCCAGAAACGCCGCTAAGAGGTTTCTTTTTTTTTTTTTTTATTTTCACCGCGGGAAAGAAACAGCGTCGCTCCGTTTGAACTTCCCAATTACGATTCGGTGACACGCGTGGCTTTCGATTCACGAGGGGGGAGGTGTTATACCTTGTCCCAGGTAGAATTTTTCACGGTGTAACACGCGCCCTATGGTAGATATAGAAGGGGCCCCGTAATCATGGGAAACTCGAGTGGCAGCATATGCTCTCCGTATAGGGAGAGGGGAGGTGGGAGTCAATTAACCACCGGCCTAGCTACGGGGCGGGTGTGTGGGAATCGAGTGATTTTTAGAATCAACAAACATAAATCAAGTGTTTCCGCGAACGGGCACTGTCGTCTCCCTTTGTTCATAGACGAGGGTGACCACCCACGGTTTGCATGTATCGTAGTCACTGTGGTGTTCTCCGACCCCCACGCAAGGGGGGAACCAGGAGGGTTGAATGGTGGCGACAATTACGTGTTTAGGGGGCACAAAAGGGGTGGCACCCGTGGGACGATCCATCGGTGCGTGGTGGCGCGTGCCACGGCAATTCGACACTCGAGGATCATCGCGCGAGTAGAGTGCATTATACGTTCACTGGACCTAGCTGACTGCTGTCCACGGTTATGACTCCATTGTGTCGTCGAGTGGCTTAGGGGAGACCGGAAACGTGAGCCACGTTACCGGAGCCGAAGCTTCTAGCGGCTTTTACCGGGCCAGTTTCTAATGTTGACGATGGTTACAGGTAGGTTGGATGATTGTCGTCCTGGCTTAGTCACGATCAACGTTTATTTCATCCACGTTAGAATAATATTCCATGAATTCTATACGGTAATTAACAATATTCAACGAAACACGTGCACCTGAATGAGCGTACAACGATCGGGCATGTATTTGACATTGTGCTAGGTGTAAATTTTGAAGTGTCATTGTAAATTAATCTATGGTACACTTATCACGTATTAATATGCAATATTCTATTAATTCAGAGCTCCTAATAGATTAAATGTACTTTCTCTTACCAATCTGGCCAAGTCCGTAACTGCAGCGGGCACCTCTTGATCCTGATTCATCCTCGTCCACCACAGGTCCCCACGGTTGTTTTCTCGCGAATGTTTGTCACCCACGTTCCGCGAAACGACACACGATTACGGTATCCGATATTCTAAACGAAAATCACCGAGCCGTCGCTCGTATTTTTCTGGTCACGTTGCTGCACTGGCAAGATCAAAGATAGGACTGAGACGAGTGATTTGATCTCGGCGAACAGTGAAAAGATAGGGTGTATACATCAGGGGGTTGTGTCTACTGTACGTCTCCGCCCCCAACGTGATATAGAAATCAGCCCTGCGCGGGCTACCCCGACTAGGGGTTGCTTCCAACCCCTACTTGGTAGGCGGAGCCTCAAAATCATTGGTGACCTTCTCTCATCCTACGTAGCTTCCTGCTTTCAGAACACCTACGAGAACTCCTCTCCGCGTCGAGCTTTTCTGTTAATCTTGCGAATTGCATTTCTGACTCCGCACGACGATAAACTCCGATCTGAATTGCATGGGCGATCGATTGTACACGAAAAGATTAAGATTTCGTTCCTGCAAAAGTATGAATTGTTGAAATGTTATTGACTCATCGGTGCAACAACAGAATTGCGTAGCGGAAATCAATATGAAGAGCTTAATTTTATTGCTACTGAATTATGTACCAGAGAGTGCATCTTAGTAAGTTTCTAATGTATAAGTGTCATAAGTTTATGAAGTATGAAAATGTATTTATAATTGCATATTAATTTGATTATAAATAATAATAACTACACAATACCTTTTGGAACGATATACCACAGGGATCGCGCACTCTGCACGTGCCATTTCTCTATAAGCTCCCAATATAGTTTCCAATAGATGATAAGTTGCCAACGAGAGATACGGAAGATAATTTTACTGTAACCTTCATTACAATAAAGTGCAATAATGTTCTATTGTTAATTCGTTCATATCACGATGGATGGTCGTCTAAGAGTACTTAATTTTTCAATTAAAGCCTTGCAAATATATTATCAACTCTGTGGAAATTGCTTCAACTAATCACGAGTTGCATAACGCTAATGTGTAATGGAAATTATAAATATCAATGAACTAAAGAAGTAAGTTTGTAATCTAATTTTACGTAATCGGGCAAAGTAGGACAATGTCTTATCAGACACTGCAAGCGACACCTCTCGGGACGCTTTTACTAGATCTACAAACATGTTTCATCCATTCACTCATGTGTTTCGCCACCGTCTACATTTTGCCTTGGTTATACATGCGTGCTTGAGTATCGTAAAAATTTAGATCACATTTTCCGTGTAGCTTCTGCTACTTCGTCGTGCAGAATTTTTGGAGTGAAACCAACACAATTTTGCGTTGTTGTTGAATGAAACGAATACCTCCCAGTGGTTTGTGTGTACGTCATGAGATTGATTTTTCTCGCGGCACATTTACGATATCATTCGGGAGAAAAATTAGCTTGCCTTTTCCATAACGTGGCTATCGATGGGCACTTGGCACACGCTGGAAAATTTTTATCACTGTGATAGTACATTGCATCACCGTAAGTGTTAACAATCCATTTGATTAATTATCATTAGACGTTATTAATCGGTGCGTTTTTGTGACACCTTCGTTGACAGTGACCTTCGTGAAGTCACTGTTGACTTTATATAAATATCTAGAGACAGTGTTACATTATCCTCTGCTATTGTACGAAGACCTTACATTAACGATGATACTTGTGTGATAAAAACCGATTAACAAGTGTAGAGCGATGACTTCTTTTCCTCGTCTCAATTAAATTTCTCGATGACATATAGTTTGCGCGCGAATGCGTACGCGTATCTATGACGGTTCCTGGTTGTGTCAAAAATGCATTTGATCTATTATTGTAACATGCGATATATTAATCAATGCGTCTTACGGTCTTTACTTACCGCGTACATTCGTGTGTAAATGTATATGTATCTTTTACTTATCAGTTCCGTGAAAGATTTGGGTGGTAATTCCCTAAAAAATATTGATGAGATATGCAGCAGCAGGTTGAATACACACTTCCACAGACCTTAGTGTATGATTATTGCAATAACATTGGATCCGAAAGCAACATAAATCCAGAAGATGACTGCGGTAGAGGCACCACCATTTATTCGTACCATCGAGTGGGATATGATGGACAAAACAAAGTTCTTCCCATTAAGCATGCTATCATCCTTTTCAGTACGTTGTTGCTTATATCCTTTAACAGTAGTCAAAACACGTTTACAAATTCAAAGGCACAATCATATGTACAATGGTAAGTTTTGCATAAATAATTTGTCTAATTGAAACTCATATGTTTATTTTAAGCATTGTATACCATTAATAATTTTGTACAGGAGTGATAGATGCTCTCAGAAAGATATACACAGTTGAAGGCGTAGCAGGACTTTATAGAGGATTCTGGATCAGTTCTATACAAATTGTATCTGGTGTATTTTATGTATCTACATATGAAGGTGTGCGTCATTTACTTGGACAAGATGATGTTATAGGTCATGTAGATTCACGTGTTAAAGCGTTACTTGCTGGTGGTGCTGCTAGTTTAGTAGGGCAAACCATAGTGGTTCCTTTTGATGTTCTGAGTCAGCACTTAATGGTTCTCGGGATCAATAATAATAGTAAACGTGGAAAATATGTAGACAAAGTAAGTGGACAATAAGAGAGATGAATGTCTACTATTTCTTCACATATATGTGATTTACAGATGGGGATGAATCCATTGGGTTTAACACTTGAACCTGGAAAATCTCATGCTCAAATTTCAGCTGAAATTGTTAAATTGATCTACCAGAGAGATGGATATAGAGGTTTTTATCGAGGATACATAGCATCATTATGTGCTTATGTTCCAAATAGTGCACTTTGGTGGGGACTGTATATATCTTATCAAGGTAATTTCCGTAAAAAATGATTGTAAAGATATAAATTAGTCCTTATTTAACAACCTTCTAATTTTGGATTCCAGAGGAGCTTATTCGGATATTCCCTGAATGGTTTTCCCACTTGTTCATTCAAGCTGTGGCTGGGACATTAGGAGGATTTACTACTACAATTATTACGAATCCCTTAGACATTGTACGGGCAAGGTTGCAAGTGCAGAGATTGGATAGTATGTTTAGTGCATTCAGAGTTCTTTGGGTCGAAGAAAGGCTGCATATGTTTACAAAAGGACTATCCGCGCGTCTTGTACAGTCTGCTTGTTTCAGTTTTTCAATAATTTTAGGATATGAAACTATTAAAAGATTCAGTATAACCGAGGAGTACAAAAGATACGTTAGGTGGTAAAATTTGCGCAAATAATTTCTATGTTAATGCATTTCTCGCCGATTCTGTATTATTCACAGAAACAACCGACACGCACCAAAGAAACAGAAACGTGATTAATTTCAATTGTTTTGAAAATAGTGCACCTGTTATGCAAACTGTATGATACAACTGTAACTATCTTTCGAATATTCAGAAGCAATTTATTGAAGTATTTATTTTAAAGAAAGACATTGATTAACTGCGAATTTTAACAGCAACGTAATGTCAGGAACGTATTTGAAATTATTTTTCTTCACAGATAGTTAGAATCATATCTATCATGCATGTGTCAAATTTGCAAATGTTTTTCCACTAAATAAGTGGAGTAATGCATCAATATTCAAAGCTTCCTGACATACGTAGGAAAAAAGTGCATTTTATGTAATCTTCTTTGTGTATCATACAAAGTACAAACTTTGTAATATATGTTAGATATGTGTTACTGTAATAAAATACAATATTAGACACAAAACTGTTCACTGGGACAGTAGAATTTCTATGAAATAAAATTATCTGCAAGTATGAAGCAAAAATTCATAGTAATGTTACGCTGTATGCAGAGTATATAAATGAATAAATATTGAATAATTTATATTGTTTTACACGTAGATGTTTAGTTGAAAGTTTACCCATTTTAAGATGATTATAGGTACTTGATCAAGGTAAGTTGCATTTGTTCCATTTATCTTTTATTATAAAGGACAGCATATCGATAGGTACATGTTTTTTTCGAAGGTACTTAAGTGGTCTCGAGAATGTGGCTCTTGTACATGAATTATGGTACTGTTACGTTCGAGCGCTATCTACTCCTTACAAAGTAAAATTACATGTTATCTGTCTGTCAGAACATTTATACGGTATGTACAGGCCAGGGAAATTTGATCAATTTCCTATATGTATACAACACAACGCGAATTACCGTTTCTATACGTATGTATATAAGACGATCTGATAGTCCTTAAATGTACTATTTAACGTAGCATCGAGTTTCTGGATTACAAGGAGTAGTGTATATACACGCTAAAGTACACTCTATGATCAGTGTTGTCTGAGAAAATCTCTTACCTTTGCCGTTGTTTCATATAGGTATCTTGACAGAGAAGAAATAAAGAATGCGAAGTATTATATTTTAGGCGTTTAAATTAAACGGAACTTCGTGTAGTATAAAGCGCCCTCTAAACCGGAAGTTTCGTAGAATATTGTTTCAAAGTGGAATATTTATGAAGTATTTATTACATTTCTTTCATTTCAATAACACGGACCGTTTTCTTTTTAACCAATTGTATTTTCATTTGTTTTTTTCGACGTATTGGTATGGATAATTTTCTTGTTATTAAACTTTCAAAAGCTAACGAACTTACAGTATCTACAATGACTAGAATCGTTACGACGTCGACCAATCACAGACGAGAATGTGGCGACTCTCCAAGCAGTTCAAACGATACATTTCGACAAGTGTTCTCTTACCGCGTTCGCGACAGTTTATTTACCTTTCACGCGAGTGGAAAGAAATATTACGCAGTGTACAAATGTCGTTTGACGAGTGAAATGTATGCTACGCGAGATTCACGCTGAAAGAAATGTCGGGAACATCAGACGGAGCAGTATTAAGAAGTTCAACTTTTGGGTGAGTCCTGTTGCTTTCACGTTGACTGTTATTGCGTTCTTCCGTACATATATTGAAGATATCGATTCTAATAATCACTATGTGAAAATTAAAATTGCATTCGTTACTTTGTCAATTAAATGGAAGAGAGGAGGAACGCAGAAACGTCTGTATAAAGTTATTTGTAAATGTATAAATTGCAAACAGTGGTTCTCAATTAGCTTTTTCATCATCCTTCGAGCGAAATAGGATTTTTTTTCTTTATTTATCGAAATGTTCAGCACGATGGGGTTCGTGTTTATCGCCGAATAATACTAAATTCATTGTTACTCGAAGAAACGGTTCGCATATATGTAGTCGAATTAAATACACGCCCTCTTGCAATCTCTCATACAGGTATACGTTACGTATAGTTTGATAATTTTCTAATATTTACAATTACACGGCGATGACTTATGTACACTGATAGGTGAGTATATTAGGGTGATTCTCGTAAAACAAATTTGTCATTCTGCAAAAATATTCGCTATAGAAGTAGACGAGTATATTCTTTGAGTACAGATTGTCCGTTACGATGATCCGAAGTAACAGTGACGCTCAAACTTCGAACGGTCCTCATGCATTTCGAGAACTTATTTCGAGACAGTCGTTGGAACACAATTCGAGAGGTCGATCTCAAAACTAATTACGTACGGTTACGCTTGACGTTTTTTTTTTCGTCTCTATTCGTTTACTTACAATTAAAACCAGCCTCGGTCAGCCCGAAACGATGCCTCTTTAATGATTCTACCGAGAGTGTAACTTCGTTCTCGTTATCCATCGATTAAGTTACATCGGCCATGGGTGCTTATTTTCACGTTACACTAGTCTTGTCGTAAACAAGCGAGGATACGGTTCGGCGAACAGATTTGTTCCTGGACATTCGCCGGATGAGTCGATGAGGAATACCTTTTAGTGCTGCCAGTCTTGACTCTTTCGCGTTCGAGGGAATTTTTCAGGGGGAAGGGAAATATCGCTCGTCGGTGTCAATCATGGACACCTCGTAATGTATTGGATTTCTCTGTGCAAGGCTGGTTCCAGTAACTTTTTAAATGACATTGGAAACGGCAAACCTTTCGTGAAACATCGATCGATCAAAAATTGCCGTTTTTAACGTGTGTTCGAGTCACCTCTGGAACGAACCGTGCACACGCTTCTCGAGCTACGCTGGTCACGTTCGATCAACAGTTCCGAGCACGGTGGGTACGCTAAGGCTACGAAGTGTCGAATGGTACCAGAACGTAAAAATTGGTGACGAGTTATTCAAACTCGATTTACAACGCTGCAATTGCCGTAATTCGATTCGCTAGATCCTTCGTCGGAGGTATAAAACGCGAGAGACTACGCTGTATCTATTTACAAGGGGGAATCAAAGTGGTGGCTTTCTTTGTGGTCCACTTTTCGGTTTTATTTCTTAAATGGGGGGTCGGTGAGCGGTCGTCGTTTGTTTCGCGCGACCAGAATGTCGTGAAGATTCCAGGCCCAGACTTCGGAATTGAATCTTTCAACGATCCTCCGGTAGCGAGCCTATAATCACGTGTCCCGAAAACGTATCGCCCGTTCTCGACGAGGCCCAGACCGGGCCCCCGTGTATCGTCACATCCCGCCGCTTGGTAGTCCACTTCCGGCGCCACCGTCGCTACTTTGGCTCACGCTGCTGTAGCTGACGCTGCTGGCTTGACCACCGGTGGTTCCTCCGGTAACGTACTGCAACCAAAAAGACGATACTGTTAACAGAATATTTGTCGTGACTGTTGGTATTCAGCCTGTATTTGGTACCGGTATGTACACCGAAGGGGACACGATCGAATACAGACAACAATTGGAAGATCTTTGACTCCATTTTCGTCGACCCAACAAAACTGAAAATTCATAAGCAATATATACATACATCGAATCTATACTTGTGTCTGTTGGGATCTAGATATAGCCTGTCTTTCGAAGGCTACCACTCTGCAGAGTACGATCCTTCTCCACTCGAAACCACAGTCGAGTATCTAATTAGCGAGTCTCGAAATTTCCAGACACGCGATCCCATCTCTCCGACGTACAGTTCGAACTCTATAAATTGGGAAACTGGATCGAATTTTCTTGTTTCCTTGAAAAAATTCCCGACAGTTTTTGATCCTCCGTGGCTCAAGGGCCATTCAGCCTCTCACCGCTTCTCTGTTTCGTCGACTAATTAGTACGGAATTAAATCGCGCGTTTTCGTTACTTACGATAAATAGTTGCTGGATGCCAGGGATTCGAGACGGGGGCGAAACGTTTGAACTTTAATTAAATTCCTCTGCCCGTCTCGCCTCACTTTTCTGCGAAATTCCGTTGGAATCGAACGGTAGATGGCACACCTCTATCCTTCGGTCGTGTGTCGTCGATTCGCTCGTTAATTAGCCGATTCACGGACGTGCGCGACCAGGTGACGAGGACGCGTCAGAATCGCGAGCATATCCCGAGGGAATCGGGATTTAAGGACGTCGTTTCCCGCAGCCGTACGGAACAGGGTTTTAATCGAATCGCATTGTGCGCTTCCTGTCCTCCCCTAGACTCCACAACGACGACACCGACGGTTCGTTCAGCTCTCGGGGATTCAATGCGGCATTGTAACCGCGAAAATGGTGTGCAGGTCGAGAGGGGTTGTGAGTCACCGACGATTCGTACACGATTCGAACGCCTATAGGTCGAACCGCCGATTGGCCAACTCCACAGCTATAAATCGAACGGTTGAACGGCTGAAATTTTAAGACCGAGGAAACAGAAGTTCGTATTTTCACGTAAAGGGAAACGAAAAGTCGGACGATTAGGTCGTGTACAGGACTGTTAGGACACCGGAAGTCGACCCAGATACTCTCGTCGTTTAATCCGTCGGAGAATGAGCGTAAGAGCGTAAAATCGAAGAAACTGGAAATCCGATCTGGTGGTTCTCTGGAGGATTCGGTTCTTGATAGGATAAACGAGGAAACTTCTGGCCCTGCTCTCGAGCTGTGGTAGTCTTCCCCCGAGATCAAACTGATGAAACAGCACTGCTGAGACGGATTTTGTATCGATCTTGCGATTCTTCCTTGTTTTTCGCAAGCACAAGCTGGTTACAGATTCTGGTGGACCGAGGGTAAAGGTGTGCTGGTCAGTCGAGGAACGATGAGGTCGAGGGAATAGTAGTTACTGGAGAATCGAAGCTGGAGAATTCTATTTTGTCGTTGTGTCGTTATTTACACGACACTTTATGAAATCATTCGCTGTCTGTTCGATACTCGACGACGACTAATCCACTGAAAGACACCGCAATTTCGACATCGGGGATTCAGCGTGACGTTTTTATCCGTAAAATCGGTCCGACGCTGTGGTATTCGCGGTGATAATTTTTCCCACGGCTCGCCGCTTTCGCGAGTATCGAGTTATTCGGTTTACGGGCGCGATTCATCGAAAATCGTTTCCACGTCCACACGCGCTGCTTTATCGGACCATTCCCGATACATCGGGACTCCTTCGGTTCTCCTACGAATCGGAAATTTCTGTTGATCCGTTGCAACCTTTAAAAAGAGACACCAAGGTTGTTGGAGCTATCCACGATGCAAATCGAGCGTTCCTACGACGATCGTCGTCCACCCAAGATTGGACGACTAGGATATACCTGTTCAATCGACAGAAGTTCGTGAACATTAAGCGAATCGGCAACAACCGGACAACGAAACGTGAACGACAACAGCGGGACCAACGATAATTGGATGGGTTCCAAAGCGGGAAAAGTGAAAAGACGAGTCCGAGGGAAAACTGGTTGCAATCCGAACGGGCTGGATCGATAGTTTCCTTGCTTGGAAAGGCGAAAGTTCAAGTTTCCGGTTCCTTGTTAAAGGGGTGACTCCTGGAGCCTCTGATTCCTCCGAAGATGTTTGGAAAATCAGCCCTTGAAGATGATAAACGGCATTGCAATGGGTTCCTCTTTTTGTTCAGACAGCAAACGTTCCATCGCGATTCAAACGGAAACGAGCTGGTTCAGCGTGACGCGAGTATGGAAACAAAAACGATTGAAGAGATAGGGAGGGCTCGGTCGACGATAAAACAAGGACGGGACGGATCACGCGCTGAGGGGGTGGAAAAAAAAGTAGGCGGCGATGCGGGCTGAAATGCATCAATATCGTTCGCCGCGCGCGACCCAACCGATGCAAGATAATTCGCTCTAATGCACGAAAAGCATTAACCGGGACACGCCCGCTGCACCGACCGGTTCGATTTCATTTTTCACTCGTTTTCCAGCGTATCCCTTCTCCCAATATCAGTCTGGAAGCCAATCTCTTCTCCTCCGTCTAGCAAATCCCAGACTTGAGGATTGTTTCCCGCGACAAAAAACCCGTCCGCCGGTAAGCGAGTCTCGAAAAAAAAAAGGTCGACCTGAATATCCCCCTGGCGGCCTGTATACAGGGTGAACCACGAATCGTGATCGGTAGAGAACACTCTGTTATTAGCTGGCCGATTGGAAATTTTTTTATCAGGTATAGCATGGTTTCAAGAGAGCTTTAACATGATTATAGCAAATTTTTCATGATTTTTAAAGGTCACCTTCAATTTTTTACAAATACACCTATAATTTTTTTACGCCTATCTGTTAGAGGATTTTTTTTTTTAATTTAAGCGATGTTCAGAATGGTGTCCGTCAGATGCAATGCACTCTGTAGACGGCGAATAAAAGAATAAATTTGCTATAATTACGTTAAAGCTCTCTTGAAACTATGCTATACCTGATAAAAACATTTTCGATCGGACTGCTAATAACAGAGTAATCTCTACTGATCACAATTCGTGGTTCATCCTGTACAGGGTGATACGAAAAAGGGTTCATCATTCGTATGGTAGATAGTACTCGAAAATTGATGAAAAAATGTCCTAATAAACGTGTCACTCACCAGGAATTTCCCATTCAACTCTCATGGAGCCTTTACTGTATTATCATATGAACCCTTCTTTGTTGTATCATCCTGTACATTCACGAGCCGGGATAGGTACTTCACCGTTTCTATAATTGACTCGTATTAACATTCGGTATATACAGTGTGTCTTCTCGAGCACAGAGGATATTCAAAGTGGCTGCTTCCCTGACCCAGGGGGAAGTCTGTATCAATATTTGCCGTGCCATCGACGACGGGGCTGGTTCTCAGCAGATCATTCCGTAAATATAATATACAATACGTCGCGACCTCTTCGGCACAGTCTGGAACCGGATAGAAAAACGGATAGGCAGACACTCCACCTGGACGGAATATCGGTATTCGCTTCGGCCGGTGATCTTCCGAGAGGATCATTAGGTTCGAAAAGCGATTCGCCAAGTTCCGTAATGCTCTCACGAAAAAAGTTCTTGCATGACAGAGAAAACGGGGGGGTGCTCGAGACACCGCCGTTGTCAGCAGTAACGTAATTGCGTTCGCTCGATCGAAGAAATTCCATCCCCACCCCCGTTATCTTTCTGAAACGGTCTATTTTCCGGTCTCTTCTACGCGGATAATTCGAGACTGCGCCGGTGCTCGCCCGTTGAATTATGCTCGATGATATATACCGATCAGTGGGCACACCCTAGGGGGCGGGGGTGGAAATTTATAACCGTTAAATCTGTTAAAAATATCGTCCATTCAAGGGGTATCCGCGGGGGACCGCGATAAAACCGTCCCGGCTATTGAAACGTATTAGCTATTGGAACCGTGCGTTTCGAACGAGACCAGTTTCTCGTTCGTCCATTGCCAAATGGTTCTTTCTCATAGTGCCTCGGTAGTCTTCATGCCTCGAGTGAATTTTGTATAGATAAGTAGAGACCTTACGATGATACCTTAAGACTCCACAGCTAATAAGATATACCTGAACAGAACGGATATGTAATTACATCGAACAAGTGAATGTACGATCGACGGGGAGAAGCGTGTGATTAGAAATTTGACCCCCTACAGCCCCGAAAGATTCAATAAACGAATTGTTACTGTATTTACATCTCGTGGCGTTGGAAAACGCGTGAAAAAACGAACCACGATAAAACTGACGCACAAGATGTGCCCGAGTAATCGGTCGGGAGGGGAGTGATGAGGATTCCCGGGGTGCGCTGACCGATTTATATTCTCCTAGCTTTTTTTTTTCTGCTCCCTTTATAAATTGTTATTTCGCAAAACGGCGATCTCCCCGGAGGGGTGGACAAAGGCGACGTCTGTATGCGTGGTGGATCAACTACGAGAGAAGTGGAGGAGGGGAATCGGAGAATGGCGACCACCGGCCCCGTTTCCGACATTTATATCTCTTCCGGCGACAGACGTGCTCGTAATTCATGTCCCCTTGTTTTTCGGGACTTTCACGGCGACATTTTCAGCTCGTTCCTCTGTCGTTCGTTCAGCCCGCACAAGCGGAATTCGGGTGGTCCTGGCGTCCCTGAGAAATGGCATAGTCGTGTCACAGAGACTCGGCCTGACGAGTTGTAAAATTCGTCGGGAATCGCGTTGATCCGGCGATCTCGCTGTGGTTGTATATCGGTTTCCTTGTTTCGTGGATTCCGACGGTGGACTACGGAACTATTCTTGTTCCGCCACGGAAACTCGTCTGGTTGCCCGTCCTACTAATTAAGATGTATCGATAATAGGAAAAAGAATTAGGGAAGCAGAGCTCCCGTTTTTGATACACGTACCAAACGAGTAATGACACATGGTAATGTAATTTCGAAGTAGTCCCAGAACGAAAAATTTGATCCTGGATTAACCGAAGCTCAGCTGGAAGCTGGGCAAGACCTAATTTTTTCGAATACGAATCTTATTTCGATGAGTGGACCAAAGATAGGTGGCGCCTGCACATCGAAATTGCTCAGATTTAAATCTCATCTTCATTCGATTAGCATTTTGAGCGGCCGGGAAAACTTAAAGTTCGCTCGGAGCTTCGCGAAGGAGGTAAAGAGGAGACGAGTTTTACGGAATAAGAAGCGTATTTTCGATGAGAAGGTCCCCGGTAGGTGTCTCGTGGTTCCTGGATTGTCTTGCCAGGAGACACTAGAATGCACGCTGTACTCGTCGGAACTTTATGGGCGTGCAGAGGAATTCTGTCGGGAGAAACGAGCACAGTACAAGCCTTATGAAATAAGATAACGGCTGGATTTACGTAGGACCGCGAGGCAGGAATATTAGCGTCCTGAAATAAAAACTGGGATGAATCGTAAACGGGGAATTATGGTTTCATCGTGAGCAACGGTGTACGCAAGTTGAAACGGACACGTTCGGCCCTCGAAACGGTTTTCACCGGTGATATGTATTACCGTCCGGAAAACGAAAAGGCAATTCCGTTGTTGCGATCGAACGTCGACAGGGGACGGAAAACATGGCCGGGTGGGAAACGAATTCCATTTTGAGTGAAAAAAAAAAAGAATTAGTTCCGTGAAACGATATACAAGACATCCACTTGGTTTACCCCTTGCCCTCGAATTCGGTGGCTCGATCGATCGAATTACGCGGGTTGTTCATTTAATTATCCCACGGTGATAAATGAACGTTCGGGGAATCGTGAAATTTCAGGGAATTAGGTGATTGATTTAGAATCGTTACGCGTCATATGTGTTGGCCGGAGTAATTCGCGAATTGGTTGATGAATTAAACTGGACGGTTCAATTATCGAACGTTCGCGACTTCTTTTGTTCCCAACCACCCCGAATGCCCAATAGAATTTATGCACGTGGAAAAGTTACGCAACACCCGCACGTATTATACCCTCGGTTACGAAGAACACCGCTTCATCATTGTTCAATGGGCCCAGATGGTTATTCCCCCGGGCTCAGACATTTCTATTTTTCCACCCCCTTTCGTTTTTTTAAAGAGCATCCACGCCCGGATCTCGATTCTTTATCGGCACCGTCGTCGATTTGCACGGTCCTCACCGCGAATATTCCCTCGGCACCGATCCCACCGTTCCCGTTCGTCGGAAAACGCTTCGATTTCCATCGAAACCGGAGAACCGCTCTCTTCGTCCCTCGAATAGCTCTTCCTCGACTCGACTTCTCTCGGTACACAGGCCAAATAACTTGCAAAAAGATGAACGATTCACGATCACTCTTTCACGCGAGGCAAGATATTCGAATGTACTTTTAACCTCCTGTCTCATAAGAATTTGATACAAAAGACTTTCGCAAGTGGGTACGATTGGACACGATGATACGACGACGATGTCTCTCAAGACCATAAATAATATGCTCGAACGTGGTATGAGAAATGTATCTTATTTCACTCGCGAAAACGGTTCGTTTAGCTCTTCAATATTTCAGCTTTCTACTATTCCCGAAAGAAAAGTCACAGGGACTTAAGCCACTCTGTATTCAGATTCGTTTCAGATTTAATATTCATATCAGGTTCGTGTGATTCCAAACACATTTTCTGTCAGGGCTCCACCATAGATATGATATAAGCATAGGTGTAAGAAACAAATCTTTCGTCAAAACTAAACTAACCCTTCTATTTTACATTCTATCAAATATCATAATTAATAATACGGAAAGTTGTGTAGACGTAAAAAGCTGTTCTCCTTTTATCGAAGCTCCGACGGAAACTATCAAACAAAGATCTCTGCGTCGCGCCAAGTGGCAAGGGTGTGTAGTCAAAGGTGCGAGAGAGGGGCTTCTAAAAGGGGGGTTGTCAGGTGCTGCGTGTATCCTAGGCATACCAAAACGCGTGCACTGTCCCGACCAAGGGGTGTTGCTCGTGCAGGTGCTCGTGTGTGTATTTACATATGTGTGAGAGAGAGAGAGAGAGAGAGAGTGTCAGTGATCGATATATCCATTCTCTGATCAACATACCGAGGCTATGTTAAACGGGGATGGTGACAGAGTCCTTCGCCGGTAATCTGTACTAAGTATCTTCGGACGATTACTAAGGGGGGTGGGGGTGGAGGAATAGGATAATTCTCAAGGCATAGATGCTTCGATAACGATGGATGCTGGGAGGGAATCGAGACGATGTTCGAGGCGGTCTCCAACGAGCGATGATATCCACGTCGCGACGTTATTCCATCGTTAAATGTAGGTTTGCTCGCACGAACTCTCTTGGCTTCCTCGCACGTGGTGGATCGAGTACGCGGAATAGTATCTTCCGGAGGCGAATCTCTGAAAAAACATTAATACACTGGACACCACGAACCGGCCATTCAACCCTTTGTCTTAATCTTTCCACAATGGACTCCAGTTGTCGAGATCCGTCTAGACTATAGGGTCTAGTAATCTCTAGGACCTTTACTTCCATTCAAATTGATTCGATATAATAATGTTTCTGTCTTCTAGGAATACATTCAACGCGATAGAGTCGACTGTTAGGGCTCTATTCCCTTCCTCTCCTACACGATGAGGTATAGTTACCAGGGAGATATATTTCCACGGACGTGGGACGCGTCATGGGACGAAGTTCGCATGCAAACGGGAACGCAAAACAGGCAAATCGAATTCATGGAAATTAGATTCGGTTGCAGACTACGACTCGAACAGAGAACCGTATCATCTTTCTTTCTCTGTATCGAACTCCGGGGGAGGAGTTGTGTGCTCGTCAAACTTCGAGCTTTTTCCGTTTTAATAAATAAGAAAAGTTTTTCGTCGCTGCGTTCGTAGGAGTTCTGCGAGTTCTGGAAGATAACCAATATGTTGCCGACTACCGAGATCGAATAACTTTCGAGACTTAGGGGTTTTCGATTTCGTAATGTATCATTACTCCGACGCGTCCCACAGTGCGGCCAAGAATGGACAAAAGTAAAGAAATTATTGTTTAATATCGACCCGATAATATATTTGAACTTTGTGTTAATCTCTAAACGACCATATTTTGTCAAATTAAGATTCAAAAAAATTCATTAACGGATTAGTTACAAGCGTTTTCTGCCAGCAAATATCGAGGTACACTAATTTAATAAAAAAATGTTTCGAACAAAATTTCGTCGGTATACAGTTGACGACAAATTGTAATAGTAAATATCGATAAAAAACTTTTTATTCGATAAATAATCAAGACCACCTCAATTGTGTATCATCTCTCATTTTTGTATTTTCTTCGACAAAATTAATAGGATACTTAGGTCAAAATTTGTTTAATTCAGAAGTTATGATTGTTTACCCTAACGCCCGTATACTCGCCGTTCGAAGTAGCTTCGTCCCGTGCAACTCCGACGACAAGCTGATTATCCGCTTGGTCTTCGCGACGAAAACATTTTGGTATCTCGATAGAAATGGAATTAAGAGGACACGAAATGGAACACGCAGATATATACGGGCCAGCACAAGTTGTTCGAAGGTTAACAGGATCGACGTTATCCGAGGATGATCACGGAGGAATCCTGTGTCGCGGAAACGGGCGACTCGCGAAAAGTTTAGCGATCGGAATAATAAATTTCTCTCTCCTCCTTGGCTGGTTCTCAAGCTTACGTTATATGTGATCGCGACTCGACACGAGCGTTAGCGTGTTTCCTTGACCGCTTTATACTTGGGTCGAAAAGCCCCGTCCACCTTTCCGGTCTCGTTGCGATCTTAAGGAATTTTTACGATGATGGAGATCTTCGACGTTCGCCTGTTGCTCTCTGAAGCTTCCCAGGCTTAAACCTGACGAAGAATATATCGGGGAAAAAGACGCGTCGACGAATTAAATAAACGAAGCCGTGATATTTCGACGAGATGAAACGAACACGCATGTGGGGAACTATGACGCAAACGGATACACGATATTTTTGCGATGTAAATTGAGTTTGACCGATCACGAAACTAATGATTCATTCTATCGATTTGCTGCGCACGTAAATTCACCGTTCAATAGAAATTCAACCGTGAAATGTATCGTGACTTCACATTCATACGTCGATTGCTATCCAGTGTTCATGTTGTCCGGTCTAATTGAACGAATTGATGGTAAAATGTTACAGTGTATTTTTATCGCGGTTCATTAATAACAGTCACAAACGAAGCGACGTTCTATTGTTCGAGGGGAAAATACATGGAATTTAAAAAAGGATGCAATTTTCATTTGTTCAAAATATTCAAAGAGATCTAGGTTGCATCCTATGAAGTAGAATGTTGCATCTGGCTCTAGAAAATGAGGGTTCAAGTCCGTGGATTTGATCGCTGGTCCCTCTGAAAAGGATTGGGCAATTCAAATCGAAGACTTTCTATTTTTTAGTCCACGTTAGGGCTGTTTCGATATTTTACAAACAACGCCATTGCGTTCCACGAGACAAGGGTGAATGCGATTTTCAGCGTAATTTACGGCACCTCCGACAGGGGTTGTTTTCGGCCGGGTGAATGTTTTTAGGCTCGCGGAACCGGAACAACCCTTGTAGCTCGCGTGTTTCCCTCGCGGTTTCACCCGGGATCGGGACGACGCGGATAGCTACCTTTCGCGCGAGGGAAATATGAATATTTCATACTCACTTGACTTGGTTTACATCTGAATGCCGGCTGATATCGCCGTCTCATCCGTCTCGGGCAGCAGCCGCACAGGATCCTCGTGAAAGCTCTGAAAAAGAGAGGAGAACCGGGATCTGAATCGAATGCGTACGGACCACCGTGCATCTACGTCTGATTTAGAAACCCCCCAATACGCTTCTCAGGGGTAGGTTCTTAGCCTGAAGATAAATTCGTTCGGATGTCATTGCCCTAGGGACACTTCCTACGCTTTAAGATCTGGATTAATATTTCCCAGCGTGATACGCCTCACCGAGAGGGAATTCGAATATTTTTTTGGGGGAGGGGAAATCAGCAAATCATTAACATTCAGCGTACAATAGTTTTACGTATCTGACTTTTTTATTTGAAGCATCTGTTAATGCTAAACTTTTTTAGAACATAGTTTGGTATTATGCTTGGGGGGCATCGAAATCTTCGAGGCGTTCAAGCGGGGCATAATCCAAAAAAGGCTGGGAAACACTAGATCTAGATGAATGAATATCCAAAATGGTAGCAATTATCGTCCCTTCGCACGCGATTGTCTGCTAGGTGATCGTCCTGGATCTGTTACACTTACATTATCCTCGAACCAATAATTAAAACTAGTTCTACACTTGGATCAAAGGAAAATAGAGCAGATAAGGTTGTAGAGAAATTCTATATAGATACTATCGATCCTGCAAGCTTTCGCCAGACGTCGCCAGACACCTGGACAAAGGGCGTGGAAAATTCACGGACGAAATCCCACGGTTCACGCGTCGCGGTTCGCTAACAACGGCGGGTCGCATCGGTTCGGAACCGATCATCCGTGAGGGCTGCACTGCCGATAACGGGGTACCTTCGTCGGGCCATTGTAAAATCCAGCTGGAAAGTTGGTCACGTCGCGACAGCAATGGTTTCCAACGTCACGATCGCATGACTGGAACGTTGTTTCAAATAACGCGCGCGCGCTCCGCAAGTATTTGCATAGGGGCCATTGTAGCGTGAACTGACGACATGCGATTACTTGGGGTACGACGGAAATTTCATTTTCACCGATGGAGAGAGAAGAAGAGAAAAAAAAAACAGAAACGTGGACGTATTCGGTGGTACGGTGGTCGTTATATCACCTGCCCGCGATATCAGATGATCGGAGATAAATCCCGTAGGTAAAATTGAAATTTTCACCAGGCAACGAGGCCCTGATAGAAATTCGTTATCGGGGCGGAACGTATCGAGAGAGCATGTAACAAGCGAGCACACGATCGTTTCAGCGATACGTATCTAGCAGAGGACATCGAGTCCTTGATTATCTTGCTTCGTCGTCGTCGTCCAATCGGAGGATAGCTACCTGGCCTGGCACTTATAACGCCATCAAGCGTGACGGTTTCGTTACTATCGAGAGATCAGTCAGAGGTCTGTCTTCGTGGAAGCTTCGTGGACATGGCGATTCCTCGGTGTCACTTTCGTTACCTTCTTCGTGTTATCTTTGTGCTTTTATTGACGCACTCTGCGTCCTTCATCGTCGTGCCTGTCGACTTTCTCGAGGTGTACCAGCGTGAGGAAAAATTTGGCGATCGAAGATTGATCGTTGAGAGTATCGAAAACGATTTGTATCAACGGGAACAATTATCATACTCGATACCGTGCATCCAGAGCTTTTTGAACAAGTACGTGGAAAACGCAAGTGGGTCTGTGTTTATTATTGTGGACGAGGAGAACCTAAACGAAATCGTCCAGCCATTAGTGACCTGGATGAAAGGACACTTTGCCTTTTTCTCACGTTCTGTCGACGACGATATCGTGGTACAAGATACCGCTACCAGTACGATCATGCTGATGTCCACAGGCGACAGCCTCAATGATACCTTCCGCGTACCGGATCCTTGCGATCGAGGTTGCCTGTTTGTGATCATTTTGGTCGACAAGTTCGAAGACCAAGAAAGTTTCCTCGACGACACTTACGTCCTCGCGAAGACGTTGTGGAAGCGGCGAGTCTCAGCTGTAGCTGTTTTAGGAAGTGTAGCTGGTTCTGTAGCGGTGGCTGGCAGCACTTCCTTCCAGCCTTACAGATACTGCACGATCTCTCCACCAGTTATCTTGGATAGATGCGAGGGTAACGATTGGAAGAACCTGAAGACAATCGATTTCCCAGATCTGAACAATTGCGACCTAATGATAGCTTACTTCGATAACCCTCCGTACGTGGTCAGTTTAAAGGAATCGGTGAGATTGAACGGATTCGAGGGTACCTTGATCGAGGAGGTCAGCAAGCAGTATCAATTGATACGGCAGAGAGCCGAATGGAGTCTGAACACCAGCTACGCGGAACAGGTGAAACTGTTGATCTTCGACGACACGATGGCCGATTTAGTTGTCGGTGGGTTACTGCAACAATCTGAACCTGATGTCGAATACTCGACCACCTACGACATACTGAAGGTTGTCTGGATAGTGCCAAAGATTCCAAAGGTTTCGCTGGAAGGGCTGGTGCAGCCGTTTCATCCATTCGTATGGGCGGCCATAGGCGGAACTTTGCTTCTCGGTGGTTCGATCAAGTCCTTCTTGATGCCCGACGTCTCCTGGCTGGAGATCTTCGCTTTGCTAATCGGTGTTGCCTTTTATCGACAGCCCACCAGGCTCTCGAGGAGAATCCACTTTATTTCGTGGAGCATATTCGGTCTGTTTCTCACCCAGTTGTACGTCGACTCGCTCGCTGATCAGCTGATCAACGTGTCGGACCTAAAGATCGAGACTATGAAGGATCTGATCGCGTCGTCCTTCAGTATTGGCGGCACCGGTGCGCTCGTGGAGCTATTCGATGACTTCGAAGAAACTGACGAGATCATGGAACAGATACGAGAGAATTTCGTCACCTTCGATCAGGATACGTACAACGAACAGCTCGGGGATCTCTTGGTTGGTAAGAACACCACGTTTGCTCTGGTAGCTGTGCTGAATTCATCGCGAACCAAAGCGGTCGAGACCACCTACGCTTACACGATGACTTCGGACGTGATCTGCAGCTATCCCCTCGCCGTGGCCACCTGGAAGGGATTCCCTCAATTACGCACGATCAACGCGAGGATCCAGAATTTCATCGACTTCGGTGTCTTCGACTTTATGATCGGGTTGGCTCTGAGCAACGACACGCGCGCCAAGAAGTTCGCCATTGCGCAGAACGAGGAGTACAAGTCGAATCTCCATCTCCAGCAGTTTGTGCCTGCCTTTCTTTTAATGGTCATTGGATTCTCTAGTGGCTTTCTATTTCTGTTTCTGGAAATCTTGGTATTCCCCTGGAGGGTGCTCGGTTGATCCAGGCCAATCTAGATCCTAGACATTTAATCTTTTAGCTTCTATACGCCACTACAGTGGCTTTCCTCTAAGTGTAACTGTTCAACGATCCGCCACTACTGGCTCACTTGTTTATTTCGCATTGAAAATCGTGGACATTATTTATATTTAAACATGGCAAAATAGTGGAAAGTATCAAAGTGTGAAAAATTATAGTGCAGTCCACGGTAAAGTTGTCCGTACAGCTCCGCGAAAAGTTCCGTAAAAAGTGAAGGGTTGTTTCATGGATAGAGCGTGGCGACGCTTAAATCAGGGGATGGAGCTCGTTCCACGGACAGGGCAGCAATGAACAGTTCCGCGTAATACCAGGAATTATTGTATCGCACTGCGAGAACGCTGTTGTCGTCCCGTAAAAGAATAACCATCCAAAGTGACGGGGGTGGGATATCGTTTTACCATAGATTATCGGCTTTCGCTTTATGAATTATAGACGGATATTGGATTGCAGCTGGACGGACGCTGGTTAGGTGTGCTGTAACCTTTTCGTCGAAACCGTGTATATACCCAGCAGTCGATTCGTGTCAAGGACGTGGGACACGATTGTTCCATGGGCTATTTGTACGGTGACGTTTATTGGGTGTCGCGGTGTTTGCCACACATCCCTCGTATCAGTCTAATAAACACATTCGGATTGCATTAATTGACTTTAATTATTATCGCTACGCCCTGGGGTTTGTTAATTCGACACGACAGAGGATGTTTCCAGACTGGGGAACGGTCCAATTAGCTCCGACACGGAAAGGCTAAGAAATCCCCCAGCGACAGCCCCCGTGGAAAAAAAGAAATGTTCCTCGATACTTAATTTCACATCCCTCGTATATCTAACTGAAGAAGATGATCCCCTCGTGCTGGCGGTCGGTCGTGTTGGCTTATTCATTGGCAAACCAGGACTGGTCCTCCACGGATTTGTGATCGAAGAGGAGTGTGTGTGATCCTGCGGCGATTTATTACGTGTCGTAAAAGGAACGCCATTTCCTCGGTTCAGGTAGTTGAATCCGTTACGGACGTTGGACACTGGTTCTAAAGGGAGCCTGACGATCACGGTACTCGTAATTACGCAGCTTTAATCGAGCAATCAGACCGTTCCGAAGGGGTTAAATGGGACAAATAGGTGTCTAAAAGGTGTCCACCTTTTCGTCTGATCAGCCGACCCCAGTTTATTCTCCCTTCGCTCTTTTTTATTCGTCCCATAAATTCGGTTCTCGCGTGTAGCTACGATGCCATTCCCCGAACGAATCTCGAGGATCTATCCGCAACGAACGAAATCCGCTTTACTCCTGAAACTAGGCGAAGTGAGCTTTCAGTTCGAAGACAGAGGCCTATCGAGACATTTTGTCTCTACATTCGTGTCTCCGAGAATAAAAGCATTATCTGCAGAGGGTAAATGCTTCCCTCGCTGTTTCAATTTCGCTCTCTCATTCCGGACGGAGTTTGGATAGCAAGCACTCGAAACACGCGAGTTCAAGAGCAGACAGCAAGCGTACCATGTAAAAATTGGCTTATACAAAATTGAAGCGCAATTTTCCCTAATTGACGGGCCTCCCATCAGCAACGTGAATATTTGCTAATATCGGGTACATTAGCGTTTGGAAGTTCCAGAATACCGAGCTCTCGACGACTCCTTCAACCCTCCCTCTGGCGTTTTCGCGTCGTCGTAATTTCGTTGGGCTTAACAAACCTTATTAGCTCGTTCGGGAAACACCATCGTCTCCCTGTTGTTCTTTCTATTCCGTTCCTGGACCCACGTTTTCAATGATTCAACATGGCGTTTCTCCGATCGACGAATTCACGACCGAACATTCTGTTCGTTTCGTCTTTCCGTTGGCCTGTCTACCGTTCGAACGGCGACGAACGATTTACATATTCATGCGAGGCGATCGGTGAATATAACCGTCGTCGTGTCACGGTGGGAAACTGTTTTCCCGGCCGAACGGTGGGAAAACACCAACGGAACTTCGTTTCGATACGCGTTTTACCGTGTTATCGCGGTTTACCGAACTTATTACGTCTCCTCGTAAAAACACACACAGGTTCGTCTGTTCGTTTTGGAATACATTCTTTAACGTTCGGGACGTGTACACGCGAATTTTCAAGCCCAGTTTATCGACGATCCCATTATTAATACGATTTTCCTAGTGCCATTTAGGGCGGTGTGTACGGCTATTGTCCATCGACTAAGTCGTCGTATAATGAAACGGGGGCTGCATTGTTGGAACCGAGGAACAATTTATTATCTAGATGGGCTGTTATAATTTAAAGGCTCCAGAGAAAATCGCTGCTCGGTACACGCCTCGTTCACGACGCGATATAATGAACAGGAATTATTCTCATCGCGCCAGGGGACAATAGTGTGCCTCGAATCATTCGTGATACACAATCGTCATTACGGAATCGTGGAACGTCCATGAAAGTTCGTCCATTTCGAGGGAATCTTGTTAACGCGAATTTGGATTACACGACTCGATAACTTTACATCCCTGTTGCCAGATTCCACTTGGACTGCTACCATCCCCTTTTCCAACACCCCCTTCCCTTTATTGGAACGATCTAGCGACGTCTGCGCGTTTCTTGCGTGCACAAACAAGGGATATTTCTGGACTGTGGCCTTCGGAGGCATATTTGCTGGTTCTGGCGACGATTAGTCTCCTTGAACTTGCGTGGAAAAGACAGGTGTGAAAAAAAAGTTGAAAAGGGCAGACGTTTGTGTGTATCGAAGGGATCAGAGACGGATATCGTCTGGAGATTCGTCGTGACGTAGCCGTTGAAGAACGGCCGTGGATTTTGGTTAGTTTACCGACGAGTGTTGTCGTGTTTGCAACGGGTTATCGCGTGTCGTCATCGATTCGAGGACGAGACTTCCGAAGTTACGCAAAAAAATGTTTTCTGAATATGTGGACCGACTTGGAAATGCCCTAAACGTAGAAAATAATTTCTATTTTTATTATTTTCTCTTAATATTAAATTAAATATATTGCAACTTTTTCGGAGACGCTGCAAATTTTTTTGTATATCAATATACATATTTGATATGTATTTCTGTATAAATAATAAAAACAGAAATTATTTTCTACTTTTTAACGCATTTCGAAGTCGATCCACATGTTTTGAAAAAATATTTTTATTTCGTACATTTTAGTTAGCTGGAGCAGCTTCTCTCGTGATCCCGTGAGCGTCACGAACGAGAGCTATCGGTGGGGTCGTTCGAATAAAATCGTGGACGTCTTTCGAGAGGCCATCATCATTCCCAGTCGATATGCAAAACCGGAGCCTCTTAATGGAATTCAACCTGGAACTTTACTAATTAACTCTTCTCCGGGGGGCTCGGTTGCAGCTCAAGATTGCACTGTTTAAAAGATCCTTTCAAATCCTCTTATAAGTCGCCGTGGTATACACCAGAACATCGTCGAGAACTTTGTCTGCTCTCCAGGGGAAAATATTTAAAAATCACTCGAATATGTCGTATTATTCATGCCCCTTCCTTGCTCTCTTTTTTCGATCGATCGACGATATTGGTCTGCAATTATTGCAGTCGTGCGTTTTAATCGTTTAGTCTTGAATTTATTTCAAACAATTAGAACTCACTTCTACTTCTATTCGACCAAATTATTTACCATAATGTCAATTTTATTTCTAAATTGAAAGAAATTATCACGAAAGGATGATAAAAAGTAATGATACGGTATAGGAATTGCATAAATGTTTTGCCACCTAATTGTTGTTCCAGAAGTATGCGAACGAACGTGCGAGTCACTGTAAATGGGAGGACCGTTTATAAGTGACATTTACGTAGACGCGATTCATTAATTCTACCGTTATTACGGCACGTTTAAGATGCAGAACGAAAGATTATTCGGTGCTCTGAACGCGAGTTTATCATTCTGATGTTAATTGTACGGGAATATTCGTCGTTCGAGCTTCCCGTCTATCCTTAAAAGCGTGGTCCGTGTCGCGCGCGCGCGTTACCCACGTACCTATCCCGTTGCAGATTTCACTCTGCATTTCAAATTTCCCCTGCTGAAAAACGGCAAATTCGTTCCGGGCTCTCGCTCTCCTGCGTGATCGCGTAATTATGGAGAAAAATTCTTCCCGTCTCTCCTTTTGCGGCGTAAAAGTTCCCCCCTCCTGCTGGAATAAATTTCGACCAGGGGAGACGACTCGGAGGAAGTTATATCGTGGAGAGAATATATCTCGTTATCGGGAGGAGTCAACATCGTTTTGGAACGGGTTAGAGAGATAGTAGATTTTTTCGCTTTATACTAGCTCTCCCGTGAAAGGTGTACCAACTCACATATACGAGGCTCTAATAGTAACCAATGAACGCGTTGATAGCACGTACAAGCTTCGAACAATATCCATTAGTAGAAAAAGCTAACTCTTTTTTTTTTTCTTGCGGTCGAAACGGCAATAAGGCCGTCTTCCGAAGAAAGTGACCTATTTCCAGCTTGGTCGATTAGTTACATGCCGATAACACGGTGTCCAGGAGGTTTTTGCCTCCCAGAAAGTTAAACGGAAACGGTCATTCCATCTCAAAAGACGTGTGAATCGGCATCGATATTCAGTGCTACCAAATCGGCTAATTTTTCTCGAATTGGTAAGGATGTTACGTTCTATTTCTCAAGTTCCATTCTTAATGACCCAATAAATTATCACGGAATATAATTCGTCTTGTCCCGTTCATCTTGTATCGTTGTGTCACGTTTAGATCTCCTTTTTGTTCCTGCAAAACTATGTAATAGAAGTCGGGCACGACGTACAGCGGGGTAGATTAAGATAACTGAGAATTTATCAAGCGGCTCGGTCCGTGTGTCTCCTGTTTCGTAGATCACAGGGGTCCCGGAATACGGGATCTTTGAGGAAGTTTCCCCGTTGGCCCTCCCTGCATCTCACGAAATCCTGATTAATGCTACCGCTCCCTGCACTTTCTCTCCTTTTCCCTCTCGAACAGATCCGCTCTGTTTCCCTGCTGTATCCACCGTGTACCCTTCTCGTTCATCGCGTCGTTGCTTCTCTATGACCCGGTTTAAGTATCCCGTTGACCTTAACCTCGACTAATCAGCCAAGGACGCTTCCACCAAGCACCACCGTCAGCGTGGGACGGGGGCGAGGACGGTCCATGTACCAAATTCGTTCCCCCAAAAACAGGGTCGCTAGAGGGAGAGGGGTGGAATAGCTCGAGCTCGCTTCGGTTACCGTCACCGTGTTAATTAACCCCCTCAGGATGTCTTGTTGTCCTTTTTACGTTTTCTTTTACAATCGACCGACGTGCACGGACTTCACGACGTACCAGATAGAGGGCTGGCTTGGAGAATTTCAAGGATCGAGGATGTAATGGAACAAGAAGGCGAGGACGGTGAACGAAACCGGAAGTTATCGTGATTTCCGACTGTCGATTGGGGACAGACAGGGGGAGGACGAAACGAACACAAACGGAAGATTCTCCGCTGATTGGGCCGACGCCTCGCAAATGAGCTATCGGAGTTTACGTTCTAATGACAGCGAAACGTGCGCCGAATGCATTTCGGGGGGGGGGGCAATCGGGCACACCGTTGCCCGCGACATACCAAAACCGGAAATCGATGGGGCAGTCGAACAACGTCGACACAATGAATTTCGTCCCCTCGCACGAAATCGCCCTACGCCGTCCAATTTTCACGTGGTTGTTGGTCCGTGTTAAAAAGATCACCACGGCCCGATACGCAACCGGAAATGCACTCTGTGCCTGTTATCTCGTTGAAACGAACGATGTTAAATGGTTAATCGGTGGAGACGAAGGAAGACGCGTGGGCGGTAACGAGACTGTGGAATCGAATCGCTTCGATACCTTTTGATTTCCATCGTTTTCAAATTACGTCCATCGAATCGATGTTATTCGTTTAACAGCAGTTTTATATACGTCTCACCGACGGTCATGAATTGTCCATAGAATAACGATCTTTGTGTCTGATTCAATTCACCCCGAATAGCTAGTAAAATCTAACCAGTAAAATTCGTGTGTAATATTCGTGACTTTTCAGACAATGGACTGAAAAACATGTCGAGTAAGAAGGAAGTCTGTCACTTCACCCAAATATGGTTGACACGTTTATTGCAAAGAAGCTAAATTATCTAAATACCGTTGCGAAATGTTTGCGTAAAACAGCATCTATTAACCAAACGTATATATTTTCAACGATTTATGACATAGAAAACAGATATCTACTAGGACAGATTCTAACAGTGTGAGACAAGAAACCGACCAATCGCAAACTTTATGGGAATCCTGCGATTGGAACGTTTTCCTTACGACCTGTGACGTTACGGCAAACGCAGCATTTGTATCGAAATTTCGATATTTATGGGTTATATCGTCGCATTGGACATCGATATTTGGATTGAAAAATATCAATATTTCACTGTATCACCCATCACTACGGCAGACATCGCACAGTTGCAGCCACTGCGTCGTCGACGACGACGTCAACGCCTGTGACGTCAGGTCACCGCAACACGTGGCAATGGAACGTGGAACAAAACGTTGTTACGCGAATTGCGGAGGCACAAAAGAAGACGCGGCGAACGTGAATCGTTTGGGGTGTGGGTGGTGGTGTGCGGTTGGGTTCGGTGGGATTTATAGCGGACCTCCGAACGATAGTATCCCCCAGCAGCCCCCTCTCTGTTTCATCCCTTGCGGCCAGAGCAGATCTGCAGACGTCCCGGCGGCGCCCGACGTCTCGACGTCGAGTCGAGACCTTGGCGAACGCTCTCTGACCGTGTCCCTATAGCGCGTTCCAGTTTTCCGCTTGACCAATCACGGAACACCGTCGGGAGAGTCGACTTCGGGTTGAACGACTGCGAAACCAATGAGGATCGACGCGTAGGTCACCCGTGTATCCACCGATCCTCCATCCATAGCTTTTTGATTAAACTTTCAAACGTCTCGTATCGTTCGGGTATTCCGACCCTCTAGGCTAGTAGATTCGACATTTTCTTTTTATGGTTCCCCTCGGTTCCGGACGTCGTCAACGACTACATATCGAAACTTGTCGGACAGAGGACGTTCGAATATTGGGATTAAGGTGTCTGTACACTTGTGCACGTATTCCCTGACGAAAAACTCGCGTTAACCCTCACCTGTCCCTCGTTTTCCGAAATTAATTTGTCCCTCGGTGTTAAATTGACACGGTGGATAAATAGTTAAATTTGCAATTTCTCCGTAATAATGTCATAGAGTTTCAGCTAAATTTACCTACACATGAATGGCATCATTTCTTAAGGGAAAAATGTGTCAAATTGACACGAGGGATAGATGAGGGTTGCTTCGACGGCCTGAATGACAGTTACAACGATTTGTACACAATACACGTCGAAAAATCAGTCGTCCTCCCCTGTACAATTTGTCGTAGGACTTGTCAGATCGTATCGTTCATGGGAGCATTTACCAGCAACATTTTAGATTTGACTTTGGACGTCTAACAGGATGATCGTGGACAAAAGATGTGGGTCGCGTATAGCTTCGCTCCTTTATCATCGTGGCCGAGCCGTGGGACGGCCGGAGGATTCTTTGACCCAGAAGAATTTCTTCGAGATAGCCCCGGGAGGGCGAAAGGTGTCGGAGAGGAGACGGTCTGAGCGAATGCAAATTCGGCTTTTTCGCGCGATAACAGAGGGGGGTTGGGGGATCGTTAACAGAGAACCCGATCTCTGCACCAAACCCCCATTTCTCTGCAGCTCTCCGTAGCCCCCTGCCTTTTTCTCATTCTTCGCCTTTTCTCTCGGGTCACTTGCAACGCCGCACCGAGCGGATCGTAATTTACTTTAACGCACGACTTTCGGCCGTAATTCAAAAGTCACGCGGAGCTATTCTTTTCCCAGTCCGTTGGAAAATCGCGGCCCAGCCGGATCGAAACCCCTTTTTCTGGCCTGGTCTGTTTGACAAGCCGGGAACCTTCGAGATAATTTAAGTTAATTAATGAGTGTTCGAAGGCTCCTCACTGACAAGGAGAGGTATCTTGGATAGAACTCGGAATTCTGAAGCCAATAATATTTGTTTCAGTTGCATGTGGCCATTAGTTTATGAAATATTTAATGTTCAGTGCTGAGGAGTCTTTAGACACTCATCGAGGATTCACTGTACTCGGTGGAAACTCGGTCTCCCTCCTGCAGTCGATCTTTTTCGAATCAATGAACAAAGAGGGACAGTTCCACGAGTTCCGAAAATCAACGAACGTTCTGTGTAGCTCCTCACAGACACAGAATCGCGATATATCGTTTGCTAATAGAAGGATAACATCGGCAATGCGTTCCCGCCACAAGCTACCCGACGCAACCGCGTATCCAAACACACACCGCAATGCAATATTGTTCTTGAATGAAATCTTACACCCGCGGTATCGAAAATTCCGAACGTATCGGTTTGTCGCGAGATCGATCGTAATTGAATTCGTCGAGCGGCGGGGGAACGACGAGAGTGTTTGTTGCGGGTGGATCGTACGTCGTGAATTCGCTTAATTTAGAAGAGCCGAAGCACGCGCTGGAATACGTTAAATTCCATACACGAAATTGCGAGCCGGCCGCCGTCAACGGGATCGCGTTACCACGTTGCGCAAATGGTATTCCACTAAATATCGAGTTCCGTCGGTTTAAAAGCGACGAGTACTCGGTGCTGCGGTTCGAGTAAAATTGTGAACGGATCGCGTCGGGTTACGTTTGTCTATTCGTTCCATTGTACATTAACATCGAAGAGCTTCGTTTAGAATTCCATGTAACGCGTAAACTTTTCGTAGCTGTGTATAATTCACGACAGTTCCCTCGCTGTTATTCGGGACGCTTCAGGGAACTGAGTTATCGAAGTTGCTCCTTTCGGTGGTTCGTAACCGCGCCGTGCATCGTCTGCTGTCGATAAAACAATTCGTAAAGATGGATTGTGTCTGGATATGGAAACTAACCGCAGAAGGTCGGGTATTGTCGTGGGGTATTCCAGCTACACCTTCTGTAACTACCAGTGTCTTGGACTGTCATGAAAAATCCAGTAGAATTATTTTAGAATACAGTAAATCATCCATGAGTGGTCGAAGGCTCCTCGGCACTGAGTGTTCAGACGTTATCCTCACAACTGGGCGCTTGACACTTGAACACTCATCGACGATTTACTATACTTTAATAATTCATTTTATACAATAGACAGAATAGTCAAATTACGGCTGTTTCTTTAGTATGATTTCGCTATGACTTCCTACTTATGTGACGGTAAAATTGCATTTTCATTTCCCAACATTAATTCTTAAATACCCAGTACCTACAAGTATTTCTTTATTTTCATGTAAATCAGACTCCCAATTTAATAATCAAATTTTCCGTACAGAATTCTTTATACGTTACGTTTTTATCAGGTAAAATAAATAAAGTGCCAGTAATTGGGACATTTACTAATATTAGGGACATTTACCCTGCACAGACTTCACCGTGAAACAGAGCTTCGATCCTTCAAGACCTAAATCCCACCGTTGAATCAGATTGTTAACTGGAGCGATGTTTACAACCAAGCTGGCAGCTCGCGTGTAAACACGAGCTCTGGTGTTAACTTTTCATATCTGGACAGTGATCTCTCGGGTTCGCGCGACGTTTTAATTTTCCAAATTCCCGGCGTCGAGGTCCGGCCGACTGTAGCGCGTCACGAGTGAATTATTCATCGTGAAGGATACATTTTCATCTCGCCTTTGGGAAGCGTGGTGGGATTCGGAGGTGGCGAGGCAGAATGAAAAATTCGCCGGATAACAGATCTCTGGACGTCCGTTGCCAAGGATTTCGGTGGCTTCGCGAACTTCTGCAGAATTAATACCCAGTTGCCCAGTAATGCCACCTTTGTGCGGGCGCAACCTTTAACTCCTGCACGGTGACCGTTTCTCACGGTTCTATCTCTGGCACGTCTACTCTTACGCTTCCGCGGAGGGAGGAAACGTCCACCGAAGTTTACGGAGGAACGCACGAGCAACAAAATTCCTAGGGCATTAAACTGTCTTCAGGCAGGTTGTAAGGATTAAGTCGGCTGGTGAAGCCAGGTGCCAGCTTGTGGTGCTGCCTGAAACGATGGGAAACGCCTCGAGATCGAGCGATTAAGGGTAATGAACAGCAAATTATTAACCGCAGATTACGAAACTATGACGTACGTTATTACTAATGATTCGTGGATAATTACGACTGAAAATACGTGATTCTGAAGATTTCTGAAAACCACAAAATCGACGAATTTTTACGATAGTGGTCTAGTGTTAAAGCTGAAGACGTCTATGTCAAGAGTTTATATTCTAGTAGAAAAAGAAATCTTCTACCCCTCACCCATCGACTATTCTGCTTCTGTAAACTCATATAAGATACCGAAATATGCCAGCTGCGCTACGAAACAGTAGTAATCGTCGTGGAGATCGAGTTACGCGATCAGCGTAGTGCCACGTGGATCACGTAAAATGGCGAATCGCGTGTCGGGAAACGGAGCACGTCACGGAGTTGATGGAACATAGAGAGAGGAACAACGGACTGGGGAACAGCAGCAACGACATCGGTCAGTCGTACGTGGTGGCAGTCCGCACGTGCGACTATAACACGCTTCACGGTTGTTTGCCTCGCGCGGGTAAATGCAAAATCGATAGTCTCGGGGCCTTTCTCCCTCCTCGGACCACCTCGGTTGCGCCAGGGTACACAGGAGGATCTCTCGAGGTCGAAAACTGAGGCCAGCCCACGGTGGTCTGACCATTGGGCGAACGGTTATTAATAACGAATCGATCCGCGGCTGGAAAGTAGTTACACCCAGGGAGGCTGTATGAAAAGCCTCGCGCTGCTTTAAAAGGGAACTGGGAATTTCGTTCGAGACCTCCTTAGGACCGATAGAGAGAGTCTGACCCGGTGAAATGGCCCGTGGTCCTTGGCCAGCTCATTTATCGCTTAAATAAATGTCCGGATATTTCCTTACAGCTCGTGCTTCCGGATCGAGTGGCCTGGCTCCTTGACGATTCCGTGGTCCGTGAATATAGGGGTGGTTCGGAGTAGTTCATTATCAATCATTGGCTGTACGATCATAGACGCGTAATAACTGGACAGCGCATTTGGATACCAAACAGTTAAATATTAGACATATTACTGTTAATGGATCATGTGCAAGGAAGGAAGAGAAAGTAGTAGATTAAATAAAAAAAGATATAATAAAATAATATTGAAGAGGATGAGTAGGGTAAGGAGTGGCATATATTTGAAGAATGGAAAGATGCGCGAGGGCAATGTAATAGAAATTGTAAACCAAGTCCATTCCTTGGCCTTGAGGCTGGAATTATTAAAAAATAAAAAAAATAGTATGGTCTGGACCACTATTTATTCAGTCATCTTCTGACATTCATTCGTTAGAAAAAGATTGGTGATCATACAACAACTGTCTCTTTCTAATTTTTGACACCGTCTGACTACAGGAGACATTGAAACCACGGGGGGTCTACATATTATACGTCTACGATATACAAATCGCAACGAACACTGCACAGGTGACTGGAGTGCATCCGTTGATCAATAGAGAAATCGTGAATACTCGGGGTTTCCAGTCGAGTAGAATGGTTCAGGGATCGCGGGGGTGTGTGTAACCGGCGGTCGTCGATAATTAGGGCAAACAGCTACTTCGAATCCATTAGTGTCTGCGCGCAGGAATTACACGCGGGATTTAACGGGAATGTCGCCGCATAGGTGTATCGTTGATCCGCTCCGCTCGCGCGGAGAGCAGCCTCTGTAACGAATGGCCAATGGGCCTCGCGATTTAACGCCTATTCCGGTGTATCGATTCCGTGCAGGTTAAACAATACCCTGTAGGATCTGCATATACACTCGTACTGTTACATAGATCGTTCGTTTCGATCCATTATCCCGGAATCCCTGAAACGTTCAATCGCTCGAGATGACTCTCTTCGATCATTCAATTAAAAGTGCAGCGGAGCACAGTGGGACTGATGGTACGTATACACAACCGGTCAAAATTATGGGACCAGAGTTCACGATCGATGGAACAGTCAGTCATTATTAGACAGCGGAACTTTTTGCAAAATAACATTTTTCCAGGTGATTTGTAAAGGGCAGGTGTGAAGATCGGAATTTCTTCCATTTCTTAAAGACTTTATTACGACAAGAATAAGACGGAAAATGTATTAGATGTTAGCTTTATCGTTATTATATTGTTACGATATAATAGAAGTTACGGAATTAGTACGTACACAAATAATTTTCAATCTGTTCTAGCACATTACCTTTATCAAATCCTTGTAGAAAAAAATCTTTCTGTTACCTTAATTATCAGACTTGGTTACTTTTGGCGGGTAGTGTACATATTTCCGATGTGAAATCGCAAGTGCATACCATATTGCGATCGGGTCGAAGGCTTTTGGGATGCGTCTTCCACGAGAATGATCTCTGTTCCCTCTAGTTCTTGCTCACCCCCATCGGGCTATTCCAACTTTCCGGGGAAAACTTTACACTTGGTCTGGCTCCTGTATACCCTTTCCCATTTCTCTTCCATCACGGTTCTCCCGCCAGGCGTGTGCTCGTGCGAAAACCGAGGCTCGCGAAACGATGGCCCTGAAGGTCGTTCCCTACGAGCTCTCTCGAGGGTTGATTGAAGCTGGAGGCCAGGCAACGATCATCCGGCTGATTCGCGGGAGGAACGTGAGACGGATATTCGAATATTATATTCGCAGTACACCGCGAAGAACCGGCAAGGGTTTCTACCCTACCATTCCCGGACCCCATATTAACCGCCCGTTCCCTTTTGTACGCTCCGATTTCCCTCAGGGACTGCATCGAGCTAGTTGGCGAACCTGGGGGTACTCGAAGCTGGTCTACCTGGCGCCAAGAATTGCGAGATAACTCAACTGAAAGTGGCTCATACGAATGGAAAAGCGTTTCTTAAATGGTACTGTGGGTTGGCTGAGCTAGAGGTCTCGACTGTCCTCGACGTACCACCGAATGAGAACGATAGTCGATTTCGTCTATCCTGGCTAGCCAGGTTGGACCATCGTGGTCGCAGTACACTGCGTGGTATAACTATAAAACTACCCTAAAAATTTCAATTTTGATGTACAGTGACTCACAAGATTGTTCACGAAAGGCTGTAACTTTTATTCGATCAGGTTATTTACCAAAATGTCAATTTTATTTGAAAATTGAAATAAATTTATCACGAATAGAAGTTACATAAAAGTTTGGACACCTAATTGTTGTTTCAGAAGTCTGTGAATAAATGTGCGAGTCACTGTATTGTGGTTGCAACAAAATCAACCAAGTATGCCATGTCTAAAATTGTGTTGAGAAATAATGTTTCTCCAGAAAAGGTACGATTATGTTCCCTGGAAAAAAGTGGTTCGTTTTTATTTTAACGACAATGCATAAGGATTGAAGATTTTAGGGTGACTTTATAGTTATGCCAGGCAGTGTAATAGCCCCATATCGTGGGGTAAGGTGCTTGCACCTGCCGTGTGTGTATTGCGGTTAACCAACTCGCCCGTCGTCCAAGTGGACGACCGTCGTCCAGTCCTACGTTGGAGCTGTAGGAATTACTCACACCAGCTATTGTGAATACACAGGTATTGTACATACTAGTTGTATTGATATAAAGTGCCCACGGGCGATGTTTGTGCGAATAGCAATCTCGCGGCCCAAATCGAGAGACTACAATTCATATATCTGATATACAATTCGGACTGTATCTGTCTGAAGACCGATGATTGGTCACGATTGTTTAAAGCAGGCTCTAGTGAACAATTTAATGAGACTTTTAATTCACTTCGAACTCGATAGTTCGATCTGTCCCGTTCTGCAGCTGACTTTCATGCCAGCCTTTTGACGGAAGATAAACTGAGACCCATTGAAATCCACATGAAAAGGATATCAAGGTTGAAAACACTGTATACGAATCGGCTGAATGTTTCGTGCGGCCTAATGGCCGGCTCATTGAAATCTCCGTTCGATCGGCGGGTGCATTATGTATGAGAGTACGTGGCGTATTGGTAACGAAAGGCATGCGATCCATCAGACGCGTGTCGTCGATAGATCGCGAGACCCAGATCTCTGTTCGACGTTAACTGTGATTCTTGCGATTCCCTAGTGGTACCACTGCGAAATTTTGCGATTAACATTAGTACTACCGACGATAAACGCATATCTATTTCGATCGATCGATATATAAATGACAAATTTTTGAAAATATATAAATTACAAATTACCTGGTTTCTTCACTTTCGTATCTAAAATGTATTGTTATAACATTTTAATCATTGTTACAGAAGTGTAGGTACTGACCAGTCATTTCGACTTGTTTGGTAGTTCATATTGACAGAGATTTTCAAAGGAATTCAAAGTAGGACATGACGTCGTATAAATCTGCCCAGGAAGAACCATCGAATATCTAAATTTAAATAATTATTATCGACTGAATAGGTACCGTGTCATTTCCGTAGAACTCTTCGTGACCTCTCTGGTACCTTCTGACACCGCTGGGGTGGATGCACCAGTATCCAGAGATACGCGATCATTCCAAACGTTAGCTGGTGACAGGGAGAAAAATCGCCCCGTCCTGAAATCCACCGTTAAACCGCGCGGCGGTCTTTAAGCCAAGCGAATTTTTCTTAGGTTCCCAAGGAACCAGTCTCCACGACGAAACGAGAAAAGAAGCCACCGGAAGAGAGCCGTGAAGGGGCCCCAGGAGCTCTTCGAATTCTCCTGTGGAGCATCATCTCGCGAGAACGAACAAAAGTAATTTGCTAAAGAGCCTCGGTCCCTATTCGTTCGTAACCCTGGATTCCCGGATTCTCCGATTCTATACCGTGGAAAGAAAGAACAAAAAAAAGAAAAAACCACCGTTTATACGTCTCTACGTACGCAGACAGACATCGCTTATCTTCGTATCTACGAGAGACAAGGGTACCCACAGAACGAGGAAACTCTCATTCCCCTCCCCGTTCAAACTCGATCCAGAATCCCGCGACTATTTCTTTTTCTTTCAGCCCCGGTTTTGTCCCTGCTCGCTACGCAAAATTATGCCCTCGTGTCGCGTCCGCCAGTCGCCCCTCCGACATTCGTCGCCGCGAATTAAAATTCTTCTTCGGATGCCCATTCAGACGGGGTTGAATGCGGTAGGAACGCTGGTACACGACCCTACGCGGAGAAATACGCCGGTGAAACGTGAGGGTGGGTGGACGGAGGGAAGAAATGGGACCTTTGATACGTTAAACGCAACGGAATCGATATAACCGTTCCTCCTTTTGTCTATCGTCGGATCGTCCCTTGGTAAATTGACTCCGTGGGTATCGCGTGCAGCGCAGCCTCGGGTAATATTAACGGAAGATTTATTAATTATTCGAGACGCGATCTTCGATGGGAAACGACGGCTCGTTGGAGAACGTGCCCTCCTTCCCCCCTCCACCCGTTAATTGGATCCTTCTTCGGGTGAAGGAGCTAACGAGCAAGCCAGCCAGGAGTTAGCTTCCTTTAAAGAGCTAATAGGGTATATATCGCGCTGTACCGACTTCACCCTGTTACAAATGCCCGTGATTATGCAGCCTCGCCGCGCGATTTAATCGGGATAAACCGCTCGGAATAAAATTAAACGCGACCCCGACGACCCTGCGAATCCTCGGATGTGAATATCACGATACACTTTCACGCACCATTTCGAGCAATGTTCATCCACATAACCAATAAGAACACCTTGGGCAACTCCCCAAACTCACCCCCTAAATGTCTCTCGAGGCAGCTTGTATTTATAGCCGGAACTTTGGAAATAATTTATCTACCTCTGGTATCAACGTGCTCCAAATCGACGCGAACTTTTCCGAAGTAATCGATCCATCAGACACCAGATTGTCAATTAATCGAATGGTTCAGCGATCCACCGTGGAGGATATTGGAGAAGGGAAAAAATTAGTGGGGCTAATGTTCTCTCGAAGTCAACTGTCAAAGCTATCCAGGGGAACATTCCAGAGTCCACAGTTTCGCAAAGTCCCAAAGACTCGAAGCTCCGCCACCATCTCAAGAGAGCTTTGATATTCGTCCGTCGAAGGAGTATCGTTGAAAAGACTCCCCTGCAAGTTTTATTCTCCTTTGTCGACAGAGGGAGCCGCTGGTTCTTCTTACCTGAGGAAGGGGGGGAAAAGTCCCAGATTTTCCACGGGCAATACTTTTTACCGCGGCACTTTTGTGCACCGGATAAAGGGGTTATTAAAAGTTTAACAAGTTCCTTGTACGACGCAACGGGTCCACGGCTCTGTCCTCCCTTTGGAATCCAACGACACTCTCTATTATGTCTCGTATACCTTTGATCCACCTCTCTCGTCCTGGCGGATGGAAATCGAGTTATCGCAATGAAGCAGCGAATAAACCGGTGGATATTAGTTAATCGAGACGGATCCATCGGGTGCTCGTGTTCCGCAACGACGCTTAAACGCGTTTCGCTTAATTACTGCGACGAATTAATGCGACTGGCGTCTCGTGCGCCGATGTTTCGGGGAGCGTGGCGAACCGTTGTAAATTCGTGTAAATTGCTCGGGTCCTACGTGAAAAATGACGCTCTTGGAATTAATTTTACATACGATTTGTGTTCCAAGTAGAATTCTAGAATTCTAGAATCATGGTAGCATTTAGCAGTGGCCTCCTGTTCTGTAGAATCAAAAGGATTCTTTTCATTTTCGACCGATTCCGAAAAGAAGGAGGTATACAATTCGCCATGGATTACTCTGGAACGAATGGACCAATCGAGCTGAAACTTATTGAATATTGTAGAGGATGTTCCTGTAGTGGTCCTATTTGCAAATTTCCGATTTCTTTTGTTTATTATAAACTATCGTTTTCATTCGTACTTCATGTCCTTCCAAATAGTCCGAAGTAGTTCCCTTTAATTTTTTCTTTACAATTACTGCCTAACTAACAATCCTGAAAACCATTGTTTTGTATAAAACAATTTTCTTCAAAAAATATGGATCGACTCCCAGAAAATAATTTCTCTTAGTATTATTTATACAGAAATGCATCAAAGGTTAAAAAAATTTATATTGCCTTCTCAGTTTCACGTGGCACGAGTGTGTTTTTTTTTCAAGCTACATATTAACGCAAGTACAAGACAACTATTTGTGCGTGAACACAAACGTTCCTCTTTCCCCAGCGTGTTATTGCTTTGTTTATCGTTGATACAGAGCGCGTCCGATAAAACCGTAAAATAACCGGAGCCTCCTTGCTCCACGTACTCTGGTGTGATGACCAGCTACTTAAGATCGTTTCGTGGACTCGTAAACGGAACGGAGTTTCTCCTCGTAAAAATCACCCCCGTTACATATTAACGGCCTAAGAAGCATACCATCCTTCAGGTACGAGGGGACGTAAACGGGACGGACCGTTATTGCCGTCGCTGTAGAGGAGAGTTTCACGAATATGCTTCTCGAAGTAATCCGGGAAAATATTAACGACTGGCAAGTGCTCGGAGCATGTATCTTTTTCTCGAAACAGTAGCAGGATTCACGAAAAATCGCTGATCGAGGGCAACGAACAGAATGGTTTGAAGGAACCCTTATATGGTCCAAGGCTCGAGGGGCTTTCTGTCCTGGTAGTTGTTTCTCCAACGCTCTGGTCTTCCCTTTGAACTTTTCTTCTCCTTTGAAGTGTCCAACGCGGAGGTGTCCTACAGACTTGTCCTGAGAGAAGAAATATGGTTCACAGTCCGAGGGACACTTTTCATTAAAACAGAGACGGTGGACACAAAATTTCCGCTGACAAAAATGATTCTCGTAAAAGAGAAGTCCGACGCGCGAGTCGGTCATCCTTAAACAACCCAGAGAACGTAATTCACTGTTCGTTATTCCGTTCTTTTGTTCCGAGATACGCGCTCAGAGCTTGGATCGTACGAGCGTTTTTATCCGCGATGGAGCCTGGGGGCCCTTCAACCCCTGTATACATACATACGTCGTCTGAAGTCGTGTTTCGACGGATCCACGGTGCTCGTTTATCATCGGTGGCGTTGTCGTTTAGTTTCCCTCGGTGATTCGACACGTTCCCACCTGGTACTCCGACCACCAAGGAGGATCCCATCGTTGGGAAGGGGGAAATTAGCGGCGTCTTAGTTTCTGTTCGAAAGCCTTGACTTAATGCGGCGTTCTTCGCGTGACCGGGGTGAGTCTTGAATTTATTATACCCGCCAGTCGCAATTATAGGTGTTGCACTGCGACATCGAGCGGAAAGTTTCGCGTGGAAAACGTTGGAGAACTCTAGAAATCGGATCGTTCCCGGTTTTTCTCGCTAGAAAATATTGTCACGGAGCCAGTTTCTGATCACTCACGAGTAACTATTGCGGTTTTGTTAACGTACAAGTAGAAAAATTAACCGAATTCAGAAGAATTCTTCTCAATCGAGTGAAAGTATGTTTTATCTTTAATTTGGTATTAACAAACGTGCAAAAATAGTGATAATTAAATTATAATTTAAACCTTTGCACTCGGAATTTCTAATTTTCCATATATTTTGTCCCTTCAGAGGGGACAGTCTAGTGCAAATGGTTAACGTTTAATGCAAGCAAATCGAAGAGGAGCAATTTCTGATTACCTAAATCATATATTCGTATCTCATTCTGAGCTGTCAAATTTTACGTATAAATTTCAAAATAGTTGATAATTTAGTAACTTTTTTTGGAAAAATACTTTTGTCATAATAAACTTATATAATCAGTGGTATCTACATATCTAATAATGGTATCTATATGTATACTAGACTAATCAGGAACAGTGTTCGTAACGGTAGATCCTTTTTCTTGGTAGAATTTTTATAATATTCATTAGGCACGTGGTAGTTAACTTGTTCATCGGTAGAAGCTGGTCAGTTCGAACGTATCGGTATCTAGTTCCATTTCCGTTTGCGGCGGTAACAGCCGCGTGCACGTAAATTCCTGGGAAAGCACGCTGGGTATTGACGATCGTAATTTAAGGGACGGTTGCCCTATTGGCCGTCTCATCGTAGATAAGTAGTATTCGGCTGCGATAGTTTCGCCCGGAAACCGTATTGGTTTCGCAGCTATCGAGGATCAGGGAAACGGCGTTAAACGGATGGGCGGTTTCGAAACTACCGATTTGGGATCTTCCCTGACCCTTAATCCTCGTTTCTGTATATACACTCGACACCTTCCGTTCGCCCTTTTTCCCTGGGCTGGAGTAGTTTAATGCTCTCTCCACGCGATACAATCGTTTCGGGTCAGGTTTCCTTGACACACGCCCGAAACTCCGGTAAAATTAGGAACAGGAAAAATGTTTACCTGCTCCAGTCGTCGACCGTTAGCTCGGAAGTTTAGAGGATTTCGGGGGATTACAGTCTGAATCCCGATTATTTCTCCTCGGTTCGGATCAGCGCAGCCTCCACGCGAAATTGCATTCGGAAATTAAATGCTGAAACGTTTACGGGACCCCCCCCCCCCCGTTTCGTGTCGTAGTTTACGAGAGACTTTACTTCCCCTGACGGGCCGATGGAAATATAATTCTCGCGGTTTAACGCGCGACGATACTTCTCAAATTGCTTTATTCCCATGGTCGTTCGTTAGACAACGATTCCGACCCCCTTTACCTAATTGCCCGTCAACTTCTCTCGTTAATCACCGCCCACGCGTATCGGGAACACCTGCTCGATTCGTTTTCGAGTGTGTTATAGCGGTTCCTTCCTCTTAACGAGACACTTTCGACGTGGAAGCCTTTCAGACCTTTGTACCGCGATTAATTTGCACGGTGACAACTATTTGCGTATGGAAGTTCGCAGTCCTGGAATGACTCCCTTCTAGACTAGAAGATTGCTCGAAATTTGTTACTATAACATTCGATTCTTTAGCACTGAATGTAATTCACACTTTCTCCACAATGTGGCGAATCGATAAGAATCTATTTGTTTCATGATTTATGTCACATTTTTACTGTAACACTTCATTATTCTACGTTTAGTGTTAAAGTAGACTGCGGATGCTTATGTATTTATAGCAATCCTTAACTTGGAAAATACAACAAACGAAAGATTTTAATAAAGTTCAATATTATTTATAATTCAAGGTTCAGTCCAATTTCTAATTTCAAACATTCGTATCTGAAATCGTGAATGTGCATAAACTTCCGGAGTATAGTTATAAGGGTCCAATAACTTATGAACAGAAGTGCACTTGCATCCCAATATATTAATCGAACAGTCAGATTGTCCAAGGCTCCAGGGGCTACTATTCCAGCTCACGCGACGGAACTAATTAATCGATTACTTTAATGCTGTTTCTCTGTATGTTTGCACAGAATCATATATTTATATACATATATGGTTGCAAAGTAAACGGTACAGGAATCCCTTTAATAAATAATAACGAAACGTTGGGGTCAAGGGGCTACCAGACAATTACACGGGATCCCTTTCATTTTTACGAACGAATTGATATTCCCACGTAAAACTAATCCCGCGTAGTCTTTCGAAGCCAGCCGTAACATCCAGGCCACGGCTGATCCATAAACTTCATCTCGGGGGTCCCTCCTACCCCGTATAAACTTTTCCGCGCATCTTATCGGATATATTCTTTGTTTTTTATCGCCAGCGCCTCTTCGATCGCCGCCGTTCCCCTGCTCCGTCTATTCAGTTTCCCTCGCCGTTGTACGCCACCCCCTCTACGACGTAAATTCCATTTACTGCCTACACACCGAATAGATATTTGCGGCGATGGGACGCGCCGAATGGCGCTTGTTCCCTCGCAAAAACACGATTCCGGCGGACCGTTTAACCGACGCGATAATTATTTCCCCGGAACATCTGGCCGCTGGTTCCTCCGAGAGGACACATCGCTCTAATATTATAGAAAGGACAGTAAAAAAAAAAACTCCAAGTATCCATGCGATAATGGATGATTCGACGCAGACAAAATAAGATCGAAGACCACCGAAAAGTTCCGTAGACACTTACGTTCAGGCGACTCGTATTTCACGTAGAAACACCGAAAGCCTTTCCTCTCGGACTGTTACACTTGCAAAACGTGAGTCAACATCGAGGCGAGTCGCTTCGCCAAGAACAGATCTCTGTCTGCTCGGGAAACTGGCTTCTCGCGAAAGTTGCCCCGAAAGAGAGACGAAGGCGTCCCGAGATTGAGACAAATACACCCTATACGGTCCATCGAGTTAATGTTCCACCAACGCCACTCTTCACCGTAAACCCCTTTCCTTGCACCCCGTTTTCCTCGTGCTACCTCCTCGTTCCTCCATTTCACTTACGCTCCTCTATTTTTCCTCCCCCTCGACGGCATATATACAGGTATACATCGTTGTTATTTATCGCTGAGCGTAGTCGTCATTTTTCACCGAGCGTATTACACACCCCGTGGTCCCGGGTCTTGTCGGTACCAAGGCTGCATTGGTTGCTCCCTTTCGGAGCGTAGAACGACTTTTTGAAAAATCCGCTCGAGGGGGTGTCTCGTTTCCTCTCGCTGGAACCGAAGACCGCTGAGATTGATGAAACCGTTCCTGGAGCCACGGATCGATCCTCCAACAGGGGGATACGTTTCTCCTCTCTCCTGCGTCGTCGACCAGCCACGGAAGAAATATTGAACGGTCCCGTGGAACCCCCGTAAGCGGGATTTAATTAAAGGGACAACGGTTCGTTAGAATAACCATGGGATCCTTTCCTTTCCCGATTCGTTCCTCCTAGCCCAATTTAAAGGCCTTCGCGTACCACCTTGCTCCCCCTGTACCTACGCGCGTAATTAAATCGCGGTTATTTGCATACCTTCCCCCGAGTTTCTCCTGTAACTTCGCGTGCCAATTATTCGGTGCATCCATTCCCGAAACGCAGCTACCTATCGCCAGGAACATCGTCCTTTGTGATCTATCGCTTCGGACCAGAAACCGTTGAAATATAACGAAAGGGTTCCGAATGTGTCGGAGAGCATATTTGTATAAACCTCGATCTCTTGGTTAACTAGACCGGATACTGTTCCTCGTACCATTTCCTGAAAGGGTTTAATCGTTGTCACGGAACTTTCTACCCTCGTGACTGTGTGTTTCGGGAAATTGAACCTCGATGTGGAAGCAAGCTACCGTAAGATCGCTCTGTTACACCTGACAGCGGTTTAATCGGACCCTTGGGAGGGACCACTGAGTGTACTCCGTTCACGATAATTACTATCGACGATCCTGGGGCGGCGGTTTGTCCTCGCGTGTTCGCCAAGTGGCATTGTATTTCCTGATTGCATAGTTTTCAGGGACATCAGACCATTAATTGTCCGTTTTGGTTAGTCTATCGACTACAAACTACAGTATTCCGTCGATCACTGAGTCTACACGATTTTTGTTAGCGCGTCATTCCCACCACTGGCAGGTATTTATATACTTTGTTACCAAGGCTTCGGGCAAAAATCAAATTTACGAGGGTCTAATGAATTTTTGCTGTTCGATGCTTGTCGCAATGCGGACCCGAGTTCTTGACAATAATCAACGGAACACTGTATTCCTATATTTTTCTAAATACATAGTTTTGACAACGACATATGGTCCATAATATCGTAGTAGTTTGCTATCCACCGTCGGGACAAAATACGAACGAGCTCATTCGGGTCAGTTCCACTCGCAAGACCGTTAACACTGGACACGCTCGAGGCCAGCAACCATAACAGCCAGTTTCGTGTTTCCTGCACCTCATACGTTACGGTCGACCAATTTCCCCTTTCGTTCTGCTATCATCCAAACCCAGTATGTTTTCCACGGGCCACCTCTCTGTCAAACTGATCCAGTACCTAGCGCAAGCGAGTGTTCCGTTTGCCCAGTTATTGTTACCGTTTAGTGTATGTCATTCGCATTTATCAGGCTGTTAAGGGAACAATTACATCGGAACGTGACCGCGCGATCCGCGTCATCGGAGTTTCCATCGTTAACTAACGGGCGAACCCTGTCTAATTTTCTAAGAGACCTGATCTACAATACCAACTTAACACAGTCCCATTGACAGCCGAGCCACAGCAGAAGCTTCGAGGCGTGTTCCTCGAGGCTCCCGAACGAGGAAGCTGTCATTCGAGAATGCAATTTCCCCGGGAAGTTTTCCCCGGGGCAGATACAAATGGAACGACCATGATCTATGACTCGAGTGGCGGTTGTTGGACTCACCTTCGGAAATCTCTGCTCCAACAAGCGTATATCACCGGATTCATCCCGCTGTTGATCCAGCCTAGCCACGTGACAGCCGCGAATACGATCTCCTCCTGCCATATACACTGTGAGCAGAAGCCAGACCATAGATTCACCACGAAGAACGGTAACCAGCAAACGATGAAAACGCCCATCACGATCCCCAAAGTTTTCGCCGCCTTTTTCTCCTTGGCGAACTTGGCCAGTTTACGGGACAAGGAGAAATTCTTTCCCAGATGCTGCTTATTGATCCTGGTCGAGGGCAGCCTGGTCAGACAATTATTGTGCATCGCGGTCAACGGTTCCTCGAGATCCTGTAGATCCTCCGGTGTGCTCGACGCGGTACGGAACAGGTGTCTGGCGTCCGTGTTCGTCCCACCGCCGCGGTGCATCCTTAGCGTGAGCTCGAGCTCGCCGGAGGCCATTATAACTTGCTTCGTGCCGAGTTTCAGGCTCCTCGTTTGGATCACGGCCGCCCTGTAGATCTTGTAATACGTGAACACCATCACGAACAATGGTACGTAGAAGCTGATCGTCGAGGAGAATATCAGGTAGCCGAGATGCTCTGTAAACGGACACTTGTCCTCGGGAACCTCCTCTGTTCTTACTGCTCGCCACCAGGCGATCGCTGGGAAGGAGATCGCGCTCGAGCAGATCCACACGATCGCGATCAGAATCGCTGCTCGTCTCCTGGTCATTTTTCGTGGATAGGTGAACGGATCTGTGACCGCCCAGTAACGATCCAGACTGATCACGCAGAGGTTCAGGATCGACGCAGTGGAGAACAAGACGTCCAATGAACGCCACACGTCGCACCAATCGTGCGTGAACAGCCAACGGTTCTCCAGCACCTCGTAGATCGCGCTGAACGGCATCACGACTAAACCCACTAGACAATCGGCGAACGCCAGTGATGTGATGAAGTAATTCGTCGCTGTGTGAAGATACCTTTCGCGTACCACTGCCAGGATCACCAGCATGTTACCAAATACCGTGGCCACTGAGAAGAGGAACAGAATTATAGCCAGACCAGCCCGATCGGTAGCCAAATGCCAGAGCTCGTCGTAGCTGGTGTTCTGAGGTGGATAGCTGGCCGTGTAGAAGGTCCGATCCGAGCAGATAGACCGCGCTTTCGTTCATCTTTCGTTCCAACGTGATCCCCGCGACAACCCCTGATCCGCGTTCTCACTGCACAGCCAGCTCGCATCAGGTCGTCGATACGTCGACGCCACGTTTTCTTCTCCTGATTCCCCTGTGCCCTCTCATTTTCCTCTGTCGAACGATCGACACGTCGAATTGCACCGATATAGCTTCTTCACGACATCCGGTTGTCTCCTACGCGGAGACGTTTCCTTCGCTAGAATTTTTCAAGCTGTTCCGGTGATTTTTCTGTCGTTTTCGAAGGCTCCCACGAAAGGACCGTGCCCCGAGGCAGGCGTCGAAATTTCGAAGCGATGTCGGACGAACTTTCTGCTCGACTTGCGCGGTTTTAACGACCTGCGGGCGTCTCACGGGGAATCTGAAACAGAAGAAGAGAGGGACACGTGAAAGGGAGCTTGTATGTTGTACACAGACGGGATACAAGGTGGAGATATAAAGTTATGTGTCCCACACTATGACTATGCCTGTGTGTCTGTCACAGGGAAAACTGCAAGGTTTTATTGCGATCGCGTCGCGGACCGTGCGCGCCCTTTGCCCCCACGGGTTATACGACGCGAGACTTTAATAGAGGGAACGACCCTCGTAAAACGCGTCGATACGCGGTGATTTATCAGTTCCCATTTTTCTGTCGAGTCTGGGGACTGGCAGAACTCGCGGGACACGAGAATTCAGGGAGAATTGTTACCTTTTTACTGGTTTTAATCAATGGATCAAAATAGCCTGTGGACTACGCGAAGCAGGTATGCAAACCTTAAATTATTTATTCCAATTCTTTTCATTTGGACGCATTGAATTTGTTTAACATTTAATTCGTATCATATTTTAATTTTGTTACAATTCCGTCATTATTCTTTCTACCCTAATTGAATATCTCCAGTCATTTCCTGTGCACAATTTTTCCTTCATCCTGTCCCCCCCCCCCCCCATGTAATTGTCAATCATTTCGCAGAGCAGCGCTCGCCCGAACGCGAGGGCCGCGTCGATGCAAACGATTTAGCAATTTTCTGTTCTTTTTTTTCTTTCGTCAATTTACAATACACCGTTACCTATCCGGCTATATTTAAGCTCTCGGTTGGAAAAGTGTGATAAAGAGGCGACGACGCAGGAGGGGTTGAGTAAAAAGGTGGGCGAACAGAGAGAGAGAGAGGGCTCTCTGATTTTCGTGGCCAGACCGACGCTTGGAAAACAGGGGTGCCGGGCTTTCATCCGTGACCTGGGAGAATGTTTACCGCTACTTGATCAAAGGGGTTTCGATCCTCCTGATCGAGGCTGGGATGTAGCTTGGGTAACCCCCCATCCCCTCTTCTGGGTACACCGTTTGTGTGTGTGTGTGTGTCGCTTGGATTTTGTCCCGTTCACACCCCTTCGACGTCATCGTGGCCGTTCGGCGTCGCTCTTGCGTCATCGTAACACGTGTCAGGACCGACTGAACCTTGCACCACCTCCGAACCACCGTCAACCTGTATATCGAACGGCTCTTTTATACAAGGAAAACCTCGTTTTATTCCTGACTTCCAATAGCGTCCACCACCCCCTCCTTCCTGTCACCTCGCGTGACCGTGTCGTGAAGCTGATTTTTGTAGCTGGACCCCGATTGTGTACGCCTCTTTGAAAGTCCATGGTCGAAATTTTCATAACAACCACGTCCTGTCCGAATAGGCGAGCAGACGTTAAGCTTCTGGCGGGCTCTGCAATGGTTCCAGAAATTCTGGATACGTTGGTCCTGTCAAAAGTTCCGTTCACGGAATAATCTGCATACGTACCGTTCTGTCGAACAGGTTCTCTCATCTTTACCAGGGGGAATGGGACCATGTCTGGGGAAACTTTGGTCGTCCACGAGATCTACTGAGCTTTTCAAGGGGGGTGGTTGGTAATCTCGCGTCGCGGTTACCATTCGAATTTGGTTCGCGGTCGAACTTGCTGGCATTTCTGACGCGTGTTTGAGGTGCACAGGAACGGATTCCTGCGAGAGCATTCGCTTCGGAAGTTCCCGTACCGCACGACGCCTACTCTGATTAGGATATCAAATCGACCGAAATACCGTGCAACCTTTGGCGGGGCTTGCCCGTATACTTCGTGCTTGGGGCCCGATCAAAACTTTGGACAGCCAGGCGGCAGAACACAGTTCGTAGTCTGTTTCTGACTTTGTTTGTCTGACCGTCGCGGGCAGGCAAACCAGTAACAGAATATGATGCTTTCTCCACTTGTCAGACGGGAGTCAAACGTTAGGAGCAACGGAAGTCCGCCTTCGGTCGCTCAGCCGCTTAGGTTCTGTATTCTTCGGGGATTCACGGGAGAATTTAAATTAATGGCGGGGGAAGGGCACGAAATTCCGAACGTTGCACGGGGCCAACTAATTAAACGGCGATTAAAGTGGCCTGGTGAAACTTTGCCGTCGGCCGCTGCGAGATATTCGAGGATTTCGGATCGACGACGCCTCGACAATCGAAAACGGGAACTTTATTAGCTCGGCTTAAGTCACTTTCGAGCGATCTGTCATCGAAATATCATCCCTCTTGAACCGCTTGTATTATTTGCTGTCGAATGTATCTTCCGGAATAATCTGAGGTGAACTTTTATTTAATATGTCGTTGTCATTAACTCATTTGCATTATAAGAGGTCCTTGACAAGAAATTTAATCTCGAAAAGTATGAAAAAAACTTAATAATTCGTTGATTCGAGCAATCTAGACTAATTGTTTTGTGAATGAAAATTCACTTCGTTTTTTTAAATGGAAAGACACGTTTTTTTACGTACTTTCATAAATAGGCCATTGCGTGCATTTTAAAAACCTGTACTGGACGGTACATAAAACAATATGTACTTTCATTTAAAAACCCAAAATTGACCTCTACGAGTCCATCTATCAAAAAACTATTAACTATTTGAAGATTCAGGGATTAATAATATTATTTGTGTCTTTGCAGAAGAGGAAACACCCGTTGATCTTGTGACTACGTGTCTCTCGTATCCTTCCAGTCATCGATTGCCTAGTCAACCGAAAGCTTTACTCGGATATCAACACCCACTCGCGGATGAACAATATACAAGATCCAGGTTGGTACATATTGTTTCCGTTATTTCCACGAACGTATTACATTGCGAATATTTCTGCTAGTTCGATTGCACTATCGGATTTCGTCAAAGTACCGTCGATTTCGACGCCCACGAGACAGCCATGTCCAGATCATGTTCGTAGAAAAACGAATTCTCAATACTACTCAAGATTCGATGGTCCAAGACAGGAATAAGAAAAACACCAAGGAGAAAATCCTGGTTAACGGCCGAAATTACAGGGTAGACTGGGTCGAACGTTTCTCTGACAGACGCGATCTTTTATCGTTTTTATAGATTTAGAGGATAACCGTGATCGATCGGCCGTTGTACAGGGATCAGAAGGCGGTATCCGTCGAGAAACCATTTCTCTCTCCATTAGAAACAAAAGCCCCCGACGTCGGTCCCGATCATCCCCGTCGTTTTTTACGCCCGCTAAACGTCACCCCGATCACTCTCGAACGATCGGGCACCAGGTGGGAAATCCTCTCGGTGTCTGGTCTGGCTCTAACGAGGTTCAGTATTCTACTGTCTGTAGTTCTCGAGCTTCCAAGTACGCTTCTGTGGACGAGACAGAATCGTGTTTGTGTCGTTCAGCAAATGGTTTCGTATTAAGGACAAAACAATCTAGAGAAATGTGGATTGTAAAGGGTCTGTTCCGTTGAACGAAATGTTAATAATCATAATTGTGTGGGCAACAAAAATATTCACGGTTATTGGGAATACTCCTATTCTGACAGATTAGATAAACATAAATAATTTTACTTTCATAGTTTTCCGAAACTCTCAGTTTTCCCTTCCTATAATATACCAAGTGCTGTTTTAGACAAGAACATAAAAAATTGTGAAAGGAAATTTAGAAATGGATACCTAGGTACCTGGTTGCCTACACAAGGGTTAACACTAGAACTACCGATGACAAACGTATATCTATGTCTATTGGATCGATAAATATGACAAACTTTTGAAAATACGCAAATTCATAAATTAACTGATCTCTCCACTTTGATATTCCAATGAAAATTTTGAACGTTCCTGGCAATATGCATTGTCGTTACATTTTAATCGTTATACGAACGTACTAACGAGTCATCTTGACTGCCTTGGTGGTTCTAATGTTAAATCAGTGACGCGTTGCGAGGCCGCGAAGGTGGCTGCGTGGACAGTGTCCCAATCAGGCGTGTAACACGATCAGATAATGAACGCGCACCGTGTGATCACCGTCTATGGGGATCACGTATGTACGCGGTGCTCGTGTAATTTAACACAAGACTAACGAAAAATGACGTAGACCGGCTAGAAGGACGAACCGTGGGCGATAAGCAGACTAAGCTCATCCCTCCCCCCTGCGGAAATTCGATTGCCCCGTCGGTTTTCGACCCAGTTTTTCGATTGCCACCCTTCATCCCTTTCTAGACATTTGCCTTTTTATGGAATATTTCTTTTCTTTTTTATGGAAACAGTTTTTTAGCGGTCGAGTTTGGCGCTAATTTGACTTTTACGAGAGCACCGTTCCAACCGGAGGGATGTTGACAGAAGACAGAGGGTTGACGTTCAGTGGATTGAGGGGGGAACACGCTAGAGCCCCAGAAAAAAAGGGAACACCAGGAATCGAACAGCGAACCGCGTCACTGGTTCAACGGAATATCGTTTCGACTGTCGAAGCTTTTCGGACCGTGACGCCAATCACTCTGCGTCGTCGATAAATTCGTTCCGCTGCGATTCGTAATTACGTCTGTCTTGTAACAACGACATCGTTCACATTTTTTCTCCTATCGTTTCGACCGCCTCCCAGCACTCCCCCCGATTTTTTTCCACGACAGGAACCCATGACGTTTTATTTCTCTGTTCGCGAACCGTCCACGCATTCGCGGGCCGGAAGTTGATTAATCTTTATTAATACGGAACGTTTCGCCTTCGTCCCGGCCGGAATAATCGCGGAACTGGACAAACAGGCTGCTCTTCGTTCGGTACAGTTTAGACTTTCGTTTTTCGTGGGAAAATAAAGGCGAGCCGGCACAAAGAGCCAGCCGACAATGCTAGAGCGTAATTGTCGTCGACGCGCCACTTTAGGCTGGCCCGAGCGATGGACCGAAAAAAAATAATAAAACAGAGAGTGTTGCGTGCGATCTCGCGGCCTGAAAAACGCTTTAAGCGGTGCACGTGAAATTAGATTTGTCGGACCGCAGAGAAGAGAAAAAAAAAAAATGTTCGCCGGTCACACACGGTTAAAGGGGGAACGAAAGCATCGTAGCAATTACACGGCGAGTTAGGGTTGCTAATTGGCCCGCCGCGACCGCGGATTTAAAATATTCCCTCTTTTTCCTTTCTTTCTTTTTTTAATTACGATCGCCCCGTGGCTGGAATGAAAACGGGTGGAACCGTGTTTTATGACGTGGAATAAAGTAGTTAACCCTTTCGTTAAGGCGCGCTTGTGACAGAATATGATCGCTGTGGCCGGAGCGCTCGGTTTACAACAATATCTTATGTGCATAGTGTGAAATAATAATATTATATAGTATATACAAGGTGTCTCACCTAATGTGAGCACCTTCAATATCTCATATTTGTTTTTGAAAGTACAAACAAAAATTGAGGCGAAATTTGATTAGAAGAAGCAAATATTATGATAAGCAGAAAATTTTCGCAATATCATATTTTTCGAAATTACAAGGTCATCGTTGTTTTTTTAAATGGGATTAATATGTTTATCATCGTGATGTTATAGTTCAGATCAAGACCAATCCGATGACATAGAATAGTGTGACTGTCATGTGACGTTGGGTACGAAAAATCCACGACGAAATCCTCGAAAGGGTTAAAACATGGTTGCAGGAAAACAGAACTGAACCGACACGTAACAAACGCGTGTGTATCGGTACGCGTTCGTGTCTCTCGAACAATTGTTTATCGCATTAATATTCACGACGATTGACACAACGAGATTTCCCAGTCGGAATTCCCCTGGAAACTTTTCAGCAATATGTGTTTATCGTACGGCTGATTGATTCGTAATCGGGCAGAGTGTCTCGTTCGTTTCATTGATTCTCACGCGGTGTATGGAAAAAGCAGTAACGATAATATGATTTTATCGTGCAATGTGGCGTATGGTACGTCAAGGGAACAGGGATCTACAGTGTTGACCGTTAAAAAAAAGAAGGAAAAAACTGAAAAAGATGCACTGTCCCCGATAACGTCCGAATTTCAAAGAGACAGCAATCAGAGGGGATTTGGACGTTTATCACGGTGTAGCCCAGGGACAAGTATCAACGCCACGTGACCAAAGAAAAGTCAATACTATCGGATGGAACAGCCGTGTAATTGAATTCCCAGCGTGCCCCGCAAGTTCAACCTTTATTTCGAGACGCGTATCCCGCGGTATCGGGGTTACACGCAGCTCCGATACCGTAACACGAGAAGTCACTGGTCTGTCTCGCTCGATTTCACATCCGACACCTGCAATTCAGACGATATCCTCTCATATCACGGGGCCTGCGAAGATCCCTATTCGTGGACGTCGATTGTTCTCTTTCACCCCGATAGCTTTCTCTCCCCGATCGTCTGTTAGCCCTGTCAGACTCACTGGACGGTGTCATCGACGACGACAACTCCTCGAAATTAAATTCCGATTTTCGGTTATCCTCTTTCGCGTATATTCCACGCTTGCTCGTTTCGACTGGTCCGAAAGGATCATCCATGGTAGTCTCATCCGTTCGTGAATTTGCTTGACCCTCCCTCGACGAGTCGATTTAGACAAACAGAAAATCAAGGCGCAAAATCCTCGAGCAAACACTTCCCCACGGATATTCGCGCGTCCATCGTTTGTTCATCGAGTCCACGGTTACGCGTCGATCGGGGATTCTATTTACGATAGGAAAAAAAAAGAACTACCGCGTGTCGATGCAGTGAAAACGGGACCGGAGTTTCATCGGTCCCAACGGACTTTTATCGGCGATAATACGAGCTGAACTCTGTGGGTGACCCTGCGTTGGAGGATGGTGTGTGCGTTCAGGATTATGGTGTAACAATCGCGGGGGCGAGCTAGGAACGATTCCCTGTGGGACAACGGTTCGAGCGACGAAAGCTCGATTAGCAGTTTAACGAGGGACGCTAATGCGCGGGAAACATGGGTCGATTGTTTGCCTCGCCATCCCCCAACCCGAGGCGATTGCTGGATTGGTTCTGACTTCTAACGATTGTATTGTGCCGGAGCACTCTTCTGTACAGGAATACTGTCCGTGGCTGTAAAACAATTGGCTCGATTTCTACAGTGGAAAAATACGAGATTCCAATCAGGGATGCTCTTGCTATGAACGAAAATAGTACCTGCATGATACTGACCAATTTAATACCATTCAAATTAGGTGTAAAATATATTTTGCGTTTTCACAATTAAACAAGTAATTAGGGGGGGACACCCTGTATATCAGTCTCATAATTTCGGAAATAACAATTCAAATGTCTGGGAGTCAGACCCGTGTTGACGGTTTGGAAATCGATTCAACAAAGAATAATATTATTCAGTTTTTTTTTAATCGAAGTGAAGTACCACGTTGCTGGTATAAATATTTAACATTTACAGTAAAGGTACAGTTGCTTAACTATCGATATCAGTCTCATGATTTCGGGAATAACAATTCAAATGTCTGGGAGTCAGACCCGTGTCGACGGTTTGGAAATCGATTCAACAAAGAATAATATTATTCAGTTTTTTTTTAGTCGAAGTGAAGTACCACGTTGCTGGCATAAATATTTAACATTTACAGTAAAGGTACAGTTGCTTAACTATCGATATCAGTCTCATAATTTCGGAAATAACAATTCAAATGTCTGGGAGTCAGACCCGTGTCGACGGTTTGGAAATCGATTCAACAAAGAATAATATTATTCAGTTTTTTTTTAGTCGAAGTGAAGTACCACGTTGCTGGTATAAATATTTAACATTTACAGTAAAGGTACAGTTGCTTCACTATCGATATCAGTCTCATGATTCCGGAAATAACAATTCAAATGTCTGGGAGTCAGACCCGTGTCGACGGTTTGGAAATCGATTCAACAAAGAATAGTATTATTCATTTTTTTTAGTCGAAGTGAAGTACCACGTTGCTGGTATAAATATTTAATCGATATCAGTCTCATGATTTCGGAAATAACAATTCAAATGTCTGGGAGTCAGACCCGTGTCGACGGTTTGGAAATCGATTCAACAAAGAATAATATTATTCAATTTTTTTTGCGTCGAATCGAAGTACCACATTGCTGGTATAAATATTTAAGTAAAAGTACGGTTGCGATAAGTACAGAATTCCTTTCGTTTCTGGGAAACTATCGATAAGAATGTAAATTGGGAGACTGCAGACCGCAAGAAAATCATAGAGCAAACAATTAAAGGGTTAGAAACAAAACAGAGTATGTCTGGCTACGTACGGCCGGCTTCACTGTGGCAGTCAATGCGCTAAAGTAGTAGGTACCAAACAAGGTCAGACTGTTTTCGGGGGTCTAGAGAGATTCGTGGATAGAGCTCGTCGATAGAGCGTCATCAAAGTTCGTCGAACAGGTCCCAGCGCCAATTCTATTCCGAGGACGACGGTTCGCCGCTCGAATACACGCGGGGAGATTCATCTGCTGATGGCGCCCGCACCAATTCCGTGAATCTGGAATGCTTCTCGAGTTCGCATCGGGTACACGGTCCCTCGAAAGCGGTGCATTCACCAATAGGACACGAAACGAGTTATCCGTGGGTGCAGTATCTCTGCCTATCCACGCGGAGTCCTCTACAGAATGATCGTGAAAGAGAAGGATTCGACCGTGGTCAAGAGGAAAATATCGTGCATATAGAATCCCATCGAAAGATTTTTGATTATATTAACCCATTGCACTCTTGGTTCCGCTGAGAGTTTTCATCGAAAACTTGGACTTCTTCGGTATAATATAACAGTGAAAATACAGGGTGAGTCGAAAAGTACTACTATCTAAAACAACTTGTTAACTATTGGTTGTATTAGAAAACGTTCTAATAAATTATGTAGCATTTTAAAGGACGCATCGGATACAGTTTGATTTTTTTATACCTTATTGTTTTTAAATATCAAGGTGACCTTCAGTTTTTTTAAGGTCAACGCGACTTTTTTTTAATACCACGTTGTGGTCGAGGAAAGGACGAATTCAGCGACCTGTACTATGGTGACCTTTATTACACATCAATTTCGAGAGTAATATCGCGTAATTACACTGGACACACTAAGAGTAGGTTGCCAATTTTGAGATTCTGTACGATTTCGGAAGTCAAGGCCAACTTAAGGCCACCATGCTATAGGTCGCTGAATTCGTCCTTCCATCGACAACAACGTGGTATTAAAAAGAAAGACGTATTGATCTCGAAAAACCCCAAAGTCACCTTGATATCTGGAACAAAAATAAGATATAAAAAAAATCAATCTGTATCCATCCGATGCGTCCTGTAAAATGCTACATAACTGATTACATTTTCCTGTACAATTATCTTAGTAATTCTTATTGACTCACCTTATATACAAACATTTTTCACTTCAGTACTTTCTCGAGTCACTGCAATCGGAAATTCCGTCGAGTTGACAGACAAAACTCTATGATGGATTAACAAGCACATAACTTTCAGTTCCCACTGAATCGTCGAAATGGCCGTTGGAGTTCGAATCCTCGCGGAAAAGTATACGTAAATCCGTTGAAGGGACTTTGATTGCCTTTCCGCGCCGGAAATCACGCGGAATTTCAAACATCCCCGATGTGTTGGCCCTTCCAACCCCCGACTACACCTCTGTCGAAGATGTTCCCTGAACCAACGTCACACGTTGAATTCACTAACGAAAACGTTTTCCATCTGCAAAGGAAAAGCTCGAATTTCCCGTTGGACTCGTTGGGGGGATTACGCAGCGTTCGTATGTTCGTTCGTGAAGCCTTTTGTCGTTCTCGTATTAATTATGGGACAGTGCATTGTGGAATCCAATCCTGCTCGTTGTCGCGATCGCGAGTCTTTCGAACTGACTGCTGGTTAATACCTCGAGATTAATTAAAACTCGTGCCACGAAATGGCTCGCCGATAATGAATTCCCCGTACTTGAGCGAATTTCACGAACAAAAGGACCGCGTTGGGGATTTTTGTGCATCGTGGAATAATCGTGATTGGCTCGAATAAATTGAACACGTGAACGGTACACATATTTCGAAAACATCGCGATAGAAACGCATCGTTGTATTGAATATACACAGGGTACGGGCGGCCTGTTCCTTTAGTTCGAAACAACGTTGTTTCCCACATGCACGTCACGATGGTAGCTTTTATAGGAATTCCTCGAAGGTCCTCGAGACTCTGTATCGAACACCGTGCACCGAACGACCGAAACCCACGACCCCGTATATAAGGTCCACGATACTAAAATCTCGGGGTCTCAGTTAGCTCTTAAACTCCCACGAAGTCGAGCCTTAGTTTACGTCTCTGTTAAAGTTCAACGGTAAGTCGTCGTTACGGTTGAAACTTCGGTCTCGGTTGAACTTGGAATACAAAGTCTCCAGAAAATTTCCAATTACCGCGACGCCTGCCGTGTCGGAAATGATATTTATATCGTCCATTGGATTACGATTTCAAGTTCCGGTTGCGTACTTTTCTCGCAGTTTGGTCGTAGGTATCGTGCATTGCTGGGACCCCAAAAGAACTTCCCCGAAATGTCCTAGGACGTTCGAATGAGAACCAGATTCCGTCGTTTTCGAGCTGATTCTCCCACTGGGAGAGGCAAAGTGGTGACACGGTGCACTCTGTCGTGGTCGTTTAATCGATACCGAGGCCAGATTCGAAGCTCGAAAACTCGGGGTGAATTAGGAAACGGCATGATAATCGTCGAGGCACGTAAATTGGGTAAAACTAAAGAGTGTCACGAAGAATTTGTAGCAATTACTGCGGCAGCTACGAACACGCGCAGTTTCCCTTGGCCGTTGTACATACAGGGTGTCCCAAAATAGCTTCGACTTCCGGAATTAAGGGGTTCCTTGGAACTTTTCTTAGCGAAAAAGTTCTCCGAGGCTTTGTTAACGAGATATTAACGAGAAACCCCGACCAATCAGAGTGCAAGTCTGCCCCATTGATCAGGGTTTTTAATATAACGTGTACCGATTTCTATCGGATTCATAAACATGACAAATTTTAGAAAATATGGAAATTTATAAATCAACTAATTTCTTCAGTTTCGTAGTGGAATAAAAGTTGTAAAAGATCTGAGTATGACATTTTAATGATCGTTGTAAGAATGTGCTATCCAGTCATTTTGACTGCTTTGGTAGTTCTAGTGTTCACAAAGCCTCGGAGAACATTTTCGATAAGGAAAATGTTGTTCCAAATCATCTCAGGAACCCTTAGTTTCCGGGAGTCGAAGCTATTTTGGGACACCCTGTATACGAGTACGCCGCGAATTGAGAATTGAATTTGGAAGCGTGCCAGTGTTCCCGAAGGTCGGTCCCAAGTGAAAATGGTTGCAACCTGCCGGCAGACCTCCTTATTTTTCAGTCACATTTCCAACCGTATTTACTACTCACATCCTCTTCCTCTCCCTTTTCTTGTTTCTCCGAGGCGCCAGCAGCGCTCGGGTGTTAAACGAAAATCGGGCAAAATGCTCCCTGTTGTCTTGTTACCGAGTTACGTGCACCACGTGTCTTCCGATGAACAGCGAATCGAAATAACAGACTGTATTTTCACGACGTTTTTTCCGTTGGTAACGCGATTATAGTCGCTTTGAACTTTCCAGCGTGTGGTATCGATTCAAGAGAGGACACCGCTGATTTTATTTTAAGCTTCCAGAAGGGCAGCTGACCCACGCGAAATTACGGACAAAGTGATTTTCCATGGTGGAATCGAAAGAAGATGTGACGTTTGGGGCGCAGGTGGTGCACAGGTCTGTTACAAAACATGGAGATAGAGATTACACTTTCTTTGAGACATTAGAATTCCGTTTAAACGTACACGTAGAAGCTGTCGGAGGTTTTTTAAAGACTTTTGTGGAAGACCATTCAAGGACAACCAGGGACCTGACGGGGCTCCAGAAATTCTGTAAGGCTCGTTTAGGGCACCTTAGCGATCGAATATAAAAAAAACTGCAGCTCCATAGAACGATCAGTTGTTACATGGAGCTTGAACGCAGGCAATTACCACGTCACTTTAACGAGTTTCTGAAGGTTTCACCTGTTGCTTGTCGCGACCATGTCCGAGGTTTCCGATCGCGAAACGAAGAAAAATCGCGCGAGACCGTCCAACATGGATTCGCAAATCGACATCATATCTGCTCAGAGAGTAAGAAAAAGAGCAACGGTTTCGAGGGAGCACTGCACCGATTCGCCAGTAATCGATCGACGCCCCGGGGGAAAAAGTAGGTAATCCATGTCGTCTGTTTTTATTTCCGGCGCTCTAATTGAATTGGTTCGGTCGTTCTGCATCGACGGGGACGCTTTATAGTCGCATCGTTGAATTTTTAGAAAAGCACGATGGAACATCTTCGACATATTTTTCCTATTCGAACTCGCGTATGTACATACGTATTTATATCTGGATCGAGTCGGATTAATCTACGAAAATCCAAGGTTGGTTTATTGTTCAGAGAACAAAAAACAACAGTTGGAAACGATGATAGAAGTGAAGATTATAACATAGACTTTTCCGGACTAACTGATAGAAGTTTGAGTCCAGTAAAAGTTTGTTTGTCGTACTAAAGTTTGTTTAAAGTTCGACAGAAAATGAAAATCTCGGTAAACTTTATTAAAAATTTAACCGCACCGAATCGTAGACAATCGTGTGTACCACAGTTTCCCAGTCTTTCTTGGCTGACCGCCCCCTTTTCAAAGTTTTCTTTTGCTCAGCGACTCGTTGAGGTAAACTATCTTTATTCTCAAAATTTTCAAGTGTAGTTTCGCACGTAATCTTTGAATCTTAAAAAGTTAAGTTGGAAATAAAGAACGTAAACTAACTGGAACGGCCCCTTGGGTCTCCTCAACGCCCACTTTGGGAATCTATGGTGTATACGATACATGCATAAAATCCGCAGTCTGGTGATGATTATTCATCGTGTAGACACATCCGGTTCATCTTCCACTCCACGTAAAAGTTCAAGCTTTCGGGCAGCGAAACGCCAGGCCTGACTCAGCAATCTTTTTTCGCGGTTAATACATCTTCGTTACCATTCCGACAATGGTAATTCCTCGTCCTCCGCGGCGTCAGCGAATTTTCACACCTAACCGAAATGCATAACGCGTCTTCCCCCTCCATCTGCTGGACTTCGAGATAATTTTAATTAAAACGCAATTGTCCGCGGAGAAGCTTTAACCAAATGAGCCCGAGCACAACAGTTGCCTCGAGAAAGGCTAACCAAGTATTTCCATTTACGAGCGTGCCACGAATACCTCGGGAATATCGAAGCACACGGTCCCGTTCAATGCGATACGATGTTTCTTCGTTGGCTATTGTACGAACGAAAAAAGTCGATCGAACCAGATCGTACGGTGGGATTCCTTTGTTTCACGACCGAAACAATCGGAGAAATTCAGGTCATCGATGGATTTTCCGAATCTTCTATTTAGCAGCGATATCTTACTCTGAATCTCACCTTCCGTACGTGGTCTAATCAGAATACGTCTATAATTTGTAATAACAACGTAGCGTTCAGTAAACCATCGTGGCAGATCGAGTAATTAGGCAACCGACGAACAAGGATTTTTAATGCTGATTCTTCATTTTTATGCAGAGCTCTCGAAACTTCAAAGAATCTACCTATATATTCTTATCCTGGAGAATCGTCGATTTTGTAATTTAGAAAACTAATCGAATGAAAGACTTCGTGATTTCGTCATCACGGCTCTAAGCGCATCCAATAAACTATGATCTGCTTAGATTCTTCGAATCACCGACGTTCTTTGTTTCGTATCGGCGTGCACAATCCCGAAACACGATACTGAACCTCCCCCTATTCACCTGTCCGTCTTCCGCCGCTACAATAGATCACGTTGCCATTTTCCTGCTCATTCACGACGGCCGATGCGCTATCCATTCAGGGCCATCTAATTCCATTAACGGTCCCAGCAAATTTTGGCCGCTCAGACAGAGGGATTATCGAGAGATTTTCGGAGAATAACTCTCGGGGAATAACGTCAGTCTCGTCTTACCCCACTTTTCTCTGTAATCCCAATAATCTCCCAACAACAATAGTTCAGAATATCTTATCATATTTTCCCTCTAACCAGCTGACTGCAACTTCTTGGTATCTTGTACAAAAATTCTTTTTCATAAAACCAAGAATAAGTCATTTAATTAATCATTCGTCATTTCTTCATTAATTATTTTAAGTCCATTTAAAACATTTTTAAACACACTTTTTTTCTAAACGAATTGTTTTTCTGTTGTTTTGATGTCATTTAAAGAAATTTTGTACTGTCTAAGCCATAAAGTGGGTATCCACTGTAGTAGACAAATTCAGTTAGGTTAACCCTATGTTGTCCCTCCAGAGGGTACGCTCGACTGGAAAGGATTAATACCAATAATTTTCAAACAATAATAGCTTACAATATCTTATCATGTTTTTCTCTCCAATCCTAATAAACCTCTAAGAATACAATAATTCACAATAATCATTCCGTCGAGGTGGAGAAAACGCTCGAAGAATCGAACGGAAATATTGCACGAGACCCGATAAATCCGCAGGTTGTTATCGCTCGCGAGGGAAAATCCGCGAAGCCAGGATCTGTCGTCTCGTCTAGGTCGACGGAGTTAGCCAGCCAGCCAACGTATAAATCATAACGATTCAATCTCCCCGCGTGTTTGCGTAGCACGCGCCCCGAGAAATTGCGGATTTCAGGATTTGCGTGTGTCGCTGCCGGGGATTCCCGTCACGGATTGAACGCCACTGCGACGTCGACGAGGATGAAACGATAAACTGGCGGATGATGTTCTTAATTCGACGAGAACCGACTTCGTGATATGATCGCTCGCCTTTCGCCAGGCTGGGGAAGTTCTCGAAGATATTCCTTTTACGGATGAACTAAGGAACCCTTCCCTCTCTGTAGCCGAGGGGGTCGTCGATAAAAATGCAGCGAACCGAACACTTTGAAGCACGTCGGTGCGATTTATCGATCAGACGACGGGTTGCAAGGACGGGAACGTTACCCGCGTGACCGTGACGCTCGTAAAGCATCCCCATAAGCATCGAAGACACCCACGAGTTTGTTAGTTTTTAAGATTCGGATCGAAACTTCGTAGACTGACCAGGTCAGAATTATTATTAATTCAGGAAGCAGACACGAGAGCTGACGCGTGTATCGGTGAAACTTTGTTAGAATAGATTAATTTCTGTGTAAGCTGCTGATCGAACGTTAAGCCTTACGTTCCCACAGGTGTATGAAATAAGATATTGATATTATTCATTTAACACGTTGACTGCCACAGTGAAAAAGGTCGTTCGTAACCAGACACTTTATTTCGTTTTTTAAGTCATAGATAATCCAAAATGTATGCGTTTAGTCAATAGAGGTAAGTTGTCTTGTTTTAAATTATACTGTGATATTAATTTTACAGAAAAGTATTGTAATGGTATTTAAATAATCCAGCCTCTTTGCAATGTTTCAAATACGAATTATCTCGTAGTTGGCAGTCAACGTGTTAATACACACAAAAATAAAACAGAATAGTTTTTCGGTAATATTTAAATACTCTGGGAATGAAAGGGTAACGGCCCATCAATTATTCCCCATCGATCGTTCGGATACATCGCCGGAGGCGCAGCTCGAAGCGGTCAGCAGTGAAATTCATCGCGTCTGACCAACCCAGGCCGTTACTACTGCCGGGCGGCCGTATCCTTGTTTCGCCGTAGTAACAAGTTATCCAGGAACCGATTGCGGTCACGGATGAAAAATTAAATCACAGATACAGGATAGAATGGCAATGGATAGTAACGCGTGCTCCAGTCCATCCAATATTTGTACGTGGAAAACCCAACAGTAATTACGCGGCACATTAACGATGCTCGACGTTGAATTTACAAATACACACACACGGTTGATAAACTATTAACGATCGTATTTGAATTTTCGGTGGGTCGAGTCGATCGGAAGCAAGCTCCAGGCCTTCGTCCACAGAATCACTCTACGAAGGGGTTTTCTCCGTGGAATTCTAAAGTTCCACGGGAATTCCAATATCAGTCAAGAACGCTGTCTCGATTACACAGCGACATAAGATTACGAACATGCACGCGACTCGGTGCTCGTAACCGTGAAACGTGTACGTAATTACCAGCACACACACATTAGAAGCGGAGCTTTTTATAAACGACCTTTTTTTTTCACTCCCCTCGTACGCGGCTCCCGGAGGTCGCGGAAGGCGTAGGCGCTGCCATAGGAGAAGAAAATGTTCCGTTAAAGTGTTGCACGCGAGTCCGCGTGCCTTTACTCCCACTGGGGCTCCCCCGTATCAAGCATTAGTTTATTAGAAGAATTTCCCGGTACTCAGTGTGTGAATTTCCTTAACGCCGTCAGCCCTTAATAACGGTGCACCTAACGAACGAGGATATTCTTAATTCCCGAGAAATTTTTCTTAATTTCGCGAATAAAACTGCCGCAGGTCTCCACCCTTTCCGACGGTCATTTCCAGCAGTTTTTTTCTTCCGGCATTTTTCAGAAGATTGGAATCAGGATTAAAATTGCGTGCAGTCTATTTTCGTTACGTGGTGGAATTTTCTCGAAGGAATACTGAGAGGACTCGAAATAATTGTTCGTTCCAAATGACAGGAATGATCTGAATACACTTACAAGGGATGGCACGGAAATGTTCCCTTCCGATTTTTATGAAACTTCGTATGTCTGTTATACAGTCAAAAATAAGGGATACGTATTTTTTTGTATCGGCTGAGACGCGAGTTTAAGGAGTGAAACCACCCCTCAAATGTTCGATCCGACATTTTTTTATTATAAACAAATTATATTTTGGACAATTTCTTAGCACCATATTATTCTACGTAAAAAACCGCAAACCTCGTCCATTAGAAGTTTTCATGTATTTCCTCTGGTTTTCGAGATAGTAATTTCACGTCGAAATTTCAGCCGATAAAAAAAATACGTATCCCTTATTTTTGACTGCTTAACAGACATACGAAGTTTCATAAAAATCGGAGGGGGACACTTCCGTGCCTTCCCTTGTTAGTGGTAGTTATTCTAATGAGACAGTAAACCCAAAAGGCGAATACCTCGATGTATATCGTTCCTTTTAAGTATAATTGAACCAGGTGATCCCCATAGTGCATCCATGGTCGCAACAAATGGGTGAATTCCAGGTGAATTTCGAACGACGCGAAAACGTATCTGGCGCACGTAGCCGGTATATCGAAGGGGACAAAAAGGGGAAAAGGTCCTTCTGGGTTCGTGTACCAACCTAATTCCCATTCGATCCACGCCGGTCGCAAAGGAGATTCTATCGATACTCGCTTATAGGGGGAGATAAAAAATAAAAGTCGACGGAATGTGCGATAGCTAGTTCCAGGACCAGAGAAAGGGCGCCTAGACAGTGAATTCGTATTAATTTATTACATTATTTTTTTCGTACCAATTTAGAATAGAATTTTTATACCACTTGTCACATGCTGAGTATTTTTCTTTCACATTATCCCGAACGAACATGCTACTCAATCTTCGTTACATTCGCAGTTTTACGCTCGATAAATGATATTCCCGTCTAGAATGACTGAATAACCATCCAGTCCCGTTTTCATGCGAATAAAATTATTGTCTCGGTTTCCCTGTACGCCAGCGCGTAATTAAATTTTGTTTATTCCACGGTCGCTGATTAACGTTCGCTCGTCCTTGCGTCGCGCAGCATTTCCCGGGCAACTTTTCCCGCAAATTAATATCATCCGCCCGTTGCGTCGGACGGTCCCACCACCGCCATTACCGACCGCACAGTTGTCTTAATAGTTTGTCGGACGAGGAAGGGATTAAATTAGATTCATACGCTTCTTTTATGCAATGCCCGTGTAGTGAAAAGGTTAAACGTGTTCTATCGAACCGAGCCAGAAAACACTATGAAATACCGTGGGGTCACTGTCGCCTGTTTACCCGCCTCTGCCCCGTGTAAACATCCCAAGAATTTATTATCCGACATTTATGCTCCGTCCGTGCATCAGATTTTAAACGGTCCCTGGTGGTATACAGGGTGGATCAGGAAACCTGATCAGTTTAGATTATTCTACAGCTAGCTGCTCGATCGAAACTTCTTTGCGCTGGTATAACATTATTCAAAGATAGCTTATAAACTGATTGTACCACATTTTTTGTCAACCCTTTTTTTCCCAGAGTTTGCAAGGTAACCTTCAGATTTTTTTTACGGATAAACCTGTAATTTCTTTTACGCCCACGTTGTTACGCATCGTAACAAATAATTTTTTTTCTGCAAAACAAAAGAAGCATTAAGAAAATATCATTTACTAGACTTAAGAAATATGAATTCATTACTCTATCTGTAAGTAGCAAAATGTAAGCTAGTTATTTGCATAATCTCTTCACACATATATCTTTGTACATCTGTTACTTGTGTAATGTTTCGTAATTCAATGAACTTCTTGATCTGTCAAAAAAAAGTTTCAGTAAATTAATCTGAATTGATCACGTTTCGCAGTCCACCCCGTATACGCTGTCGAATCCGACCTCAGCGGAGAATTTCCAGTTTCCCCCGATTGAAATCCATTGCGAGTGGAGTGTGCTTTCTGTTTTCGGTATTCTATTCGGTCCTCGACCCTCACCTCCCCTCGGTGAACACCTACGTATCTTAATCCCATCATTTTTTCTCCGTTCCAACGATCTATTCCGTATCCGTCAAAGAACACACGATCAATCGCGAGTCTCCCCACCACACACACTGGTTAATCCCTGATAAAACGAAGCGTATAGGTGGACCCCACCACCACGAGTCCTCCAGCAGCTGGAGAATTTCGTGGCACGATTACGATACCGCGAAAATTTATCGTTTCATCCCCACCCTTAGAAAAACCCCTCGAAGATGACGTTGTTCGTCCGCCCATTCGTTTGTCGTTTCTAAGCCCAGCTTAGCCGTGTGTCTCCGGAGGGACGTGGGATCATCCGGGGACAAGACAGTACCCAACGACGACGAGGATCAAGGGAAAGGGGAGCATCGTGTTTTTCCTCTAGTCTACGCGTTGATCTCTCGATTTACGTTGCCTGGGAAATGGTCCACGTGGTTTCGGGAACGGATTCAATTAAGCAGCGTGGCTCCCTTCGAATCATCGATTAAGCGGCCTCTTGTCCTTTCCCATCTCCTCGTACAAGGAATACAGTAAATCATCGATGAGTATTCGAAGGCTCCTCGGTACTAACAAGGGTAGGACCCCAACTGTCCGACTTCGATTTCACCAGGGTTTTGTAAGATGATAGTGCCCAGGATCCTAATGGTATATGTGGTTACAGGACCTTCAATTTACCAGTCAAACAACCTTCTACTTCGGTAAGTTCGACTTACATTCATAGTACATGTTAAAGGAGCGTACCTTTAGTCGTTTTTACCTTCAAAATTATCACGTATCATTAGGAACCTTGTATACTATCATCTTAAAAAGCCCCGTCGAAATCGAAGTGATACAGTTCGGCTCCTTCCCTTGTCAGTGGCGAGGAGCCTTTGAACACTCATCGATGATTTACTGTACTCTTACGATCGAACGACGGGGTATAATATAAGTTATTCGAGGTCGTCCCCTTGCCTGGTGGTTCCTTCCGCGTTCTCCTCCACGATTCCGTCGGAATGTACCGACAGAAGGGAGAGCTTTTCGACGACTACATATCACAGTCCTCCCGACGAATGGACAGACGGAAAAGGGAGTCTTGAAATTAATTTTCTCAGCAAGGAAGACTCGCGATTACGGAACGCGAGGAACGCTAAATCGTCGCCAGACCTACACCCCAGTGTGTACACGAGAGGATATACACGTTATACTTCGCTTTGAAAGCTCCGCGACCCGCGAAACCGGCGGCCCGCTTTCATAGCGACGAATTATTCGTCATAAACATTTCACGGTGAATAAATTGGAATCGATGCGTTTCACGGTAACCAACGCCGGAATTACCGTCCTCGAAACATGGATCGCGTTATTTCAAGCTAACTGGTGGTCAGATTGTTACTTTACTCTATGTCTCGTTTGATTCGTCTGTAATCGACGGTGTAGCTATATCACCTGACGACAGATCAATGTAACATGTTAATGCTGGCACTTTTTAATTACCTTAACTGTATCCCCGTTATTTAGATGTCAGAAAAGTTTATCCACAAGAATTTGTTGGTATTGAAACATTTTTGTATATACCGCACTTTTTGTGTATCGTATGTATTCCATCCGTAGTGATGGCGTGAATTGCTACTTGCGAATCACAGATAATCAGTGATTCGTTCTCGTTTGTTTCCAATCACGGTGATTTTTCACAGTGCTTCGTGATTTTTTATGATCGTTTCTGATCAGTGGAGAACATAGGAACAGTTCTTTACATATTTTATATTAACGACGTCGAATAAAAAATGCGCGTCAGTAAGTAACGGAATGGATAAATTAACGATTATAAATAATAATCTGTATGTCATCTAACAAATCATTCTCTTAGAATCTCTTACTTTTCTACGAATCTTTCAAAGTACAACAAATCAATATTTAAAATGTCTTTTTTTAAAGTTCAAAAATTACGATCATAGTCAGCAAATTCACCGAAGATAAAAAAAATTACGGTCGTGAACGATGTTACAGCACTGTGATAAATCGCTGTTAGTGATTTTGCCTTCTCTATTGCTCGGCGACAGAATGGGGTGCGCGCACGTGTGTGCGTGAGGAATACGTGTGATCGAGGGGTGTTCCTAAGATGCAATAAAGTATCTTACATGAAACGAATGTCTACCCTTACTACGTTCTACGACCGCGAAATAGTGAAATCCGACAGAATGACAGTTGTGACTGTATAGAGACAATCGTCGCGTGAAATCCACGTATAGTACGAAGAACCGACCGATTACCGGCTGTTAAGGGAGCCGAGGCGACGAGGGTACCACGAGGGCTCGATTACACCGGTGCCAATTGAAAGATTGCGGCTGATTGGTCGACCGTTCAGCCCGACCGGAAGTCATCCAGTGTCAATGGCCAGGCGTCGTCGGTTCGTCGCGGTCTGCGTTTCTATCTCTTTCTCTCTTCCCCTTCACGACTTCCGTTCTCGATTCGATTTAGGTAAACGTTGGAGTTTAAGGTGGACCGTTCTCGATGTACATCACAACGGTCTGATGTAGTATATGCGTGCCTTGTCGGCCGGAATAATGATGCACTATCCTCTCTTTTCCCGATAAAAAGAACACGAAGAATCTATAGAGTATATCGTAACACAGTCTGGCTCTGTTTATCATGGATACATTTTATCGGAGGAAGTCCCGTGCATTCGTTTTCCCAGGACGAAAGAAAAAAACACGGTGAACAAGTAGCTTTTATCTCCGATAGAGATACGACCAGTTTCCAGGTTCGATCGTATATCGATTCCGGACAGTGCTCGAGAGGTTCGAAAGTTGTTAACAAGAAACATTTTCCTTCTTATTATTATTAACATTAAATATTTCATAAACTAATGGCCATATGCGACTGAAACAAATTATCATTGATTTTGGTATTTCAAGCTTTATCACTGTGTTAAATCTCATTAAAAAATATCAGGGTTACACCCGAAGACCTCTACTTGCCAGTGCCGAGGAACCTTCGAACACTCATCGAGGATTTACTGTAGTATCCGTTATCATTAATGGAGTGAATTTCTAATTCATCGAGTCTAACGTAAATTTAGGGGCTATAAAGTTCCCGACGGCGAAGCTCCTCGCGGGTATGAAACAGCAGGGTTATACGCGCGATAAATCAGCCCCGAGCCAACTGAAAATTCTAGTGTTCGCCGTCCTGAGACGAAAATGAATCATGCGATTTCGTTAATTGCCGGCCCTACCAACGACACGGAATATCTACGTAGTTATTATACGGCGGCTATTTCGTTGCCTCCGATCGGCGATCATCCGCACAAATCACTTTTAACGTTTCGTACGTTTAAGATGATTTATGCCTTCCCGTCCGAAATGTTCCCTCTTTTACGAGACGTACTCGTTACGCGAAACAAACGAAATCGGTTGGACCTAATAGAGGAATCGACGCCCACGTTGGCGAACGTAACGCACGCGATTATGCCGTCACGCCTGACGCGTTTGTTAACGGCAGTTATCCTCTAATTAGTGGCCCAGTTAATCGAGAACAATAATGTGATTCGTGTAACGAACGGTCGGTGCAAGAAGATCCCTCGCCTATTAAATTCGCCACGGGGCGATCGATAAAGGGCAGTAAACTCGCCGGCCAGCAGCGATCAACCATGCAGTGAAATGCATAAAACGAACGGTAATGTGATTGACACCGTTGCGGTTTATTGTCAGTGATAAAAATTGTGATGATAACCAACGAGTTCACTAGCTTTGTGCAGTTGATTCTTGTTACGCGTGTCATGACTCTGTTACTCTGGCAGCGAGTCGACTTGTGATCCAAGTACAGTAAATTCTCGATGAATGTTCGAAGACTCCTCCAGCCAAGTACCAAACATCATTGGCTTCAAAATGCTATCATTGTATTAAACCTGATTCAAAAGTCAGCGTTACACCTGGGAACCTTTTCTTTTCAGTGATATTTTGGAACCTTCCAACACTCATCGAGAATTTACCGTACGGTGAAAATTAATTCCGTGTAGTCGACACTTCACTGTACCAAGGAAAATCAACAGCAAAATAACATCGACACTTTCGATCATGTTAGAAGAAAATAAATTGTTCTCGGGGAAAAGCGGTGGCTGCTGAAATAATAATCGATAGGTTCCACGGGTACGAAACGGTTCGAGGAGTTATTTATACATATCGGAGAATGTACCGAGCATAATACCCCGTCACCGTGGGCCTCGATATAATATTCTTCGGAACATGCCCGCGAAATCCGGCTGGAAATTATTAATAGTCCGAGAAACTACCGGCCGAGTCGCATAAATTTCCCATGAACGAAAATTTCTATTCCCTTGTTCGACGGTGTGTGTATGTGTGCCCCGGCCCCGTTGCATCCCAGGCTGTGTCATGGTTTATCGGTTGTCGAACGGTGGACCTTGTAGGCTTCGGACACACGAGCGAACGAAGCATCGAGGCCAGCTAATCTTGCTGTTTTCACCTCTGCGGAAAATTCACCCAGAGAGCCAACGTGCACTTCTAAGCAAAAGTCTACAAGCTTCAGAATTTCGTTTGCCCAGAAACTTCATATAAATGATCCAAAAGAAAACAAATCTTCACGGTTGGATCACAATTTTCTTCTCGATTTTCAGGTGAAAAAGCAACCTGGCCCAAGAGTATCCAATATAACATCATTTTGATCCAATGAAGAGTGGGCTAATATTCTATCATTACTATATTCTTATTATCAGAGGTAAATCGTTTCATTATGTACCTATAAAATCTCTCAGAATTCCATCCACAGTGGTGCGGTGTAATGAAACTTTTGCAACGGGCCCAGAATGGCTCTGCACTTGCTCCACGATGTGTCCCGTCTGCGCCGTTCGCCTCACAGAGGGGTTAAGACACTCTTAACCCGATTGCCCTTCTCCCGGGGATATTAGCCTGATCCTACCCCTAATGGGAACCACGAAAACGTTTCTCCCCGACGACCTTTTCGTTATCAATGCTATCGTCGCGAAAAATCTGACGTCCAACGGTGGCGAAGCACTCCGCGGTATGAAGCACGTAAAACCGACATCCCCTTTTAAAGCGCCCTCGTCCTCTTCGTCTGGCGATTTACTCTCGGTCCTGATTGGCTTTCGTTTTCGTTCCCCATCCCATTTTTCTGGTGTCGATAGAAACCGTGGCCATGCTCTGCATAATGCAACGTGAAACCAACCGGCAGGAATTCGATTATACTGGAAATTTTTCAACGGCGGAATAATCTCGCCTGAGAAAACGATATTTCGACGGGCAACGCGTGGTGGCTGGTCTCTTGGGAGCAACACAATCGATTCAAGAAAAGTAACCAACAGCTAAATTTATAGCAGGAATTACACGTGTTTATTGCTTTACGTAATGTACAGTAGGGTGGAAAGTGTGATTTACAATAGAACGAGGGGGTAAGATTTAGGAGTGGAGTTAAAGGATTGGAAGGAAGTCGAGGAGTTATAATAGGAAGTGGACCAACGGGGAAAATTAAGCTATCCATCTTTAATACGAAGGAACGGGAACTATCGAGAGAACGGATTTCACAGTCGAAGGGTGAACGACACGCGAACGGTTCAAAAGCACCCTTCGACGTTTCACGTGATCCGCTAACCGGGTAACAATCACGCGAGGGAAACGAGCCTCGGTGGCTTCGTGGGAGAACCAGTGAATATATGTGTCTCGACAAAAAAACAAAAAAAAACAGATTATCAAAAAACACGAGAAAAAGGATAGAAAGCTTCATTTAAACGTTACCTGACGTCCAAATCCAGTGGACCGTGTTCAGCTCTCGTTGTCTCCGGGTTGGATGGTGGTGTACCTCCGGCTGGAGTGTCAGATTTATTGTTCCGCCCAGGGGTTCAATTAAGGACGCACAATTAAACCGGAAAATAATTCAGTCCCCTGGCTAATCGCCGGGCTTAGATCCGTTGGATTATATGTACGTTCTCCGATTCAGAGAAAGGTATTTACTTAGCACAGAAGAGCGAACGCTACCAAACACTGCAGTCACCGTAACGATTGATGGATCCACGATTAACACGCGAAACCTACCGCGAACAACCGGCCGTTGTGCGTGCTTTTCCCCATGGTCGATAATTCCATGGTCGAAATAACGGGGCGAACGAAAGGGGACCGAATATCGCGACGTCACGTCGATCGAAACCGCGCGATACGCGTGCGGGATGGATATCCTTTTGCGTTCGTTCCGTGTGGTACTTGGAGGATCGATCACTCCGTGACGAACGGTACCACGGTCCTTTCACCTCTTTCCTTGGTCTCCGCGATCTCCCGTCGTGTTCCCCTCGATTCTCCCCGCGTGTCTTCTTCCTGGGACCTCGGTGCGTCGCGAACGGTTCGTCCCCCTTTGAACAACGTCGAAACATTACGCTACCCCCTGGTAAAGAGTCCGCGGATTATCCGTCGACGAGATTCAGCCTGGAAATACGAAACGCTCGTGTGTATCTACTATCGAGAGCGACGCTGCTTACTTCCGCGACGTCGAACAGCATCTCGATGATAATCGACGGGAACGTCTTCGAGGAAGCGATATATATGTATATATGCCTCGAAGCAAAGATTCCTCAGGGTAAATAGGATTCTTCGATGGGTCCACGGTTTTTTACGTTTACCCTGGAAGAGTCGTAGAGTCGAGGAAGTAATTTGAATTTCGAGGGTAGATCGAGATTTTCGTTCGTAAAAGGGTTAATTGGAATTCGCGTATTTTCGTTAGGAGAACTTAAATTCTACCGTGTCTCTGGTAATTTACTTTTCGGAAGGAAGTCCATAGGAAGAATATTCGATCTATTTATCGGTTCCCAGCCACCTGGGACAAACCATCCGTCTGTGCCTTCGAACGGAAGTCCCTGGCGATAAGAAGGCGATGGAAATTTTAATTGACGGCACGATTGACGAATTACACGGTGACGGATGTTATTCACGAAATTTCAGGTGTTTCTTTAAGAAACTAGATGTACTTGGAAATGTTGAACACCTATGCGAAACCGTTAATTCCTTCGAGGAGGCAACTTCGAGTATACAAGCGGTTCACCACCGACCGGCTCGTTGGCGATTAATCCTTAATGAACAGATGCGCCGCGGATACGCTCGAACCACCCTACCTTACCACCCCACTCGACTAAAGACGAACTTCTGGCACGAAACGCGGCGGGAATTAATCTCGACGCGGAGAAAGCCAGCGTCGAGGTGTGTGCGACTGGGATGCTGCACCGGGTGCCTCGAAGGTTGGCCCGATCTTAAGAGGTCGCCCGCTAATTAACGTAATCACGATTCGATCGGTTTAGCCGCGATTAACGGGGAAACGTTAACTGCCGTCCGTGGTGTACGTTTCAAGGCCGGTGCACATCGTACTCATTCTTGATTCACCGCGAAGAATTCGGAACACTTAACAATCCTGCGGTAGATCCTTCTACAATAAACAATTCTCACCAGCTTCCTTCGACCCAGGTGGACCCTTCTACGAACGAACAATTCTCGCCTGTATCCTCCGACAGTAGCTCGATTTTCACGATTCCCCCGGAAGTGACTGGTAAAATATCCGAATAGGTGTTCCAGAATAAATGATCCTAGGTAAAGCAGACTCTCCCAAGACGTTCATCGAGCCATAATCACAAAGATTCCTCAGTGTATCAACCGATAGAATCGTTAACACTTCGTGACGCATCGCTGGGGCACGCGCCGCTTCCGGTCGCATCACTCCCGAGGTTTCCCGGTCCTCGAACCAGTACGCGCCGCCAGAACCACCGCGAAATCTCGCTGAATCTCGTCGGGATCATCCACGGTATATCGTCGTCCGTTTCCTTTGGGACATGGACGAACCTTAGGGAATCATATCTCTTGTAGGAGAGGGTGGGTTCGTGTTTTCTTTTTTTTTTCTACCAGATTTCCACACAACGTACACGGCCACACGATCGGCTACTGGATGAGCCCGCGCAATTGACACCGGAACCACAACGTGAACGGAGAAAAATGAACGTGGCTAGGAATGAGATAGATAGATAGAGAAAGTGTGAAAAAGATAGAGGAGCCTGGAACTCGCGCGACTCCGGTCCTCGAGGACGACCCGATCCGGGACGGTGTTTCGCGGTTTGAAGAGGAGCGACTGGTGCCGCCGCGTGGCCTCAAACCTCTCGGTCCTCTTTTGGCGCGTGCGCTCCGCATTCAGCGGCACCCTCACCGCGACGCCCTTCCGATGCTCACGCACTTATATTCGTCTCTCTGCCCTCGGTGTGTACGTACGTATGGGTGGTGGATCGGTGTTTGCAGCTGCGGCTTGCACACACCGTAACCACCTCCCGATTGTTTGCCCTTTTTCATGTTCCGCCAAGCCATAGGCCCGGGCTGATCATCTGTGCGTGTGTGTAGACCAGCGAAATTGGGCTCGAATGATTTTTATTGGGGCTTAAGCGGACCACCATTTGTCGTAGGAATTATCGTACAACCTGGATCGTCTGAACGACAGTTGCAACGTTTGTGTTCGTAGAACTTGTAGACTAACTATCTATGCAAAACAAATGGTGCAGTCTGTGGGAGCCTGACAGAATTTTATTCGAATAATATGTAGTGAAAAGCAGCAATATCTGTGATCGTAATCCGAACGTTTCAACAGTTAATGATACGAAACAATTGTTTGTCAAGGAAAATTGGAATTTCCACGTTTATTTAATTTTTTTTTTCAATTTTATTCGTTATTCGAAACTTTTATTTAGGTAATGAATTTGCCCATCTCTGATGGGAGCTTTAGAGACCCGTTCTAGAGGTTTTTACGTAGAATGCAACCGGTAGCTGGACAGATAAAATCTAATCCTCAACAATTTCGCCATTCATCCACGGTTTCCGCTGGATGTCATTTTCACCCCGTAAGATCGAACATTGGCGTCGCGTCGGGAATTCCTTTCCGATTCATTAAAGGTGAACGCCGCCGCTTTAATGCCCCCACGCAACCCTCCTCCAAACCCCTAATCGTTCCCTGTAAATTCCTGCCTTTATGGCGCGTGTATATTCTAACGACCTGAAACGGTTTGTTACCGTCACTTTAGTTTAGAAGTGGAAATGTTCCGATGCAATCGGTATTTCATCGATTCTCGGGAATTTTATTCACGAGTCAATATTCAATATTTAACGCCCACATATTTTTTTCTCTCTCCAAAACGTAGGTGAGATCGAAATTAGAAGCAACCGGGATCCAAGAAACCCAAGTAGACGTCAATATTACAGTGAATATTCAGCGACCACATATTCTTCTTCCAAAACAGAGGTAAGATTGAAATCAGAAGCACCTGGGGTCCAAGGAAACCAAATTAGTGTCGATACTGCAATGAATATTCAATATTCAACATCCACATATTTTTCTCTCTCTCCAAAACGTAGGTGAGATCGAAATTAGAAGCAACCGGGATCCAAGAAACCCAAGTAGACTTCAATATTACAGTGAATATTCAACAACCACATATTCTTCTTCCAAAACAGAGGTAAGATTGAAATTAGCAGCACCTGGGGTCCAAGGAACCCAAATTAATGTCGATACTGCAATGAATATTCAATATTCAACATCCACATATTTTTCTCTCTCTCCAAAACGTAGGTGAGATCGAAATTAGAAGCAACCGGGATCCAAGAAACCCAAGTAGACGTCAATATTACAGTGAATATTCAGCGACCACATATTCTTCTTCCAAAACAGAGGTAAGATTGAAATTAGAAGCACCTGGGGTCAAAGGAACCCACGTTGGTGACGATACTGCAATGAATATTCAATATTCAACATCCACATTTTTTTCTCTCCAAAACGTAGGTAAGCTCGGAATTGAAAGCAATGAGGTCCAAGGAACCAAAGTATGTAGGTATGAATATCGCGATATGTTCGAAATACGGGGGTAGTTGAAGTTCTCTTGGTATGTTTGTATAGAGCCTGACCCACGAAAGCACGCAACATATGCAAATTTAGAAGTACGTCTTATAAAGTATGCGCGGTCACCGCAGAGCAGTTCGGCCCAGTTCTGGACTATGCTCCGTGAGTCGATAAGACGGTCCTCTTTCTCTCCTTCCGGTTGATGAATGGGACACCCCCACGAATCGGAGGCGTCGTTAGGGTGGCTCCCAGCGACCACGGGATGAATGGTAAAAGATGACGGAGCTCCTCTTGGTAATTAATTCTGGCGTTCGTTAACGGGCAGCGAAGCAACATCGACGGAAAATGTTGTTTATCGAGCCCTATTCCTCGGGGGTGATCCTTGTCCGTTTTACCCTGGCAATAAAAAGAAGAGGATGGACGGCACGGAAAGTTCAGCCGTTTCACCAATTTCACCCTCATCCCCATGATGGTACATGCGCGTTCTTCAAACGTTCCCGTCGTGCAATTATCATCCGCCCACTATTTTACGATACCCGTTACGACGGTTTTACGTCACCGTTATCCCTTATCGCAGCTATTTGCCTCGTTAGAAGTTTCCCTGCCCTCACTCCTTGAAAGAAGGAATTTATTACGTGCATCGGTGGATGGGACATCGAATCCTTCTCGTTAACGCTTCATCGGACCCATTTATCGTTGTTAACGAATCCTTAAACGCACGAGGAACGACGCGAGCCAAGCATCGTTCCGCTCGTCGGACAATTAAACGCGTACGCGGGATTAATGGCGGTCAGAAGTACGATTATTCATTACTTCCGATCGCACGCTTTATCTTCCGTTTCCGGAGCTGCGAGTTAATGTCTTTTCTGCACGTCGGCTCACGGTGAACGTTGGAAATTGAACAACAATCGTTTGTCTTCGCAACGCGATAAATCGCTACGACTATCTGGACTGTTTTCACGCTCAGCCAATTTTCTCTTAAAATTGAAAGAAAATGTTAAAAACCAATTCTATTAATTTAATACTTTGAAAGCCTTCAGTGGCATTATTTCATTCGTTGCCATTTGGCACTTTGTTTGTCACAAAGTTCTTATACCTAATAACACCCATTTATTTTACTTTTGATCAGTGAACCCTCCTGAAATATCTTGAAAGAAATTAGAATTCTGTAGGTTCTTATTGCATTCCTAACAATGCTCGACACTTCAAGTCCAGCGAATTAAAGAAACTAAGGCCTAATAATATGTCTTGCATCGTCAGGCACGTGAAAAAATTTCTGTCATATCACCCATAAAAAACCAGAAGTATTATATACTCACAGCTATGAAAAAATACACGATACTAATCTTTTATTGTCCAATTTACAGTGGGAACGAAAGGGTTAAGTGTGTGTGTATTTCGGGAGTCTCTTTTCTGCGTCTTGGTTTCCATCCCCTATGGAGCAACCCTATTGCTCCGATTGCTGCGGCGTCGATTCTGTTACATCGTTCTCGCATTCCTGTGATTCCTCACAGTCGCCACCGTAACACTTCGGTAGCTTTATCTCCGTGTCCTTACGCGCCCCGGTGCACGGCACTCTCTCCTCTGTTTCGCAGTACGTTGAACCGCCTGACGAGAAAAAAGAATTTTCAAAATCGTTACGAAGCGTGTCGGATTTATCCACGGCGGTTCGGCGGCGCCCGAAGGAAACGGTAAATCAATTCCAAGCCGTTAACGCGCTGGCAACTTTTCGCTTAATTAACACCACGTAAATTCGCGTAATCCCCTTAGCTCGACCGATAACGCGCGAACGGGTTGTTAGGAATCTCATTTAGATTATGGTCCCCTTACTGGTAACAGCAGATTTTTTTTTTTTTCGAGAATTCGTTACTCTGTATTGTTTCCATGACAAGCTTAATTTTAATCCTGGACACAGGAAGTTTTGAAACCCACGAAATTTAAGACCAGGACATAAACTCCTCAATTAGGACCGTTATCGAAGGTTCCCTTGTTTTCGGTTCACGATCAGGGGTCAGGGGGCATTTGTAGCGAGATGTTTCGCCATTTACCGGCCATTCCCATGGGAGGGCCCATCGTCCGGGGCTGTCCGCAACCGTACAGATCCTCGTATCTATGGCCAACAGGCGGTCTTTGGGTCGGTTGTTCTAGGACGGGTGGTTCGGTCGAACAGCAGCCAGCTCGGCTGCAACAGCCCCCTCCGCAACAGTCTCGAGTCCATGAACAGCAACCGTTGTCACTGGCACCGGGGCCAATCCTGTCGTAAATACCGAAAGCTTTCGTTATGAGGGCGGAAGTTTCGCGTTCGTGAAGCCTGGAGGAATTTCTACGGCCGTTCCCCCGGTGAACTTCTCTCCTAGAGGGGGGAATATCGAGGGGGAACACCGTAAAGAAAAGTCTCACAGTCCGCCGGCGTATGCTGGTCCTTGGCCGTACGCTGGGTAAGGGCTCGCGTTCATCGGAGCTTGAGGCGGATAATAGGCGGGTGTCGGAGGCCGTTCCAACAACGGTTTGTAGGTGCTGAAAGGGGCGAATATATCGCACAATTAAGCGGATACTCGTCGACGATTAAACGGAGCAACAGGGAAGACGTACCTGCAGTGATCGCACATGGTACTTGGAAATTTGTATGGAAATATTAATGGTAATTAGACACTGAAGATTTAGGAATTAAAGTGTGAATTGAATCGAGGAATTGTAATTGATTGTTTGGTGACTAGGTTCATTGTGCACGTGCAGCAAGAAGTTAGCCAGATATTATTATCGGTACGAACGTGTGTGCAATAGATTGCCCGATGTTTTCCAGCCCTGTCGAGACGTGTAATAAGATTCGGATAGAAAATCAACGATTCAACCGTTACGGAGGGAAAAAGGGTATGTTTATTGAGACGCCGGAATTACATCGATCGGAAGGAGATATTGAATTTTTATTGGAAAGAAACGGGACGGTGGTGCCGGACGGTTCCGTGGGACTTTATTTCCTGTCTGCGCAACATCTCGACTGTGGCTCCGGTTCCTTCGACTTCCCTTTATCCTTGCAGCAACCGGACATGCAGCAGCCACCGGCCGCCTCCCTCGCTCTGGAACAAAAAACAAAACCAACATCGATCTTGCATTTCCAATTTTCCCCGCGGGATTGTCGCGCGGAATTTTCGTTGTTTTAAAAAAAAAAGTCAACGGCATCCTCCAGTAATACCCCCTAAACGACCCTCGATGCTTCGGATTTCGAGGAACGATTTACCGTCCGCGCAGGGAATCGTATTTTCGTGTGGCAAAAAGTACATCGTGTTTTCCATTTTCTCGCGTCGGAACGTCTACGGTTCTCGTTGGAATTAGCAACCCCGTATGGCCTGCCGGAGCACTCGTACCCGTTTAACGCTGGTAATATGTTCACCGGTCTGGTGTACACAGCCCCCAAGTGTACCGAAGGCCAGCCCTTCTTTAAAAAGCTTCCAAACGGAGGGTAACTCGGTAGGGGGGATTACTTCCCGGGGGCGCAACAATGTTTCGTTTCCTGGGGTGCACCGCCGCCAGTGCAACATCCTCCTTCCACCTGCGATCCAGAACAGCACTTGGAACCGCAACATCCTCCGACTGTCTTTTTCTCTCTGCACAGTCAGTCGAGTTACTCGATTAACCCCCAATGCACCAGCAAGCTGTCGCGACAGATTACAGGAGTGATTTGGAACTGGGTTGCACAACACGTTCGTTCGTTTCCGCCCCCATTTCGCGACGAATAGTCCCGTCGTGCAGTACTGATTCGAGGTAGAATAATACCGTGGTAGATACTATCGATATAATTGCTAGTGCACGGATGAACCCCATAATCCCCGTGTTCCTATACTTCTCTGGCGGCCATACAGGTTTTTATCGAAGAGAACCTTCCTCGTTCGAAATAACGGGCCATGGTTAATCGTGTGATCCCGTTCGTTTTCGAAGGAGCAAAGCACTTATTTTCAATGCGATGAAGGAAAAGAAAAGAAACGTGGAGTTCGTACTTCTTCGAGCAACATCCGCCGAAGTCCTTATCCTTGGACTCCCCGTTCTTCTTCTCGCCGCTGTAAATCCAAGAAGGCTTTTATTATCCAAGACACTGAAGCTTCTAAAGAGAACGTTGTCGCAACTTCCACGGAAGCGTTTCGCGACCGAAAAAGAATCTATCGAATTCACACTCACTGTTCGCATTTGCACGTCACCTGGCCCGAGTATCCCTTCTGGGTGGTGACTTTTCTGCAACCCAGAGAAATGATTCGGTTAAGTTTGATCTACTCGATTTTCACCGATTCATTCATACTCACGAGCAATGATCGCACATGATGATTCCCTGTTGTCGAGCTAACGGCTAAGAGGATCTTGAAATTATCAAATTTGTCGGAAATTATCGCGGAAAATTTTGAAGGTTCGCCGAAACACGTTCAATGGGGTTCGTTATAGACGGAACAAACGTACGATGCTTCTCCTCGTTCATTTGTTTCTTGCCGCCGGCAGTTTTTTTCCCCGTATCGCTCGATTCTTTCTGGCAAATGCGAATCGAACGATACGCGGAAATTTTATTCAGGTCGATTCAAGCAAAATTGAATAAATGTCTAGAAGACGGATTTATATCATCTTCTGAAAAATTGATATCTGCCAGTGTCATAAACAATGATTTTTATACCCAATTTTGTGTTTACAGTTAATACATTATTTTCTCATTAGTGGATTATTATTTAATTTAATTTTATTTTATTTGATTTAAAACGTTACGGCACACTAATACAATAATCATCAAATGAGGTATAATGAGATATAACAATTATAAAAATAGAATTCAGATAGATATACAAATACATTGGTACTTAACCTAATAATGATAATAACTATGTTACCCTATCATAGAGGACACTGTGTAATTCAGGCCTAAATTTATTTATGTTAGGCGCGAAAATGTCAATTTTGTCAAAGTGCAAATTCTGTTAATTGGGTAAAACAATTATTAATTTTTCAAAGTCGAAAAAGGGCGTATGTTACACCAGCTGCTGTTTTAATTACTACAGTCAACAATAAGTTGCTTTTACGTTTTACTGTAAATTTTATCAAATTTGACATACGTCCTTCTTCTAGACATCCATTCAATTATCGATGTGATCGTGCGTTATTCTCGATCTATCGATATGTATGGAATCGAAGAAGCTGTCTTTGCGAAATTAAACAGTGTGCACGTTGCGGGGAATTGTTAATTAGCCCCTGGACGCAGAATAAACATGCTGTATCAGCCGACAGTTTTGCGAAACGATGATACAGTTTACGATACGCGACTCTTTCTCGTTCGATTGCACGCGATGTGATTCATGTGTCCGCGGCGACTCGATAAATCGCGTAAATATTGGCACCCGGCTGAAAATTGGTTCATGATGCACGGTTTATTTTTGCGTTCTCGGTCGCGACTTGCACGTACCCCGCCCGTAAAATCATCCTCAGCTTTTCGAACGTCTAAATTAAATGTACAACGAGCGACGTAAACAATCTTGAAACTCTTTGAACCCTCGCATCATAAATTCTCCAAGGGCTAATTAACTCCGCAATGTGCACAGCGTTTAATTTTGCAAAGACAGTTTCATCGGTCCAACGAGTGGACTAACTAATTACAAGTAAAAAAAAAAAATTCAAAGAAATCGCGGAAGGTGTAATGGTTCGAGAGGATAAACGAAAATTTGAATCGACATCGCGTTAACCCCCGGGCGACGTGAATTTTAAACTACTCCAACAAGTTCTCGTCGAGTGGGCCGATATTTACGGAATTATCGAGCTGGTTCCAGATGTGTGAACCATCCTGTATAGTAGTTTTCGAAGGTCCTCACGGAACGCACGTGTATCCAGGCGTCATATATATCCCCGATATGAATATTTTCGAACATCTGACTGCCATGATCCACCTTAACCGGGTCACGAGGTTGAATCCTGTATTCCATTGCAAGTCGCCCGACTTTCAGTCGACGACGTCTTGTGCAGAGCATTCTTTCTGGTACCATTTTCTTCTAAACAGTCAGAGCTTTCTACAGATGAATTTGATCATTGAGGGTTGTATCTGTCGTGGAAATAGTCCACGGTGAAAACAATGCGGTAAAATATGTGAATTTTAACCAGGCTAACATTTTCTTCGCGTATTTATTATTTTTCCGGTTCGAACGTTGGAATATAGGAGGAACACGTCACGTTAGAAAGGGAACCAAACTGGAACCAGGTACACTTAATGGAATAGACACTCCAGAAAACGTTGCAAATGGAGAAATCGGGTAGAATTACGTCGATGAAGTTCGTACGAGATTGCAAACGCTTTTCTCCTTCGAAAAATCTCGAGGTTGCGGGATTCGATTCCGACGAATCGTAAATGCGCGTGGTAAGATGGTGGTCGATGGACCAAATGATTCGCAGTAGTACTGCCTCCTTTTTGGGCTCTCGCGAGATAAGCTTGCGGAAAGATCGCCGGGTGCATTTAACCGGGCGAGATCGCGCGGTATAAATCTTCCTTCGTCCGAGTTTCCCTGCCGTTTTCACTCCCGTCGTGGCTGCACTTTCGCCAGGATTCGGTGAAATCACGGTGCCAAATAGATCTTCCACCCTTCTCGCGAAACGAACAAATTAATTCCGTTGGAAAATCCTGTGGAACGAAATGTATCGATTCAATTGGTGATAGAGAGGGGGAGATTCATCCTTTGTGATACTCGTCAAAGTGTTTTGGGATTGCTTTGCTTTTTCCGGTTCGAATTACAACGACTGTATAGAATGTCGGATGGTAGAACAACGATACTCACATTTCTATCCGATCGCAGTAAGGTAAATAGATAAAAGATTACGGGGAGATTGAGGGGGTGGTCTTCAAGGGTGAATCGAGTAAACACCGGTAATCTCGGTGGGATTAGATGGTCGTTGGTCGTTAAGGACGGCGGCGTAATGAGGCGTGGCCCCCTTCATTAATAAAGTTTAAATTAACCGTTGGTGGTAGGGTGCAAAAAAAAAAAGGAGAAATTGTTAGCCAGTTAATTACCGGCGGGTGATAAAAGGCCAGTCGCGTCCAGCGAGATTGAGAAACTTCCCTTAACAATGGGGAGAATTTCATTTTCCCCCTCATTTTCCCCGGACGATCTTTCGGCCTTCCGGTGAATTGCCTCCTGCTAAGAACAGATCGAGGATCTTTCGAACTGCGTGAAACGATCCACGAGAATTGTCGATCGTCGAAGTCCAGGACCGAATACTCGATTATTCCTAAAACAGTCCATCTTCCAATTCGAAATGTACCAACATCGATGAAACGATCCATTGCACAATGACAGTTTCGACGTTGAGTTTCCACGTGGACGATAATTGAAATCGACAAATACAAGGTGTAATACGCGTGTCATCGAGGGGAGGGGAGATCAAAACTTGCCCCCGGCTGTCGGAACAGTAGAATTATATAACAAGGACAGGGTGTACACGATTAATTAACAAAGGAGACGAAAGGATAGGAATGCAACGTGCCGTCACAGGGCACAAAGGTCACCGAATAAAAATTTCTCACGAAGCATCGAAGCTAGTAAAACGGGGGTATACGGTTTCGGTTCTATTCCGAGACTTCATTAAACGGGAAAGGTAAACCGTTCAATCTACTCCACGTCAGCCTGGTACCCAAAGGGGTTGTTTTGATTTATCGCAAACATCCTACGGAAATCCCGTTCGCTTCCTACAGCGGATAGTCCAAGGACCCTGGCCTACATCCGCTGCTCCCCCGTCGCGAAACACTCTGTCAAGAGTGTGCAGAAGGATTCGAAACATCGGGCTGATGGTTGCATCGTATAGAGAGGACTCCATTCAATCTGCTAGGAGGGTACGTTTCGGATATGGGACGGGGGTGTGGATGCGTCTGGTTGCTCGAAGGAGGGTGACGTCAACCCCGATGATGCACACAAAACGGAGGAGGACAGGTTTCGGGGATGGTATTCAGAGAGGAAGAGAGAAAAAGGATTGTGTGCAACGCGAGCGTCACGCAGACGCATTGTCGCCCACCGATCGACCGAATGTCGGCCAATCAGCCGGCACGCGAATTTATCGCGGGGGTAAAAAGCACGGAACACATTGTTGGAAAGACGCCAGGTAACGCCACCGTTCCTCGCCACCGAACTAAATTGTATCCCTCTGTCCCTCTCTGACCATCGATAAATCCCAGTTTTTCCTATTCGCACTTTACGACCACGCAGCTCGAATCTGTTTTCCCACGGATGCTTAGGAATTTTTTCCTTCTTTTTTTTTTTATTGATCTGTAGAAATCACCGAGAGATTTCTTGACCGTCAGTGGGACACGTAGTGCGACGACTTTCGTTGATTACCGGCGCGGGACGCAGTCGCTGTTGCAACGACACCTGACTTATTCTTCATTTATGTATGTAAAGTGGTACCACAGAAGGGGTGTAAGAATAGATTCATCATCTTTTGGGAATGTGTGCTCCGAGGTATTTGCAGTATTGACACCTTAAGAAGCCTGGGATTTTAACCCACTTACAATAAATTTTCAAAAATATACTGCGGTATATATTTGGGGCATATCAAATCAAAATTTTCATAAAAATGTATTATTCTAATTTTTATTCACATATGAGGTATAAAACACCATTTTTATTGAGTGTGATATCGAAATTGCATCGTGGGCTCCAGAGTCCCCGAAGCATGTGACGGAAAATTACATTGTATGTTAGGTCTATTCTGTATCTCGTCTGTCGTGGTACCGAAAGAAGTCGATAATTGATTTTTTTTTTTCACGAGAGCAAACTGTTCGTTTAAGAAAAGCTTATTCGGTCCTGGAGCGTCCTTGATCGAGTCGTGTGCTTTCTCTCGAGAACGAGGGTGGCCCTCCGGTCCAGAAACAGCCAATCTTTCACACGTCGTCCCAGATATATGCGGCCAATACTTGCACTCGCGAATTGGAACGTTTTTGAAAGCTTCGCAAACGGGTCCCGTTGTTCTCGCCAACGTAACCGACCACCGCGGATCCGATGTCACGTCGTGATCGTAGAATTTCATCGGCCAACCCTCGGAAATTCTCCCCAGAATTTCACCCCGTAGCCTGATACACACACAGACTTTCAAATATTGGATCGCCAATTCCCCTGAAATCGGGGATTATTTTCCAGCTCTGTAAATATTGTTTCAGCTTAATCGGCAGGTTGTCCTAATAGATCTTCGTCAATGTTTGCGTACACGTTCCGACTGAACAGGGTTACGAGGAACCTTTAACTTGAGGGAAACTTGAGAATTATTCCAGACATTAAGAAAATTATTCCTTTTGTCGCGTTTGCAAGTTCCTCGAACAGAAAAAAAATAAATGCAAACCACCCAAGGCGCTTCAAAGTTTTCAGGGAAACAACGGACGTAAACAGAAATTAAATACAATCCCGGTCGAAGGCGAACGACATTTTTTCGAGTTTACTCGGACATCGAGATAAAAGTATAACGATGCACATCGAGGAACGGCCAATCGGGGTGCCGCTCCTTTTCTGGCCGTCCAGCCGAGCTAGAACATTCGGTGAGGTCGAATTAATCCCGGAGCCGGGGATTTAGCCAGCCAGATCCACCCCCTAGATCAGAGTTAATCCCGCCGTCTAACTGTCCCCTTCGTACCTACCCCTTTAATAACACCATTTTGTAAAGCGAACGCGAGCGATCTCCTACCAGGTGAACCACCCCCGTATCTTCAGGATATTCCCTTCGTTATTTACCTCTTGAAAAATGTACAACTCCATTATCTCGAAACGTGCCACTTTGAAGAAACTCTGTTAAAGATCAGCGCTCTCAGTGGCCACGAATAACGGGCTCGTTTCGAGTTGCAGTCTTCCAGCGAAAAATTCGTGGAGTCTCACGTACAAATAAAGGGTAAACAGAGCCCCCCCCCCAACCCCGTTGAAAGTATCCCTGAGAGCAAACAATCAGAAATGAGGAGCGGGTGAAGCTCAAACGGGGCGGGAAACAAGCGGACGCGATGAGTGGCGCATCATTATCGTTCGCCACCCTTCCATCCCTTGTTTAGTCCACCTCGCTTTTCTCCGTACTTTTGCCACTTATATGCGCCCGCTCGTCAGCTCCACCACCTCTTCTCTTTATTCTTTCTTTTTTCTTCTTCTTCTTCTTCTTCTCCACCCAAGGTGTCACCCTTGCTCTTTCTCCCACGCGATGTGTTGTTCCCATCCCTCGGTGTTATTCTTTCCCCCCCCCCCCCCAGGTCGCCCGTGCTCCCGTTTTCCGGTAGCGCGTAGAAGCTTAGAGATTGTTTTAATACTCCTTCCCGATGGGCAGAACGGTGACCCAGTTTTCAGCACCCAAGCGACAGTATAGACGCGAGACCTGAGCCACGCTTTCGGAAGTCAACCCCCAAGGCACCTTACGGAAACCTGTGTACCGTCTACGAAACGCTCCCTGGCTCGCTGTCACCTCAACCCCTCGCTAGAGAAAATTAATCGTTGTTTTCCACGCGCTTTTTTTAACCCTTTAAGTCTGTTTTATTTCATTTTCGAGACGTGCGCTTGTGTGCTTAATCGTTTTTAAGCTATGACAAGCATACTCGACAAAAGCAGAGTAAATGCATTTGCTTGAAAATTGAAATAAATTCTAATAAAATGATAAAATTACTCTTGACTTAAAATATTTTTATGTAAGCGATTTCTTTTATTTAGTCCTGAAATATTTTTAAATGAGTTAAAATTACGAATATGTTTTTCGTTTTACCTGAATTTTACTTTAAATAGCAAACGAAATTTTTGTTCGTTTAATGAGGGATGTACTCGACATAAACATCGAAAGGGTTAAAGGCTATCCATCGTGAGTTCACGTGCCCACGCGAAAATATTCGAAGAAATTCCACAGCTGGTGCTTGGTCTCCTCCGATTCGCCAACTCCAGCTCGAAATTTTTTTACCTGATCGCACACTTAACGATTTTCCTTCCGACTTGTCGCTCGCGTCAAGATTAAACCCCATCGATGAACTTCGAAAGTCGTTTACCGCTGAACTTTCTCCGTTGGAAAATGCAGTTCTTGAGAACGGGATATGATGCAGGCGAATCGCTCCGACGGCAACTACCCCTGTTTGAAGTTTCATACTAATATACGACCCTTTAGCGAGTAAACTGAGAAACTAGGTCTGGGTTATGCTCTTTTATTTTTTACTGCACAATTATCACTGATAAAAGTTGAACAATTTAAATTCAAATAAACTGCTGATACTGGAGAGCTTCTTAGAGGAAAGGAACGCTGTGCAAGATCTGTAAACATTTATTCGGTGAAAAAAAGCTTATGGCTCGTTTGTAATCATGATTTATTTACCTGTGGCTGATGTTTAACGTAACATTTGCACATCTGAAAGGCCTTGTCGCAGGCATCGGTCGCGGCTGGAAACAGATAACTCGGTTGAAACGTAAACGCGAAAGGTGACGTCGCTTAACGCATGCTGTATACACTCACACACAGATTTGCATTTATTAAACAAGTGTCTAGAGGAATCCTGCAAACTTCGCGGGATGTGTCTGAGCGCTCTCTGCACGTCGATCTCCGCGTTGTTGTTCAGAATTCCGTTCTTCACCATGAAGCACTTCACGTAGCATTTCAGTTTCTGATCGTTTTGCTCGAAATCTCCGGATTTCATTTTTTTCAGAGCGGCTGAAAAAACGAGTATAACGTTCGCCAATCTCTTTAATGTTACGACTAGAAAATCTTGACAGAGTATATACCCCATGAAACCTTTGTCTCTCTCCGACAGTCTCTCCTGATGTCAGTGTTCACAGGTTCCTGCAGCATAAACAGGTTCCATAGTAGAAGTTCGAAGGAAACTCCGTTAAAAAGAACTTTAATCGAGAAGCAGAATTTTCTACGACCACTCACCAGAAAAATTAGGGCACCTGCTAAGGCCACAAATACCAAACGATTGCAAAACATTTCGCAACACACTAAACTCTCAAGGGATCCGCTTGGTTTCTACTCAAATAAGTGGAAGAATTTTGAACGAACGATACCAACGGAGAACTTTATCAGCCCGAGCATCGATTGTTGTTCGAATAAAAGTCGAGATTAAATGAACAAGAACGATAGGTAAAGGCTCCTGGCGGTGTTTGGCGATCAATCAAGAGAGGAAATTCAAAGCAATCCGATAACGAATCGCTGCCGAGTCTCGTGCAATCAAGAGTACTTCCGTTTCACATGAAAATCGGTACTGTCTAAATAATTAGGATGGATGTGTACCACGGATCGAACGGAACAACAATTTGCCTCATCGTTTATGATCATATCGATGATTTCCACCCTATTTTCGGTGCTGAGCGAATTAAGAAAATCAGCGATTTCTAACGAGAGCGGCGGTCTTATCGATCCCGATCATTAATCATAGACCTGTCATGGGGCTAGCGTATCGTCGATAATCGGGATGTGCACTAAATATCGGATGCGGCCGCGTGTTGTGCCGGAAAGCTTCCGGTTCACCGGCACCGATGAAAGTGGAACGATTTTATGTTCGAGGGAAAAAGAAAGCCGAACAACAACGCGTAACATTTTCGAGAATAAAATCGAGATCTATGCTGTTACGTCCCGAAACACCGAAATTCTTCGAAAATTTCACGGGTTGTAAATCAGCTTCGCTGGTTTGCGACGGTGTAAAACAAGACGTTGACTTCACAAAGGTTCTCGTGAAGTCTACATAGTTAGGGTGGCAGGAATGATCGAATAGATCGGTTTTAGTAACAGCCTTTTACTAACACTTAAATTACAACCTGTTGATGTAAATATTCGTTTCTCGCAGAGAATGTGACGTGATCGAGAGTTTTAAATGACTAACGAATGTGACTGCTTGATGTTTAACACTAATCATACCAAGACTTAATATATACCTATTTCTACCATAGCGGGTCAAATGACCCGACTTTATGTTTCATGCTTGAATGTATGAAATATGGATGTTAGGAAGGAAATAAAAATATAAATTAAATTTATTATAATTAAACAAAATAGTATGTTGAGCATTTCTATTACAAAAGCAAAAAATAAAAATTTTTAATTCATAGTTCAACGCATTTTTTACATATAAGTGTTTCCATTGTACATTTTCCGCAAACATATTTTTTACATTTAGAGCAAATTTTGTTGGTTTTATTTTCTTTACAGTATCCTATTTGACATCTCATACGTTTATAAGCATCTGTAGTAGACTTAGGCAACGATCCTTTCGTATTTGTTTCTTGTTTTGGTTGTTCACGGGCTTCTCGAAAATCGGCGCCAAGTTCTTCTGCTAGCTTGAGTAAAAAATCTTGTCTCGAGATATTTTCTCCTGTCGTTTGCTTGTACAAAATCCAGGCATTTATGCCAGCTAAATCAAGGATATTGAAAAAAACTTGGAGAGGCCATCTGCAAGACTTAGATTTTGTAGTAAATTTCCTCGCCATTTGATCGGTCATGTCTACACCAAATTTGGTTTTATTGTAATATGAAACAGTTTCAGGTAAACGTTTATCATTGTTTTCTACTTTAACGAATTTATGTTTAGAACTAAGTAAAAGTACTTTTTTTGTTGGCTTACTTTTATAGATTGTAAGAGTACAATTATCTGTTGTAAAAATTTTCGATGAAAATCACACAACTTGTACTGTCTTGTTTGCTTCGACATTTTTTCTGGGTAAAAAATGATCTGTATTACTATAGCTATCAAAATAAAATATAAGCTAGGTACTTACCAAGACTTTCAATTTTTGCCACTTTTTCTTACACTAAAAAGCTATTTTCAATCTAAAATTTGATATTTTCTTGAAATTATTCTGAGCTATTTTCGTTGAACTACTTTACGCAACAGTCTTTGGAAGAATGTGCAACTTACTGACTACAAATATGACTAGATAATCTCATAAAACAAAAAAATTCTCTCCGGGTCAAATGACCCGTTGTGGTAGATATCGGTATACAACAAGGATTACTCAGAATAAACAAAACAAAACAAAAAAAAAAAACTTTTTATAACTGTACATTAATTACTTAGAAAAAGTCATGAAGTCAAATGTGCAAACGCAATAAAATTATACGTGCATTTTCAATGCAAAAGTTCAAAATGGGTCATTTGACCCGTTATGGTATGTTTAGTGTTAAAGTCGTATTAAAGCGCCGCGTCGCGCTTCTTCTGTATTTAAGGAAATTTCGCCAAACGCATTGACTAAATCTCGCTTTCCGATTGTTGGCACCCTGGAGGAGAAGGCATATTCTCAGATTTTTCCTGAGTGACGTGGTGGTGGAACCTCCCCTTTAGGGCGAAGCGGGTGCAAGCAAAATGTCGCGCACGTGGTCACGGTGTGACTTGACCGCGCCGAAATTTCGAGAGTCTCCCAACGGTAGGGTTTATGACTGTTTGTTCTGCGCTAGTGCGCAGCGGTAAGACCCGGTGCGTACGAGTCCCAGGTTTATTGCAAGCGGATTGCAGACCAAATGTTGGAGGTCTTTTGTACATCGTAAAGTTCAAATTAAAACGTGCTATGGGACAAAGAAGGTAAAATTGTAAAGCTAACGGAATATTTGAGGTCTATAGCTGTCGTTCCTGGTCGAAGACGGAACATATGCGATACATGTATTTGTTTGATATATCCTCGTAGAAATCTTTGGACTTTCATCGGTATAAATAAATTATTTTTAAAGCCTTAAATTCGCGGGATCAGCGACAATTGAAAACGTTCAGATCGTGGGACTGTTTACGGTTTTGAGGACCGCCAATGAGTGGCCCAAAAAGAAATATAAACGATGGGTCCAACAAAGAGAAATATGACCCTGTGGAAGCAGTCCGACCGAGTCCTTCGACGCGAGTGTTCGGTTCGAAACAGTATGTTTAACGATAAGAAGAACAAGACGCCGCTTATGATTCACTGATCTACAGATGGTTTGCGAAATCAAACTGCGATTTAGCACAGTGATCGCCGAATCACGATCAGTCCTCATTTAATTTCATTCACGACCGTGATTGCAATTTTTTTTATCTCGAGTGTATTGTTTGAGTATATTTCCACATAATTTTATACTGAATTATATTACTATTTGAGTTTGTAAAAATCAATAAGAAAAACAAGTAGTTCTAAACAAATGATTTGCCAGGTAATATGTAGATTATAATTTCTAATCATTAATTTATTCATTATTCTTCATTGTTCCTAATTATTTCTTCGCGTTATACGACGTAACTCGAATTTTTGTATTGATGTTAACATAAAAATCACCGAGATCTAGGACGAACGTGATCGAATCGATCGTGATTGTCAAATAGCTGTTCGCACTATCTCTGACTGAGACGAAGGAAACAAAGAAACTACGACGCTTCGTTATAACTTTTCAAAGAACCGCAATGCAATAAGAGAAGACATCGGTTATACAATTTATCTCGTAGACAATGTATCACCGTTTGACCATACTACGCTTCAGCCGAACCCATCCCCCCTCAGTCTTTCATGGGATTCCATCGTGTGTGCTTGTGGCCGCTGACAGTCATGGAGGTGAAACCGAACAGACGTCGGAACAAGCGTCGCAATTCGTCCAACAAAAGTGTACAGAGTCTTCAGGATCAAATGACACCGGTGAAAAAGAGGCGTAGAAGACGTCATGTGCAATTGTCGCCCGATAAGAAATTTCTTTGTAACGCTCGTCCATCGGCAATTCTTAAGAACGACGACATTGGAATTGACACAACATCGAATGACTATGGGGATACACCTGGTGCACGTGGATACGCTGAAAGGTCGAATGGTTTTATCAAGACAAGTGCAAAACCGATGATGGTCATGATGGTGCGATTCCCTGCGATTAACATTATTTCGAAGAAATCTAGAAGTTCGAGAAAGAAATTAGGATTGAAGCGTGAGTATCGATCTATTGCTAATTTTTCTTTCAAGGTGATACGTGTTCTGAATAAGCATATTGACTGTGTGACCACAGATCGTCCTTTTCTTAATTCCTGTTCTTGCGATAAACTTAAGGGGGCATAATGCAAAGAACGCAAAGGGAAACCGCAACCGTGATAATCGCGAGAATACTATTTTTGGACATTCTCGTGGTGGATTAGAGGCATGAAAACAAGACGTGATATACGAGGTGGTAGTAGTCGTTCATATCTCTCCGTCTTCGTTGCACCTGAACCTTTTTTGCGCATCGTTAGCCCGATTCCAGGAGAAGAGAGCGCACTCCGCTGGACTAGAGAGACTAGTGGCTTTCAAATCGACTCCCCGCGTGGGTTTACCATCTCGTGTGCGCAGTACTCTGCGCAATAAACAAGCCGCGCGTTCCGCGATGTAGAAAGGTGTGCGTTTGTCCGCGTTTAGTTCTAAGATTGTGGGAGGAAAATCCGCGTTGGTCAGAGATATTCCGTTTTTCTTCCCGGTCGTGGGTTGATGATACATTATCGTCCGGTATCGCGTGGCACCTTTTCTTCGGAAAAGCTTACGACGCGACCACAGAGTAACTCTGTGACGCGCGCTCTGAGAATTAGGTTATGTTGGCATTCAAGAAAAACAGCAGTGGCGCTGTGGGCTACGCGACACGAGTATAATTAAAATCAATGTAACACAGTGCAGTGTTTCGGCACAGAGGTTTTCAGGGTGCAGTTTTTCACCGTATTTGCTTGAACAAGAAATGTCGAACGGATTGACGATGTTGAATCATGACAAGGGCACCGCAGGAACAAGTAAGGAATTTGTGCATCGATTTCTTTAATGCAACGGGTACGCGGTATACGATCTCACTCTGAACGCTCTCGTGTCTTTCTCTCTCTTTTATTGTTTAGACTGCAAAGCGTCGACGGTCGGTCGTACCGCAAATGCGTCTCCCGCGAAGGGGTCGCACGAGGGACACCTAACAGGGGTGAGTTTCTGTTAATTACTTAGTTATTTATGGAACAGAAACCTGTTCTCTCGAGTACTATAGATTATAGCTTGTTATCCTCTACACAGATGGAGCAACCAAACACTCCGAGGCCTAATCTGAAGAGGCCTGGAGATTCGGAACCTGAAGGTCAGTGGCTGGTTGTACGATTCTTTCTAATGCTATCGAAGAACATTTAGTTGTTTCGCATGAGCATATTAAAATTCATTTTTTTGGTAGAAACAAGCAGAACACGGATCACCTTATAAGTCTTCCAGGTTCCAAGGTCTTTCAAGCTAAGGAGACTCTTGGGTTGAGCGACGAACAAATTGATCTCCATTTTTTTTTTCTATTTCATCAGGTGCCAGCAGTGCAAAGAAACGTCACAAAAATCCACAACCAAAGAACGCAGTATGCGCATTGAACGAATTGAAGACTGGAGCAGTGTACAAAGTAGTGGATCAGACCGGTCCCACTCACGCTCCGATATTTACAATCGCTGTACAGATAGACGGGCAGACCTACGAAGGGAAGGGTCGTACCAAAAAGATGGCGAAACACGCGGCCGCGGAACTTGCTTTGCGGAACATCGTACAGTTTAGAAACACTCCAGAGGTTCACCAGGCAATTAACACTTGCCAGCCTCTCGAGCCAGATTTTACGAGCGACGTCACTGAACGCGACAATCATCTGGTGAACGCTTTCAAAACACTAAACCAAGAGCCAAAGAGTGCAAATAAATTTTTAGATAAAGGTCCCGTGGCGCTTATTAACGAACTGTATCCCGGGGTCGCGTACAAATGCGTATCCGACAACGGCGAGAGTTACGCAAAATTCACGATATCTGTGACCATCGACGGGGAAACGTTCGAAGGGACCGGACCTAGCAAAAAGCTGGCCAAAGCTGCCGCTAGCAAGGCAGCTTTAGCCAAGCTGCGAAACGTGCACAGTTCCTCGTTCTGTATACCTCTTCCCGTACGCGTGTTGCCTAACTTCTCGAACAGCAGCCACTGGCAAGAGCAGATGCAATTACCGCAAATGTTGGCCGACAAAATCGGGAAAATGGTGAACCAGAAGTTCAGCGAGCTTATACAATCGAAGCCGCAACACGCTCGGCGCAAAGTTCTAGCGGGTATCGTCCAAACCACAGGTTCAGATGCTGAACTTATATGCGTGACAACCGGTGAGACAGAATTCTTCCTTACGTATTATCTCTAATACGAAGCTGCAAAATATAATTTTAAACGTTTTACTTCTTTCGCACGAAAGGTACCAAATGCGTATCTGGAGAACATTTGAGCGTCAGCGGTGGTGCTCTGAACGATTGCCACGCCGAGGTGGTAGCACGGAGATGTTTGTGCGAGTACTTGTACAAGCAGTTAGAATTGATTGCGGAAGATAGGGCTGCAGAGTCCATCTTGGAACCTACTAAGAACGGGTTTAAGCTGAAACAAGGCATTCGGTTTCATTTATATATAAATACCGCTCCCTGTGGCGACGCCAGAATCTTTTCCCCTCATGAAGAGAACGAGTCCGTGGATAAACATCCGAACCGAAGGGCTAGAGGTCAACTGAGGACCAAAATAGAATCCGGGGAAGGAACGATACCCGTCAAAAGCAGCGAGGGTATTCAGACGTGGGATGGCGTTCTCATGGTATGCATTGATTAGAAGAGACATTCTTCTCTGATATGTGTCTTTGGAGTAAAAACGCTTCCTTCGATTTATAGGGACAAAGACTGCTGACGATGTCGTGTTCGGACAAAATAGCTCGATGGAACGTACTTGGTGTGCAAGGTGCACTTCTAAGCCACTTCATCGAGCCAATTTACTTCCACAGCATCGTTTTAGGCAGTCTATTGAACCCGAGCCACATGTACAGAGCGGTCTGCGGACGTATCGAGAACACGATTCAAGGTCTTCCGCCGCCGTACAGACTTAACAAGCCGCTGATGAGCCTCATTACGTCTTCGGAAGTTAGGCAACCCGGGAAGGCGCCCAACTATAGTGTAAATTGGACGATCGGTACGTGTAAATTGGGACAGCTGGGAAAAGCCGTTTAGAACTTCGCCTGTAAATATTCCATGTATCCATCAGGTCAACCCGACGCTGAAGTGATAAACTGCACCACGGGAAAGGATGAATTGGGCAAGCCCTCGAGAATATCCAAACAGGGGCTGTTCAAACGATTTTACAACTTGCTGGGTAAACTCGATACTATAGAGGGCGCCGATAAGAATCAATGCCGGCACTACCTGGAGGCGAAGTCTTCGGTACAAAATTACTCGGTAAGTCTGGTTGATTTTTTTTCTTTTCATTAATCGTTCGATCACCACGAATCGTGACTCATCATTGTTCTGTATCAATTTTTCTGTGCAACAGCTTGCGAAGCATCAATTGAAGGAGGCTTTTGTAAAGGCACACCTTGGGAGTTGGGTTAAAAAACCCATCGAACAAGACATGTTCGAGGTCGATATCTGACTAAATCACAATAACGATAAAACCGCAAACGATGATACGGACATTCGGGTGACCGATTATGTAGTTCCTACTGCAAACTAGATCGCTCGTTCAGCGTGTTATGATATGGCAGAATGCGGCATCAGTAAAGCATAAATCGTAGGATCTCACGCGTGTCTCTCCTTTGACTTTGCGTTGTGTGGTGTGACACATATACATGTACACATGGTCACACACGGCGTATATACATCGTGTTCAGGAATGCATGTGGAAACTAGAAAACAATGGACGAAAAATGATAGAATGAAAGAGAGGACAGGCCTCTTTGCGGGCTACCAATATGCTTTTCGTCTTCAAGCCGTCGAAGGATCTTACGATTTGATAGTTGCTCAGTTTAAACGTAGGTTTTATCGAAAAAAGCGGCACGTTTCGATACTTCGAATTTTAATCTTACATCGTTTTAGCGTAACGAAAATTTCGACAGATTTTATAGAGTGGTAGTGGAACACGAAACGGGTTTCGTTCGCCATATAGAGATCAGGCGGAGGGAGATCGTACGTAACGAAACAATGAGAATTTTACGTTTTTCAGAACGTATATATCCGCGAACACACCTGTGTTCTTACGAAGCAAACGATTTAATGCACATATCCGTACCGTCAGTCTTCTCCATTTCCAAGAAACCACTCTTATCGCGGGTGATTTCAACGCGCGAAACGATTAAAAAAAAAAAAAAAGAAACCTTGGGGTATATAGTCACTTCGAGTTACATTCGCGGAACGCAGAAACGGTTAACTTGCCGAAAACGTTCGAGGAACATCCCGAGACATTACTGGTGCCTGCAGTATTTTTTCTTAGGCGTTAGAGGTATAATAAAAGTGATAATAACATGCATCACGTTACATCCCCGAAGGCTGTGACCGAGTATAGAGAATTGTCGACGTGCAATTAATTACGTACTTCGTTCCGGAAGTCGACGATACGATACAGGAATCGATTCCTTGTCGACGTGACAAAGATATTTTTTGAACTCCCTCTAATTACTTGCATAATAACCGAGACAAATGTGTACGCTCAATTGATCAGTTTTACATATTCCATTGATTTTTTACATTTTTTGTTTATTATTTTTATTTTATTTGTTTTTTTCGAGGGCGTGTGGTATTGTGTCACGTTGTATTTCCCCTTTTTTTTTGTATCGGAATCGTTGACGAAGGACCTCGACACTTCGATATGTTGTTACCACTGGGTTTTTTCATAGAGAACAAATGGGATATCGAATGTGTGACAGGGGGTGCAGTGCGGTCAGAGTGCTTGTATGGATGCATTAATACGAGTCAATAGGTAAAGTTAATAAGTACATTTACGGATTAATAGTTTAGAGTATCCTAAGATCATTGCCTCACTGTGCCAGTTATTATATAAAATTAATGCGATTCTGCCGTAGTGACACACTGCCCGGTGTCGGTCCAGTTTTGCGTGAGAAACTCTCAACGGTAGCTAATGTACGGAATCACAATTTCGTTGAACAAGTATTATTATACAACACACGTATTATATTATAATAATAGAAGCGATCACACTTCCGTCAGAAGTACCAATCGGGCAGCTCAATTTCACGGTATTCAGTTAGTACAAATCTCGGAACACCTCTCCAGTGTATCTTCTTTCTTTTCTTTCGGTTCTGTTCGAACTGTTTTCTTTCGATGTTTCTCGTCGATATCATTATTATACGTAGAACTAAAAGAGAAAGAAAAGAATGCGTGAAAACATTTGTGCCAATGGACGAAGGAAGGAATACCAAAGGAAAAAAAAAAAAAAAAAAAAAAAAAAAAAGAAGAAGAAACGTAGTAATGCCAATGAAAAAGATGCTGGATTTAACCGATGTCCACTTGTTTTTTTTTTTCCGGAGTCTAAAATGGGGTGGATGATGGTTTTTAGCGTTTATCGTTGCGTGTGTCTGGCATTCCACGCGATTCACTTTCTTTCCTTTACTTCGCCCCGGGGCCTTCAGTAAACGAAACAAATCAGTCTTGTAACGGACGAAGTCTATTTTTTGCCATGATCGCCACTTGCCGCTTGCTTCATGCATTTGCATATAACTCTATACAATTAACTTGAATCTCTAACGAACACATCGGAGTTACCGTATCTATGATATCTACCGACTTTTCCGCCGATAATGAACAACAAGAAGACATTCAAGGATCTCTCGATCGACAATTATATTATTCTCCGTTGTTACGGGTTCGTTTCAAGTAATCGCGTCGTTCAGACGCAAATAGGATGAATAAAGCTCGGGGAAAGAGGATAGTTCGCCCAGGTAACACACGCGTGATAGAGGCATAATATACAGGTCAGGCATAATATCAGAGGCATAATATACTATACTAGATCAGAGAGACGCATTATCGTTTTTTCACGACGTCGCTGAATCAATGATAAATTTAAAACAGAAAAGAGAAGGGAGTCAAGTCGGTATTTTACATTCTTAGGGTATATAGCGTTTTTATTCGAGTAGACAAATAAGAGGGCGCGGACTCGTGGTTCTCTTTCTCTCTCTTCCGTAATCTTCTCGTAATCTGTACGACCGTGTCCTCGTACACACAGACACACATATACATATACTTTACCACTCACACTCACACACTTTCTATATTACATATTATACTATACATCACGTACCTATACAGCTACACACCGATTACTGGTACCGAAATAGCGTAAAAATACCACATAATGGTCAGTGATCAAAACAATGGAGTGAGCATATATTTAGTCGTTAATTAAGGTACCGACGCTAGAAAACTAGTCATTTTTCGATTGTCCATAATTTCGATTTTGGTCCCCCTCTCCCCCACCTCCCCCCTTATCTTCTACCCAAGGACGTCACGCGGGGAAGGTATAGTACTAGAAGAACATCGAGCATTAAACACGAAAGATTCGTAGTCAGCTAGAATTTAAGCTTGACTAGTGCCTCTAGTTGTAAACTTTCTGTCCGAACAGAAATTTAAGTAAATGAAAATCGATAGAGGAAAGAATGACGAATAATAAAACCTTTATTTACCAAGCGTGTTATCTTGCCTCGGATCGTTCCCACCGTCTTCTAATCAATGACGACCACCAAACTCCTCCATATTTTCCTTGGGGCTCGAGTACTAGTCAACCTCTTCGTGAAATTGCACGCGTTGTTGCATCATTTTGCATGCGGAATAACGCTAATGAGGGGGGAAAGCGTAGTCTCCGATTCCAAGAATGAAATAATGTCGACAGTGCATGATTCGCAATTTCGCTTTCGCGCAGTGTAGCTATGTGTGCATGTAAATTTCTAGCGTTCTCCGCAGAAGCAGAACCGTCCCATCGATCCACGACCAGAGAGGGTACATTGATGATTTTTGCCTTTCTTCAGGATGAGGGAACAGGGAAATCCGAAACCGTGAATTTTCTTGAAACTGTATATTAATTACATCGGTTACCGTAATATTATTCTTCCTCTGATAATAATCTACTAATATTGCTATACCTATAGTACAGCTAATATAGTTATCACGCTTCGCACATGAATCCCTTGACACAGAGGCTGTTCCCGTAGAATTTATCGAACTCTTCGGATAAGGGAAACTCGGACGATTGAATTCGGCTGGAAACTAAGTTAGCTTCAGTCTTGTTGGAACATATTAAAAACAACGGATCGTACGTTTTAATCGCTCGACAGATCATTTTCGATACCCCTTCGGAAGTCGATCTCGTTCTCTGTATAGAGAACGAAAGTAACAATCGGTCCGGCTACCGACGATAAATACCTAGACGAGACGAAGCGACCACGTGCGAAGCAACACTATTTCCAATATTACAACGATCCCTTTTCTTTAACTTAAACTCTATATGATATGTATCGAGTTCTTGGAATATTTTCTGCCGTGTTGTACGCGTTTCTGTCTCTCTGAATGATCGAGGGTGATTATAAAACACGCGTCATCATAGGCAAAATAATTAATTGAGATCAAGTTAGATTTCGAGTCGTTGCATTTTTTTCTCCAATACCTGATCCTATACAGTATCGTTCGGTACTTATTACGATTCCACTTTTCTCTGTGATACATCCCCTGCTTCTTATGGTATCGTTTTCTATGAATATCACCGGCCAGAATATGAAAACAGTACTGTCCGCTAGAATTCTTGTTCTACACGTTAGGGAAGACTGAGTAAACGTGTTGTCGAAGCGTCGCCCGGTTGTCGAATAAAGTTTCGGAAACAAAAATCACACTGGTAATTTCATTCTATTTATTTTCGAGCACGCCTTTCACCGTGTCATTCACACACACACACACACACACACACAGACGATCTCAGAATTCTAAAGGCATAACTACAGGCTGAACTTCCTAGAAGCTTTCGGAATAGCGTTGGCTATCGATAGAAGCAGCCGGAGTAACAAAACGATCGAAAGTGTGTTATTCATAACAAAATGAATATCAAACGTTCTCCGAGCTTTTTACAGCGATCTAACACAGCTTACAATGATATATTTTATATGATACGTATTTCCAGGTTCGTAGCGCGGGCGCGTGCGTTTTCGTAAGGCAATGAGGGTTGATTAATTCGACGGTGCATATACAGGGTGTAACAGAAGTAGCATATTTTAGGAAAACAATATCTAAACATACATTTTCCTTTCCCAAGGGACAAACACATTTTCCTCCAAATAACTGGTTTCATTCAAGTGTTACACCCTGTACATGGGGGACAGCGCAGAGATCTACAATGGAAACGCAACTACGGTTATATATATTTTTTTTTATCATCGATACCCAAGTCCATACGGTTTCGGTGGAAGGTGTCCTCGAAAAACTGGTACTTCCCAAGGAGGTATGGATCGTGCAAGTTTCACGACAATCACCTCCACACGACGCACGTTCATTCCGACGCACACACACTTAACGAGTAATTCATGTAATCGGTACTTGTTCGTACGGGTTACGTAACAATAACGAGCTAAAGCACACTCGGACGCTGACGGCTCTCCTATGCCTTAGGTTTAGCTTTAACTTCGATATGATAGGTAGGTACAACGTTATTTATCTAGCTTGTGCCGTGGGAAAACGATGATTTCCCAGTTCGTTTGCTCCGATCCCTGGGAACACGGAAGCCGCGTCGGAAGGAATTTTTAGGCTGTCCTGGGCAAATCGAATCGACGTCGATTCCACTCGATCCGAATTCCCTGGATTCCAAATACATATTTAAACTGTTTTCTTTTTCTCCACTACGAAGTACAGCAAACCCCTGAAATCGGTTCATTTCGATTCGGATAAACAGTACAAAGAAACGACCACCTTCTTTTATAGTTCCCTTCCCGAGCTTCCGGTCCAGAGGTCTCGGTGTCTCCCCGCTTTTATCGTCGAGTATTCTATTTTTCAACAATATCGTACACCTATCACGAGAACAAAACCGTGTTTATGTGTTCTGGTCACACGATAAAACGGTACGGTTAACGAGCTACGTTTTCGACAGAGACTCTCTACCCGGATTACAAGTGAAACGTTTTACAGATACAACACGCAACGAGCAACGGTCAGCCTAGGAAACGGAAAACAAAGGGGACGAACAGGGGATCTTAATATCCACGAGAGAGAGGAAGAATTAGGGGAGATAGAGGAGAAAGAGAATTATTTACAATGGCTCTGTGTTGGCGATCATCCTCGTGCTTTTTTTTCCGTCGGTTTTCTAACTTTTCGCGGATGCTAGGTACAGAGTTGCGGTCAGGAAAATCGCGATGAAGAAGCAGAGCACATAGATTTCCGCGTAGAGATATAGAATAATACATCGAGGTGCTCGCGTTTCAGGGCATCGTTAGAGTTACATCGTTGTTTTGTCGATAGATCGAATCATGAAAACAGGGTTTATTTGATCGACAGACACCAGAAAAAAAAGGTGTCGAGGTAACTCGAATGACACCGTGGAACGCGAGTCTATAGGTAGTAGGATAAATATTTTCGTTGAAGCGACCCCGCAGATCGTGTTGTGCCGTACTACACGTGTCAGGTATATTAAGTATAGATTTAAGTCACCGAAAGATACTGTCACTCTGCTGTACAATCGTATTTTTCACCTGGTCACGGGCAGTCTGCGTGTGACACGTGGTCTCCTTTCTTGGAGCTCGTGAACCCCTTCTATAGAGAGTGAGTCAATAAGAAGTATTATCTAAAATAACTCGTTATTTCTTGGTTGTGTTAAAAAATGTTTTAAATGAATTACATTTGCATTTGAAGGGACTCGTCAGGTCGGTGCAATATGATTTTTTATATCTTGTATTTTCTGAGATATCAAGGTAACCTTGAGTTTTTTCAAGATCAGTGAAGTTTTTAGTTGGTGCTGCATTGTAGACGAATTCAACGACCTGTAATAGGATCTAGGGAAAAAAATTAATTGACCTTGAAAGAACTCTAGGTTACCCTTGATATTTCCGAAACTAGAATCAAATTGCATCCATTCGATGAGTCCCTTTAAGTGTATTTGATACGTTTTTGGATACAACAAATAAGTAACAAGTTATTTTAAATAATAGTTATTATTGACTCATCCTGTATATGATCGTTCGTCGGTTCTAAGTCCAATTAATGCGATTATATATTTTGTTACTTTTTCGTGTAGCAGATTTTACAATTTATGTTTTATCGAATCGTTCGATGATACCAGGAGACTACGCGACACGAGACCACGACGTCGTCGTCGCGACTTTCCAAAATACATCTGTCGGATATCGCGTTACTTCGTGTTTCTTGGTTCAGTCCTCAGGCCAAGGAACGTCTCTCGGACGTCGATCCCGTTTCTTCGATGCTTCCCCGGTGACCCAGCGACTGCGATCAGACTCCATTTCGATTACACTTGTTTTTGTGATTTTTTTAAAACAATTTTTCCGTCGGCTGCGTCACGATTGTGAAACTGACTTGCGAGACATCAAACCTTCAAACGATCAGCAAAACAAGATATCAAGCCGAGCGTGTTTCGAGGAACCAGGCACCTTCGAATCTTCGGATCAGTCTTTTGGCTACGATATTTTTCACCTAATCGAGTAGTGACTTTTTTTTATTATGAAATTCTGAAAATGGAGTGTCTTCGAGATATCGAGAATAGTAATTCGATGGTTAAATGGAATGTAATCGAATAAAACAGTTCTGGCTTGCTCGGATCAGTTTCAGAAGCGCGCGAGTCAAAGTATCGCCGTATGTACAATAAACGGATCGGTCGTCGTTGGGCAACCGGGGAGCTTCTTCAGCAAGACTGTGTTTGCTCCACGAAAGGTATACATCGTCGCTGTAGCTTGTCGAACCTGGTCCTCCTCTCCCCGTGGTTCTTGGTTCTCCGGAGAACGAGCCGGTTGTCGACCAGCGTGTTCCATGACCATCACCCGATCACCATTAGGCAGGATCGATCGTCCCGGACTGTTACCATTCGTAGTCGTGCTGATGGAAGGGATTGGTGCATGGTTGTTGAGCGTGTAAATGGGTCACTAGCGGCGGTGGTTTAATCAGGTCGAGATCCCCGCTGACCACTTCATTGTAGAGCTGGTAGAATACAAGAGATACCATGTCAGTGCATCTGACAGAACACAATACCGATGGGTTGTTCGGTTGTGTGGTTCGCAGGAGAATCGAAGCCGTGGAGAGACTAATAATCGACTCGAAAATACAAGGAAATAAAAAACACAGATCGTTCAGTATAGCCTTGCGTAGAAGTATTCGTTTTGGCGATCGCGAGAGGAACATTTTCCCCTCGCGGGGAACGTTCTTAATTTAGAACGGTTTTACTAAACCTGGAAGCTCCTACGGATATACTCGTCCTCGCCTTTCCCAGTCATACCGTAATTATATCCACCTCCGCCGCCGCCTCCACCGTTCAGAAATGGATTCGTCGGGTTCGTGGGACCTGCAACGAACACGCAACTTTAACTCCATGGATAATAATGGAAGTATAAAGGATTATCCTGGATGGTCAGTCAAATCGTGGTGAAGTGCCGTTGCTCAGACGAAGTCCAGGCACAGGAGCAAAAGGGTTTGACTGGTCGATGTCATCGCGCTGGGCCAATAAAGACAAGAATACCTACATGTGCCAACTATCCTTCTGTTGGATTGGAGACGGTGGGATCTCAGAAGGATATAACCAATTGGACTTGCATACTCTTCCACTGGACTTCTTATGAGCAACGCACTTTAACGATCAGGCGGTCACGACGCATATCGAGCAGCGAGTTTCAACGATCGCTCACCTCCGTTCGCACCAGGTACACCCAGGTTACCGCCTGCTGTTTGATAAGTGGCGCCGTAGCCCGAGTCCTGATTAGCCAGCTCGTGCAGACGAGTCGAGCTGAGGGCTCGGGGTATGGCGTTGCTCGGGACGCCGTGCGGCGCCAGATGCGTGGCCTCGGCCACCTGGTGAGGATCCTCCGTCTGCGGCAGATCCGAGACGAAACCTGTGTCCTTCCTATAGAAGTTGATGAATACGAAGCCGCCGAGAACCAGCAGGCAGCACAGTCCATACGCTCTGAACGTGGTGGTCGTTCCTGGAAAGTGTATCAACATCCTTGAAATAAATAATTCTTCGGATCAATGAAGCATCGTGGCCGTATCTGGGCTACCAGGGTAGCAATTTTCTGGTCTGCAGGGCCACTCACCGTAAGCATTGACGAACATTCCACCGATCACAGCGCCGCATCCCCTTCCTAGACCGTGATGGATACCTTGTAGAACACCCTGCGCGCTGGTGCGCAACTGTGGCGGTGTGTTATGGGCGATGTAGCTGCAGCAAGCGGCCCATACCGCGGCATGAGTGAAGCCCTGAATGAACTCGAACGGCAACACCCACCAGGGAGTGGAGAGCCAAGAGATGTACAAGAAACGAAGAACGTTTCCGGCCAGGCCCATGCACAACACCTGTTATCGACCGACGTGTTTTTGGATCGAGCAGAATTTATTTTCACAACTAGAAATTACCATTGGTAGGAAGTGTGGCGGTCGTACCTTGACGTGGCCGACCTGACGGATAAGCTTGAAGCTGAAGAAATAGGCGAATATCTCGGATATGTGATTGATCACCGAGGCAACACCGAACAGAGTGGGCGTGCCCCCGTAATCTTGAAGATGCCAGAAGAGGAAGGTGAATATCAGCCCGATACCGAAGCCCATGAACCAGGCCACGAAGAGGAAGGACGCGCACTTGAGATCCTTGAATTGCTTCAGCACCGTCACCCATTCGGGGATCTCGCGCATCGTTTGAGCAAACATTTTTGTCTGGAAGGATTCACAGATACCGTTAGGAATGATCTATATTTGCTACCTTAAATCTGTGAAGATTTGGTACCTTTCCCTCTGGAGGCTGAGGCTTCGGATTCACCGCTGCGGAGGAATCCTGTAGACTGGGTAGATTCAACTGCTGAGACAATTGACTCTGCAGCTGTTCCTCCCTGGTCGGTTCAGCCGGCGGTTTCAGCACCTCCTAAATACCAAGATACATAATTATCAGTTTCAGAAAAGCTTCTTTCAATGCAGCGCCACTCACCGGCTCCGACACGATGACATCGTATTTGAAGTTTATCTGCGTGGCTGTTATCAACGCTGCGCCCATGAGCACGCTGAAGATCGCGAAGCAGATTGTATAATTCTTCTCCCTTGCGTCTGGACCACAAGGATGATCCGTGAACGCGGTGCTGTGATCCAGAGCGATACCAACGAAGAACATAGCCAAGCCCCAGCCCAAGCTGCCGAACATTCGCTGATGACCGTACCTATATTAAAACAAAAGGACGTGAGTTCACTGGGAATAGTTCCGAGGTCAGTGTTTACAGAAAACGTTACCTATCCGCGTCTTCACCTAGCAGAGTGATCACAGCCGAGTCCGCCAGTGTGATTGCAGGCGCAGCGAAGAACTCTCCAACTATCACCAACAGCAGCAGGAGGAAGAAGGTCTTCTGAATGTCCTGGAAAAATCAATTATTCAATTGAGCAGTCGTGTTCGATTCAACAGTATCTGATCGTGAATCGAAATTTACAGATAATCTGTAGACAATGAAGCTGAACAGTGGCTTCACCCATCCCTTATTCTCCCTCTCGTTGTAGTTCGCGGCATAGGACACAGTGTGAGGACTCTGGCCAGAATGAGGCAGCCTGATATAGCGTCTAGTTCTAACCAATGGTACGTATTCTTGGTTCATCTCGGCAGCGTCGTCGTTCAATTCGTTCTCCTGTTCTTCCAAAAACATTAACTTACGGAGACCTTTAAGCGAGGATCGTCGTTGCTCGGTGAACATTGTATTTTTATCTCCTGAAGCTTCGTTCTTGGGACCAACGTCTCTCTTCACCATAATCTTCATCGGGGGCGGTTTCACTCGGGTCTTGGTGTGCGTGTACGCTTTTTTTGGCGGTTTTCCATCGTCCAATGGTTGATTCTGAAATAGAAACACTGTATAGATATTTGCACATGAATCGAACGCGACACACGAGACTTACATTAAGAAATCGTTTGTACTCGAGAATGTCGGCTGGACGGTTTTTCCTCTGCAGGGTCTCGAAGTCCACGGTTTTGGCTTCCGGATTGGTCTCTGTATCCTCGAACACCAACTGTTTGTACTTGAGGTCCTCCACTGGACTCTCCTCCGTCGTCGGTGCTTCCCTTCGTACTCTATTACTTGGGTAATCGTTGTTTTCTCGGTGATTCATGTTATTCTTCGTTCTGCCACTGATCTTTCGCAGCCTCTGTCTGATCGCTGGCTCGAGGGTGTCCTCGTCTTTTCGTAACCTCTCGAACACAACATTGTCCGCGACTTCGAGACACTCGTCGTCGTTCTGATGGTAGAACTCGTCCAGCTTGACGGACCTCTTCACGATCCTCTGGTCGGGACTGGCCGCCTCCAAGTATATTGTGTTGTTTCGCAGAACTATACAAGACGTGACCGGTGGTTGAATGAAGCCCAACGGTAGAGTGAAGATGATCCAGCAGGAGAGGGAGGCTAGAAGAATCGTTTTGCCCTTCTGCCATCTGTAAAAGGAAATCATTGTATGTGTCCCAGTTCCCCGGATAAATTGAGGCTGATGACGACCCTCTCTGTTCTTACGCGGACGGGGACACATTCCACCCTTGACTGGCTAAATCGATACCGGGCGGGAGCTCAACATTGGATAAAGCTTCAGTCATTCGGTTAATTCCTGTAATACCAGAATCTAAACGCAAGCAACAACCATACATACGTCTAACATTAACACTAGGAACTACCAAACCAGTCAAAATGACTGGTCAATACACTCTTACAACGACGATTTATGACTAGACTGTGGATTTTTATGCAAGATGATATTTTTGAAAATAATTTTTAAAGACAACAGCAAGGATAGGAATTTATTTCTTTTCTTAAATATCTTATTGGGTTCAAAATAAAGTAGAAAACACTTTACATCTGACGAAAGTTCTTTCTCTATTATATTACACAAAGCCCTATTGCTTATAAATGCATAAAATCCGCAGTCTAGTGATGACAAGATACGAGAGTGAAGAAATTAGTAAATTTCTAAATTTCTAAATTTTCAAAAGTTTTCCACGTTTATCGTCGGTAGTTCTGGTGTTAATACGTCTACCCAAAAAGACGCAAGAGTGATCACCAGCATGTTAACCCTGCACAGCAAGTAAAGGCGATCTACACCACCTACCAACTATCCTATCAACACATTATCATCATTTAATTTACCCAAAAATCCCTGGAGTGGACTACCTACAGGTGCCAAAAATGCACGGAACGCAAACTGGTTAAGAATCAATCCAAACGGATCTAACATATGTAGTAAATTGCAACCAAGTAAGGTGTCACTTTTTCCATCACCGAAGCATACTTCACCATAATTCCTCCATTCACTTGACACACGATTCACACCTAACAGAGCTTACCTGTCAGCCAACGATCCCCAGAAAGGCGCGCTGACGAACTCGATGAACGGTCTAAGCCCGATCAGGAGACCGCACTGTCCTGCGTTCATGCCCATTTGTTTGTAGTAGACCCCCATCAACGGGAACAGGGAACCGAACGCAGAGTAGAAGAAGAAGTAGAACGTCTTCACGGTAAGAAGTTCCTGATCGACGGACCCGAAGAGATACTCGATCACGTCGCTCTTGCCTCGGATCTTGTGGGTCGCCTCCTTCGGTTCTGGATACAAATTCGGGTCTACCTCGCCAGCGGCGTTCGGGTCCACCATGGGCCTGGCACCTGGCACCTGGGGCAACGATCTACCGGCGCCCTGTTGCGACATACCCTCCGCCGTCCCATAATCGTAATCCTCGTGTCCATAGTTCTGCATGACTCCGACCAAGGACAGATCTTGTTCTTCGACCTTCTGGCCTTTATCTTCCTCGAACGAGCCAACGGTGACCGAACTGTCTGATCTCCACGATCAGGAAACGGACCGATCCCCCGAATATCGGGCCAGATCCCCCGACGATCTACGTGCGTCAGAGAACACCACCAACCAGAACAGACGACGGATCCCTCTGTCTCTCGAACAGTGTGCCCCGTCTTTTCGAAATCGCCAGCTACAATCCTTTTAGACGACCAAGTCGAATCGATGGCCACACAACCGTCGTGGCACCTTTCGCCTCGCGAAATCGATAGTCCTGACAGTGCGCCCGCGCAACATCTACACCCCCGCGTGCACCCCCACTGAGCCTCCGTTCGAGTCTAGCGATGGCCGTTCCCCGATCTCTCCCTCTCGCGAGCGATTCGGTTCTTTTAGGGGTGAATTGGGGTTGGAACCTTGGAGAATGTCGACGAGTATAAAGACAGGCACATGGTGCTGTAAAGTTTTGAGAATTGAAATGAAATAGATTGATTTGTTCTAGGGTTGATACACGGAATCTTTCTGGAGCTGGAATCTTTGGAGGATTTATTGATACTTGGCCAGGAAATCAACAAGTTTTGATTCTACGGAAACTTACGTTTTAACACTGATGTCGGATGACGGTGTAGGTTTTTTCAAAAACAATATCTGAGACCAGTTGACGTAGGAGTATGTATTTCTTAAATGAAAGCTAGAATAATAAAAAATAGGGAAAAATCGCTTTTCCTATTATGCCAAGTTTGACTTCACTTGATGTGGGATGACGTTGCAGGTTTTTTCAAAAACAATATCTGAGACCAGTTGACGTAGGAGTATGTATTTCTTAAATAAAAGCTAGAATAATAAAAAATAGGGAAAAATCGCTTTTCCTATTATGTGAAGTTTGACGAATAAAAGTTAAGGAGTAGTTTCTGAATATTTTTAGGAGACCTGAAGTTGTATTATCTGCAAACGCAAAATCTTTCCGCCAGCAAAGTGTTAAAATTGTATTTTAAAGAGGTTCGAATCCATCGCTAGACTTCCCGCTTGTTTCCGATCCCACCCCGTTTTCATCCACTTCCTCCGCGACCCTCTTCCGTCTTTCGCGATGCTTGCGCAGTTGATCACACGACGGATATCCGCTCCTCGAGGGTCCGTGGGCAGATGTCATTTCCATGCATTCGCACCGTCGAGTTTCTTCTTGTCTTCTTATAGCACTTCTTCCACGCAACTGTTTGAATATCAAATGACGCTGTTAGTTACTGAAAAATATTTAGATAGAAATTTTATCGATCGTCCATATGCGGTTGAGTGATCAAGAAGCTGTCGCCTGACCGTCAAACATGAAAGGTTCCCCGAGTAGAATAGCCTCCAGACGCGTGTTTAGCGAAACCTTTACTGTGCTGGCGAACGACAGTGCGTTTGAATGTCGGGAGGCCTTGACCCGCATCGTAACCACCGTTCTTTTATCTTTAGCTAACAAGAAGCGTGCAAGACCTTCGGGTCACACCGATTTAATTGAGACTTTGAACACTGGTAGATATTCTCTCTACGAAAATACCCTATTACGGGGGGTCTGATATTTCATGTTTTTCGAGATACTTGTGATTGAAGTTCCAGTATTGCGTTTGAAGTACAGTTGAATCCAATTCGAGAGCGAGCTTCGCTTTGGCTCGAAGGTAGCGTGCTGGACTACCATCCCCGAGGGTCAGGGCTCGATTCCCTTCGCAACGTATAGGTTTTTTTTTTAAATTTTATATTTCCCTTGGGGAATGAAAGGAAATCAATTTTTAATCGAAATGGTTTCTATCTAGGATATAAATGTAATATAGTTATATTAAAATAATAATTACTATAGTAATATAGTTTATATTACATTTATATCGATGTAAGTTATCCAGGAGTTCTATCAACTCGTTAACAATTATTATCGCCTACAAGTGGAAGGTTTTAAGATTTCTCCAACGTAGGATATTACTCTCTTGTCTCAGAGTTAAGCAAGAAAAAATCATTTTTGGAACGAGTTAGCTCTCGATTTCGCGTAAAACATCTTTGGATCGTTGTCTGTCCAACGAATCTTCATTTCCTTGAACAATTTGCATTTTCCCCTCCCGAAACGATCTTCGACGAAACAGTGACGCATCCGGAACGACTATCAGCGTATCGCGCATGTAACATCTCGCAGCCACGGTGCCTGTGCGTGATTGCAGTTTTCTTTCGCTACCGTGATAAGACGGTGCTACGACCCAGAGGAGTTTAACAATTTAGAAAGCGATGGAAATGCAAGGCCTAGCTGTCAAACCAAGCATCTAGGTCCATTGGTGATGTTTACCAAAATAAACATCCCCTGCCAGAATCCTTTCCCACGATCTATAAAGATTAGACCAACAATTGTGAGATTAGACCAAATTACAATTTCGTAGAGGAGCATTTACGCCATGCAAGATTATAACATTACTGACGGTCCCTCGGCTATTGGACGATCCCTGATAAATCGTGGCAAAGAAAAAGCATAGTCAGCCAGTTGTATTGTTTACCCGTTATCCTCTTCAACGTTCGTTCCGAATAAAAGCATCTACGCTCTAAGTGCCTCAAATCGACTTGAACTTATTTTAAAGTTAAAGTATAAATTTCCCGGGGGAAGAAGGCGTGAGATAGCCGTCGAATCACGTGCACTTTCGATGGTTTGTTAAAGGGTATAGACTCGAAATTCGCGAGGATTGTTTCAGCCTATCGAATCAGGTCTGTCTGGAGTAGGAAGCTCTGTTGAAACCATTTATAAAGAAAATAAATATCGTCTTTATTCGACGGTCACGTTACTGGTGAACGTGCACAAATTACATTAGTCGACTTAAATTAGGTAATAACTATATGTACAAGTCTATCTTGATCGTTGTCCCCTGATGCAGTCAAGCCCCACCCACCCCACCCCGGTTTCTTTGGTTTAATTGTCATGCTGATTGCTTCTCTAATCGCGGCGATTGAAGACCGTGTTCGGTATAGGGTCGATGCGTGACCGACCCTGGAACGACGACGTGGCGGACGTCGAGGACGGCGCCGGTTTCGGCGGCCCTTGGAACATGCAGGTCTTGGCGGTCTTCAGGAGGCGACCGTTGTTCGCCGTTCGCCAGTAAACTGTGCGGACAGCCTGCTTGCCAGCGACGTAGCTCACTGCTCCACCGATCAGCATCTGGAATAAGATCAAAAGGAACGTTAATATCAGTGAAATGACCATCAATTACTAGTACATCAAAAACTGGGGGCAAATGTATTAAACCCCATGGTTGACTAATTGTACTTGTCTTTTAGGTCACCAGATTTTGGATTTGAATAGTGAACCCTCTGGAGTATAGCTGTTTGGAGGACTAGATCAATTATATGGCTATCAATTACAAGTACATCAAAAACTGGGGGCAAATGTAGAGGTATGAAACCCCATGGTTGACTAATTGGACTTGTCTTTTAGATGACCAGATTTTGGATTTGAATAGTGAACCCTCTGGAGTATGGAGGACTAGATCAATTATATGGCTATCAATTACAAGTACATCAAAAACTGGGGGCAAATGTAGAGGTATTAAACCCCATGGTTGACTAATTGGACTTATATTTTAGGTCACCAGACTTTGGATTTAAATAGTGAACCCATTGGAGTACAGGTGTTTAGAGGAGTAGACGAGAACGTTCGTTCCTAGGAAGGTATGGATGGTAGAGGATTGACTGGCAGAAATCGGACAAGATGTCACTGTCAAAGATGCTCACCTTTGTATACTGTAGTTAATGACTAGATCGTTCGAACGTAGAACCGAAAAACAGTTCTACGGTTGCGTGGTCGTAGTGTTGGTGTGTGCAGCGAGTGATAGGTGCTTCTGGCTCGCTCGTGTTGATGCGAGGCGAAATGCTGGACTGACGAAGAAACCTACCCGCGTGGATAATTTATACGATAAGCACGACGTCACGGGATCTCGCGATAAAAGCCTCGCTCGCGCGCGTCATTCACCGTGAATCCTCGAGCTCTGCGTACGCAACCCGTGTCCCGATGGTAGGGGGACAACGAGGAATTTTTTACGAATGGTCGAGTCGAGATTTAGATAAACATCGCTTCAGTCGGTCTTCTTTCAAACGGTCGACGCTTTCCCTAAACCCTATCGTTGCATCGTTATCGAGCGAATATGATAAACAAAACAGAAACTGTCGCGCAATTCGAGATTAGTCAACAGGTCAGACGGGGGACTTTGGCTACGCGAAATCGCCTGTAGCCAAGAGTATTGACCTTGTTCGTGATTACTGCGGATCTTTATGCGAATTCAGATTTTCATAGAGCTACCTAATGTAATTGAAATTATGTCAGTGATTTGTTTGCTTTATTAATACTAGATCACGAAAATTGTTACTGTATTTTTTTATAGCACATTCACATTAACGAGAATCGTGTAAAATCCGCAGTCTAGTGATTAGTATTACTACAACTTTCTTTTGGCAGGAGATTATCTTAATGGACCAGAGGTCACCAGAGAAGAATCGTGCCAAATATTCCCGGTACACACCCACAGAACCAATCGTTTACAGTAGAAAGTTTGACAGAGGCCTTGATCCAGCTTACTTTGTGCATGGAGTTATTACATTTTATATACCGTGAAAGACATACAACTTCTTCCTATTCCCGGTATCGTACCCGGCGTTGTCATTATTTGTCTCGATACCGTCGTTCTCTTTCTCCGTTAAATTGCCAAATCGCCATTTAATGCGACTCAATTGTGTTTTTCCTGCTCGCTCGCCGCGGTCAGGTAATCCGGAATCGATTCGATAAACACTGTTCAATCACGTGTAGACATTTCTCTTCTCTCCGCAATACTACAATGGACGTCGTGGAATATTTCTTACGGTTTTGGCGATATCGTTCGAGTCATTGAATAAATTTTCGTCGTGTGTTCGGAGCGCAGCTGATTCGCGCGCGCACGATGACACGCGGTTGAACGTTTTCCATCGTGAAAAAAAAATTGACTCCCTCGATAACATTTCCCATCTGACAGATGCACTTTGTTTCCGACGACAGTCCTCGCACAACACCCGCGTTCCCCGTTACGTTAGACACGTCATACGAGTAGTGCGTACTATGTACATATACGTATACTTCTCTTCCTGTATCCCATTCTCGACGACGGAGAATGCTTTGGCAATCGTCTGCCATTCTGTCTACACGAGGAAAACACGATCCAGCTACGTGTGCTACTTTCGCGAGCCCACAGATTCGTTAAGCTTTCGCCAAACAGGAATGCTTGCTAAAATTACCCGAGGTGACATAACGAAATAGGGAACATAATTTTCCGCGCCGAAAGTAGGCAAAAACGAAGGCCTCAGAGAGTTTAATACCTGAACAGGGTGAATATACAGTGGGATCTGCTGCAACGAACGAATGCTGTAGCAAACAGTTTTTATTATTACAGTCGACATGCTACAACGAACGAAGTAATCCATAAGAGATAAGAGGAAATATAGGAATTTCCTTCGCTTAATTATTTTATGGGATTGCTAATAAAATCGGTGGAAAAAAAAATTCGGTGCATCCAATGCAAGTTTTGTCTTATATTATATTTCACATACTCTAGACCTGTAATTGCAGAAAATTCAAAGTCTAGTAATAACACAATCATGAATAGTGTTAAAGCGTCAATTGTTATATTTTGCTATATTTTGTGAAATTACATACAATATTTCAATGTAAATGCTACAAGGAAGGAGGTTCTAGAATCAATAAATTCGTTGTAGCATACCCCACTGTAATTTCGAAGCTTAATCGTTCTTATCTAACGGCCACGCGCGGTGCACTCGAGTCTCACTAGTCTGTCGAATTACTAATTGGTCTAGATTACGAGGGTCGAATCACCTGATCAACGTGTGTAAAAATTCATATCGGCCACATCAGAGTATCGATTACGTGAGCAAAGTGGTGGTCCCCCATTTTTGTCGCGAAGTTTATTTTTACCTTATCCGACGATTATCGCTTAAAATCCGCGCACCCGCGATTTATCGATCGGCGTCCATCGACCAGTCGAGTGCAATATTATCGGTTAATTGTTGATACAGCCTATCGCGAGTATAATCTCGCGGGATGATCACAGTCGATTTATTTTTTGCTCGAGGAACCTCGGAAAATACCATGAACGGTCCACGTTCGATTTTCCATTTCGAATAAAAAAAAAAACAAATTCCATTTCGTCTCACAAGTGACCGATCTCGATTGTTACCCCCACGGAGGTCCCAGCGATTTGTCAACAAAAGTCTGTTTCGTAAATTCGTACATTTCCAACAAGAAATTGCGTCAGCATCCCAGATTCGTTTGCATAAATATTTACAAACGGAAGTTCTTAGAACCACAGGAATAACCCCTCCAACCATCTCCATGTACGCAGAATATGTTCATGAATTTAACAATTAATTCTCTAGAAATGAATTAAAAGATCAAGGTAGATGTAGATAGAACGAATGACCCAATGGAAAATTTCTCCAATTCCACGTTTCCAACGACACGTACATAAAATGCGCAATGCTCGTCGCAAGACGTCTCTCGATCCAGGGATTAAACGGCGATCGAGGTGAAATCCCTTCGCTGAATAAAATCGTCGCAGGTGATTGGGTAAAACGAAATAAAGCCCAACGTTTCCGTGATGATTACCCATTTTTCGCAATGTTATCTGGCCGGCTCAAGTGTTCCACGCGCCGAAGAAAGTTCCATTCGCGACGAGCGTGGAAAATTTGTCCATGCGATCGCGAGTTCATCTGGGGCGTACGGTCGTTGCGACGTTATTCGGGGACGCTCCTCGGGCGAAAAATGTCAGCGTTTCGTCACGAACGATCATTAAAAAACGCATAAACGGGAAGGAGAAGTGTCGTGTATGATTCACGTGAAACTTTCGTGTCGTCGCGAAGATGAGGCGAGCAGACGGCCGTGATCGCGATAGACGCGATTGTCGATCACGATAACAGTCCCCTTGTGTTTCCGTTGTCGATGATAAAAGACCAACCGCGATGATCTCCGATAAATTCGTCGGGTGATCACGATCATCGAGTCGACGCGAAATCGATGTCCGTTACGGAAATCAAACACTATCGACCCCAGACGGTGGTCGTTCTTCTGAGGCTGTTGTATATGAGTAAACGAAAATAATAACAAAACGACAATTGCGTCCGAGAGAAATTTCGTGAACGGTATATGTATATGCGCGAAAGGTGATAAGATTCGAGTGGTTCGCTGGGGGCATGGTCCTCTTTGGATTAGTCGGACGATACATTATCGTTATCGGTAACACGCGTCTCTTGAGAACGAGACTCTGGGTATCCCGTATTCGACAATCTAGACAAAGTTCAAGACGTTGGATTTCGGTGAATCGATGGACTATCGATGGTTCCAAAGTATAGGGAAATTCGTAGAATTGATTGTCATGTAAACGATCTGCGTGCAGATTGGCTGCAGGTGTAGACGAATCCATAGCCATATTTATTTCTGCATTTTACTTGGGTTCTGAAGGGAGAACAAGCAGATTAACGACAGATTGTTTATAGTAGATCCTGCATCAGATCTGTAGCCATTCTGGTTGCAAAAACTTATAACAGGTATTGGACAAAATCTGAGCAGGTTTAGTTGATTGGGTGGACAAGTGATGTAAGCGCGTGGAACGAAACAGGAAACCTCAGCTTAGTGTTAAGTGTCCGGAGCACAATAAAGTTCTATTGTCCCTGTAACTTTTATTTTCATTTACAGAACTTTTATTTTATCCTTTCTTTTATACATATAACATCTGGTTGAGTTGTCCCTGGCTTCCTAAATCCATTGAAGCCCCGTATCTTGATAACGAAAGATAGAGTTCCAATTATTTCCAGAACAAAGCTGATGACGCACCGTTATCATCAGGAATTACCCAGTCGCTCGTGTCCGTTATCAGAGAGGTCCCGATGTTACGTGAATCGAACCAAAGTTGTTCAGGCGGCAAGAACGCGTGGCTCGTGGTTCCAATGAACGTTCAGAATACAGCTGCGTGATCCGTTATCGCCTACACGCTGGTATGGCAACGCAAAACGGTGGGAACGAAGCGACAGACGCACTCGTTCGAGTCTGGTGCCTCAGAGTCTACCACTGGCTGCCTCTTTATCGCCTCCGGATGCTCTTTTATCTGGCACGATCGACTTGATCTCTTCCTTTCGCGATCAGAAGCTTCTACTGACACTTCACGTTTTAGAACGTTCCAAGTCCCTTGATCCGAGGGCTAGAATCGAAGGGAAAGTAAATATAGGGTTTCCAGTTTAAGTGTGACTCTCGAGTATCTTTTGTAATTGTGAAAACATTAAATAATTTCACCTGTAATTAGTGAACAGTAACCTTCGACGTTGTCAGAGATTATAGGTCATTTCTCGACCTCCTTGTAGTCTTCGATCAAATTCCCCACGTTGTCCCGAGCATCCTGAAAAACACTCTCCTCCATACCTTCTTCCAAATAGTGATGCACGAACGCCTTTTTCTGGTACATCGAATCGAATTTCCTTGCGAGCGTCTCCCAGGTGTATCGAATAGCTGTATTATTGCTGAGCATCGCCACCGTTTGCCTCGAGTTCGCTAGATCACCGCCGGGAAGCGTAGTGGTGGGTTGTGGATTGATTCCCACCTGTGGAGCGCGATCGTTTTAGGCATTATTTGGATCCTGGTTGAATCGACTATAACTTAATTCGTTTTCTTCGCTGGTAGATTTGAAAAAAAAAATGGAATACAGCGATAAAGTATTTGTTTTCATAACAAAGATTTATGATGACCACAGACGTCTAGACCTTTACATAATAAATGTTGCTCGATCGTCATCGACTGGCGATATCGCTGCATCATGTTTAATAACAATCGCGTAATCGACGGGATCGTTTGGTAACAATACAGAAGGAGGTACCTTGAACCCGGTCGGACTCCAACTAACGAACCGAATGGACTTTTTCCCCTTCAGCGACGCGATCGCCCTGTTGACGTCAATGGGACTCACATCGCCACGGTAGAGCAAGCAGCAGCTCATGTACGCACCGGTTTGTGGATCGCATTTTAACATCTAAAACACGAGTCACATCGAGGAAACTGATATTACTATCTTCGACAGCTATTCTTTCATGGGCAGACCTGATTGTAAGGCTCGAAACACTCGTTCGTGATCTGCTTAGTCGTGATCTCCGAGTGGAAGGCTTTTTTCGGGCTTATCAACGGGGAATACGTGGCCAGGGAGTAGTGAATCCTTGGAAACGGCACCAGATTCGTTTGTAGCTCTTGCAGGCTCACGTTTACCGCTCCCTCGAACCTCATTGAGGCCGTGATGCTCGAGATTACCTGGGCTAGGATTCTATTCAGGTTCGTGTAAGTCGGTTCTTCCACGTCCAAATTCCTGTGTACAGTATCGCTTGGTAAACATGTGTATAAGAACCTTCAGTTTTTTAAAGGGCTATCAACGAACCTTCCGCAGATGTCGTAAAGGGCCTCGTTATCGACAAGAAAGCAGCAGTCCACGTGATCCAGGCTACCATAAGTGGCTAGCACAGCGTTGTAAGGTTCAACAATGACCGCGGAAATATTCGGAGCCGAGCAGATAGCAAAATCTATCGCGATCTTCTTCGGGAAGTATTCGGTTAACCGTTCCAGCAAAAGGGTACCAAAACCACCCCCTGTACCGCCATTCAGTGACCTTGAAAATGGAATAGCATTAAAGGGTGAGCTTCTCGATTGTTTCTCGGCCAGTTAACGTTTCGTTCGTTTACCTAAACACGATGAAGCCAGTTGGTTTCGAGCATTTCTCCCATTCTTTACAAACACGACTCATGACCAGATCGATCGCCTCGCGGCCGGTCGAGTAATAGCCGATCGCGAAGTTGTTCGCCGCATCCTCTTTCCCGCTGATCAGGGACTGCGGGCAGAATAGTTTTCTGTACGCGCCGGTTCGAATCTCGTCGATCGCCGTCGGTTCCAAATCGACGATTATCGTACGCGGGGACATTTTCGTCTGGAAAATTTATCGTGTATAATCATAGAATTTCCACTCTGGCGATGATACGTCCGCGCGTGGTATGTCCTCGTTTACTCACGTTTGCCTGCGAAAAGAACGAGCAAACGGTGGTGTCCTGCGGCCGATAGCAGGCACGAAGACAGCCGTTCGGTAGCAAGCCATGCTCCAGGCAGAAAAGCTCCCAGCAGGCGTTCGCCAGTTGCGTTCCAGCCTGTCCCACGAAAATAGTTATTATCTCACCTGATTGCTCCATCGTTCAACGATGATTGCCTCCCAGCCACGAGTTTCCCGTTGATTATCATTTGCAACGTGTTGACAGAACCGACCATTTCATCGAGCACGCGAATCTCGCGTCGAGTTTTACACCAAAGATTTTGTTGTTACTTTTTTTCCATATTTTCCTGTTTATCGTTCACCGAGTCATTTTTTATAATGCGTTTATCAGGTCCATTGTAGGTTTTGTTGTTGGCTCTGAACGTGTTCGTTTATCGGAGAGAGTGTCAAGTTTACTCTTTTTGTTTTCTTTTGACACACTGATAAAGTCCGTGGGGGTCAGCGTAATCGTCGAGTTTACCCGAAGTTACTTTTCGGATGTCTGTTCTGTTCACCAGGTGAACTTAAGAAGAAAGAAACTAGGTTTTAGTAGATATTTTATTGAGCAACATTACATAATATACAATAAAGTTTTCCAAAGTTTTCGTACGTATCGTAACATTTAAACGAATCAAGCAACACGTAATTATACAATAGGGGAGGTGACGATCTCAACAACGGTTACACACACACTTGCACTTGCACTTGCTTATGTACTATTATTTGTATCTGCCTAAATGAGAATATCCAAGTGGCAGTATTTCGATCCGTGAATCACCAGTTTCTTTTTTTTTCGTAGTGCACGCACGTAGACACGGAACTCTTAGAAGTTTCGCTCTTGCAAACAGGGGAATACATGTAGCTACAATAATACCTATAGATGATATGTATTTTGATCCCTCTGAATAGCATCGAAGTAAATATAAGTACTAGACTTGTTTATAATTAATTACGCTGTAGTAACATACAATCCTGTATTTGTACGATAGAAAACGGTGATTGTTGTACACTTGAACATTATAATTCTATACGTAGAGATCGATACTGGAACAATTCCTGCATTAATTTTGTACTGTTTTGTGGTTACGGTTTGATTTTACAGACAGTATTGGTATCTTGCGTGTCATGGAAGATTCGACTGAAAACAACGAACCGTTACGTAACATTTTACGTAGACGTGAAGTCGAAAAGGGGCATCTCGAGCGGAGTTAAAGGTGGCAAGGGCGCGAGACGCAAGGAATGCGGATTATCTAATCGGGTGTCGTCGTTAGGACTGACGGACGCAGCGTGTAGTTGCTCTGTCAGCTGGCGCACCTCCTCCTCCTTGGCCTCTAACTGACTTAGCAAGCTGCCAACCAAACAGCGCAATTGACAATTCACAGTTTTCAGTTCCTCGATAACCGTACCGGTGTCTTTCGGATGCTTGAACGCTTTATCCTCGTTATTTGGTAATGAAATTAAGCCTAAAAGACTATCTTGCTCTTCAATTGTCCTATATATAGCTTGACGCAGAGATCCATCAAATTTATCGACTGGTAGTTCAGTTGTGTCCTTCTCCAACTGCTTGGGTGCTTGTTTACTGAGAATTTCTTTTTGTTGATTTTCCAGTGTAGCTTTGTATTCCTCGTATTGTGCTTGTTTCATTCTGAGAAGCATATTCATCTGTATTCAGTGTCGTACAATTCCCAGACTGATTGGAAAACGAGTTATCGCTTACCTAACTACAGCAGCTTGTCTTTTGTGATAGTCCCGTTGGAGCGCAAGAGACTCTACAGTGACCAGAGAATTAAAAGAGGTAATCACAGTTGGAGGAGTTTGACTAGATAAGCTGGAGGTCTTCAAGTGAACGTAGTTGGACTCGAGTTGAGCATGGGCTTCTCCTAACAGGCTGGCCACTGTTTCATGACACTTGGCTGCTTCCTCGAACCGTCCTTCTTGCAATAATGCTTCTGCTCTCCTCTGTCTTTCGTGTGCCTTCAATAGAGAAAGGTATTACACGTCAACGTTTCTAAGAAAAACAAGAACCACAGACTGCACACAATTATTCTTAAAGCAACAAAAAGAACGGAAAATTAACAAGTGACACTCAACGGTTTGATGTTGAGACGACGTAGCGCGCACAGTTGCATGTTTTTGTAGAATCGTATCAAATTGGCTTGCGCAAACAAGTACCGTGAACAATGACGAATGATCGTAATATGCATAAATTACCAACACATCGAACACTGAACAAATTCTTAGTCACGCAGGCCGATAAAAGGCTCGACAAATCGGGACGTCCACTTACCGCGTTCAGGATTGAAGTCTCCATGGCTGATCAGCTGATCAAATGACAGAACGAAAACAGAGAGGCAACATGTGGGTTATTTTCTGCGATCGTAGATTAACGACGAATGTACCGATCGAGCTCATCTTCGATCATAATTTCATAGAATTTGCTGTTTCAGAATCGCTAATTTATACAGTATAAATTTTACGTTTTTCCACGATACTGCGTGATTATTAACATTCCGATGATGTCATACTAATACGAGAAGTTCATTACAGAAACACAGCAGTATTATGTTATGCATAAAATGCACACTGGGTGTTTCCTAAATTTACATCATATTAAAGATTGAAAAACATTGTTTTCATGTAAGATAATTTATTTATTAGTGTGGTATCAGAGTTATACAAATATATCCATTTGTTTGTTTCATAAGTTAATGCTGCCATCTAGCCGTAAGTCAGAACAATATACGTGATTTCCTGATGGTATGCAACCCACTGTACTGCTGTTTTCCAAGTAGCCTATTAATGTATGTATAATAATTTAATAGATTCCTAGTCTCTAATTAAACACAGATATTGAAGAAGGCATCGTATAATGTTCTGAAAATTGTATCAATTAACGTACGCTGTTAAGAATTCTAATATCACAAAGATCTATAGATTTCCCCGGGGATAAACACCGCGTGTTGCATGCAATAAGGGGTTATCTTAGTTCATACATACTGCTGCTAGATGGCTATACCATTTCCTGGTCCATTGCTGCGCTCAGCTGCGCTAAGGATGTTCAATTCGGAGGATGAAACTGTGTTTGGCCTTTATTCTGTTTCTTTAACTAAAAGTACAACTATATTCCTTACTATTTCATTTAATGTGCACTAAAGTAAGGCGACTATGGAGAAACATCATATGTAGTTTTTGTCGAATCGAGGGTAAGATGTTTAACACATTACGAAACCGTGAGAACATAACCTGATGAGCATCGAGTTATCGATAACACCGATGACAGGGATAACGATCGTTAACGAGTTTTACACGCGCGTTACGAGAAAACATTATTGGACTCTGAAACGACTTTGCAATCACGGAGACGTGGTGTCACGAGAGTCGAAAAGGAATTGCGCGTGGGCGTGAAGCGATGCCTTTATAGGAATACGAGAATCAACGTGGAAACTTAATTATTCGGGTTATCAGGCGAGTGTATGCGTGTTAGAAAATAACGTTGACCTCATCTCCACCGACGAGACAGAAAAAGTGTTTCGAGCTCACCGATTTAAGTCGAATCCGCGACGTATCGAGACATCTGATTTTCAACGGTCATCGTTTCCATTCGATCCGTGATGTGAGTGAATATTCATGTTAAAAATATTTTTAAAAAAAAGAAAAAAAAAAGGCCACGACAGAACTAGGGTGACCTGTATCGTTTGAATTCAAGTAGGCGTAGCCTTATCCACTCGAGCAATTAATCTCCGTTCGATCGTGAAAAAAAAACACGAATTTTTACCCTGTTGACGATGAATAAGTCCGCATGAATTTTGCATCGATCACGATGCAAAATTTCCAGCTTACTTATTAAACGAATCTGAAGGTTGGGATTGAATCGTGTCGAGTTTTTACACTGGACCGACATAAATTAGTGAGATCCTCCCGTTTGTTTCCTCACCGCATCAAACCAAATTAGCGCCCGATTAGTGAGGGGTACCTTTTGCCGGCTGAAAAAAAAATTCTCACGGTCCACGGCCCCGGTATCCATCGCGAGGAAGTCGGTGAGAAAGTAAAGAAAGGAATGCTCGAGGTATTAATTCCGACGAACCCTGGTTAAGTAACGACTCATGAAATCCACTCTGTACCAGCTTTAAGATCAGGCAACGAATTCTACGCGTACGCCGCCACGGCAGAAACTGATTAATGGTGTGCGCGCTTTTCTGAATCCTAATCCTGTCGGTTCCCCGACGATCCTGCAGTGTTCTGCTGTGTTATATAACGCAACGTGTACAGGGTGATTCAGTTATTCCTACCATTTTCATACAAAGATCAATTGTTTCAAGTAACACAGTGACTCACACATTTGTTCACAGACATCTGAAATAAGAGTCAAAATTAATTGTAAGGTTATGAAAATGTAGTATCTCACCTGATTGGTAGAGGACGTAATTTCGAATCGCCGACATCTTTCTTCCTTTTTTTCTACCCAATTTTCGGGAAAAAGTTGCTTCGAAACGAACAGGATTGAATATTCTAATTCCCAATGATATGATAAAAAAAAATCGTGGATACATTTTCGATTATCGGATGGGACACCCTGTACATGGGTGCCGGACGGTAATAGGTTAGCGTCGGTGTTACGCAACGCACCGTGTATAATCCTAGATTACGGCAAATTACATTTTTGCCCCTTGGTGCACTTCCATCCGAATCATATATGGAGGCGCTACCCTATCGGATAGCCATCGGGCGCGAGAGAGCGATCTGGCATGCGCGCGGCCGTTCTCGTGAATGGGCACGGCCCCGGCGTGGACCAAGCGGCGGCGGCCGTATGAATGAAATAGTAAATATAATTGACAGAAGGGCAGGCGTGGGCAGGCCAGTCAGAACAGGCGAGCAGAAACAGGCGGAACGAGGTGCAAGACGGGAACGGCGTTTTATACGCGGCAGGCGTAGGATCGAGGTCATCACCTTTCTATCATCCGAAGAGCCTAGATAGCATTTTTCCCCTCTCTTGTATGATTTTTTCTCTCTCTTGCTTTTTTTTCAGAGTGTTTCGTCAGTGGCTCTTGTCAACGGCCTTGCTCGATTCGGTATCCGGTGCCCTTCGCCACTTCCGAACACAGAAGCTACCCTTCATAGGAAAATGTGACGACCGTATCCTAATTGCCTTTTTTGGCGATCGTTGGATAGAATATTCTATGCCAAAGGTACATTGTTTCATCTTATAATACGAATGTAAATGAATAGCTAAGACATTTTTCGAACACTTCCAGTAATAGTATCGTTTACAGGTATCCAAATCGGAACCGATAGAGCTGACAGTCACGCGGGCACACACAGCTGCAAATTGCTCATTTACCCACACCAGGAGGCCCTCTTCCCTCTCCCCCCGCTCGGAGCCAACTTTCACGCGAGAGCCAATCGACGGATAGGCCATGAAACTTCGGTCCTTTTACAGTGACCCTAGATCGTAGATTCATCAACGACAAGTCTCATTGGTCCCCATCGCGTCGGTTTGGCTCTGGATGTCGTAATCATTGGCGACCAATTCGGTGGATTGTTTCCGGAAACTTGGAACGCTATCCAGGCTTCTCCACTTGGATGAACGTATACATATAGGCAGGTTGCGTTAAGTAGGAATCCCTGTAGATCCCTTGCAACGTCGATGCTTTACGGGACGACGAGGACAGATCCGCCCTCGGCCGTCGGGTACTGGCTGGAGAACGTTGAAGGAGAGCTGCGCCAGTTCTCTCGGCCGGTCCGCTGGCTTTTCTCCTCCCCTCCTCTTCCCCCGCCGCTGGAGCGGCCCCCCTTCCCCGTGGAGTCGTCGAGTGACGACCAAAGACGGTAGGAAGGTACGGTTTCCGGTCGCCCACGCGACAACCTAGCCAGAGCTCTCTCGCGTCAGGCAACGGCGTTGTGAAAATCCTCTCGATTCAGGTGTCCGGATAGCGCTCACGGAGTGGTAAAACCTGGCGCAACACCCTGGCCGTCGTGGTGGGGGATGGAGCACACGTTACGGTGTGTCAGGATGGAGAACAATTTGTGGATTTCTTTTCCTGCGAGAATTGTGTGTCCCTTTGACCCGTCCCTGGTGGTAGATGTCCTGCGTCTGTTGGGCTCCGTTTATTTGTGGACAATAAACGAAAGAGACATGTTTCAAGGGGGACCCGAGAGAATACAGTAAATATTAGGATCTAAGAATCATCGTCTTCGAGTTGGAGCTGTAAGTAAAGATTCATCAAATTTAAGACGTCAGTTTGATTAGATTGATTGGTCTAATTGGGGTCATCTGTTGCAGGGGGTGATGCTTCGGAGCTCTGTATCCTGCTTGGACCAATAGACGCCCGATGCTTGTCTTCAAGGAGTGATAAATGGTAATTAGTTTTCCGTTTCTCTAGACGTTTTTCAGGTCGATATTGTCCGACTAATAATTATGTTCGACGGTTAAACGAGTCTCACGAACAGAGGCAACCCGCTAGGGGTTGATTCGAGTCATTGTGATCGAACGGCTTTTCGCCTGGCGGGTCGCGCGACGGGACGCACGATTAATGATACGTTTCATTACTAATTTTCGTTTATTGTCGATACGAGAAAAAATCGATTATCCGTGCGAGTTCCAGAGTGCCATTAGTTAAGATCGGAATAAATTTCGGGTGAAAGTGGTCTAGGGCAACGGCGCGCGATGGTCGATCGATCCTGTCGGTGATAAATTTACCTGTCAATTAAGCTCATTTCAGCTTTCGGCCACGGTCGAATGAAATTACCGGGCCACTGACGTCCGACGGGCGTAATTAAAATCACGTGGCAACCCGATTCGTTTGTAAACAAATCGATCGACCGTAGGCTCGATTGCATCATCACATGGTTGCATACAACGATAAACGCGGCACGATGTTGTTATAGCTGTTCAGATGTGTTTATAGTTACTGTAATGGAGCAACGAAGTCATTATTATCGAGTATCCAGTCAATCCTGCATAACAAGATGCTTAACATCTCTATTCGTATGTCAGCAAAATCTGTCCAGAGGCTTTTTACCATACTTCCCGATAACCTAAAAGGTTGAAATTTGGCATGAATTTCCCAAAGATGCCGTAAAAACTCTCAACCTTGGAATATTCGACAATAGGGGATAGTACCTGAAAGTTCATTTTCACTATAAAAAATCGGTATTTGTTTCTTGGGTTTTTTTCTGTGGTACCACAAAACAGACTTGAAATTTCTCCCGTTTCGCTTAGCGTGACGCCGCAACATACATCTTTTCTCGTTCCTTTCTTTTTTCTCTCCCTTTTCTCGCTTTCTGTTTTCCTCTCTTTCTCCCAGCGCTCTATCTTCCCTTCCCCCGCCGTCGCCTCCCGTGTGGATGCTGTGTTCCCTCTTTGAAAGTCCCTTCGGTAGAGGTAGGGCACGCGAATGTGGGAGGGAGAGTTTCCGGTCGCCCACGCGACTCCGCAACAACCACTTCGCTCGAGAAGTATCAGGGACAAAACACGGGCCGCGGCGGATGTGTCTCTTCTCTTCTGCGCAAATGAAGAAGTCGCCTCTCGCCGTTCGGCAAATATATATAATGAAAGAGCTTCCCCTTTTTCGCTGCTCGCTTTCCGCTCGCTTCTGCGATCCCCGTTCAACTACCGTTTCTGTCGCCGTTTCGTAATCCCGCGATACCTGTTGCCATCGTTGAAGATTAATGTTCCCGTGGTTATGAAAGTGATGTGATTCGAAAAACGAAAAAGATGGCGCTATTCCCTTACTTTATGTTATTTAGATCTATATTTTAATATATACATTTTTTAATTTATTTATTGATAATTCCAGCCTCGACGTCAAGGAATGAACTTGGTTTTTAAATTTCTTTAGTAGCTTTTGACTATTTCAATGTATATTATATGAATATTCGAAACGATAAATGTAAAACTTACACCACCTTCATAATCACCGGCACAAATTTCCACTAATTGATAAATCGCTGAAAAAAGATTTTCCGTTTTCAGGGGAACCGATGCAAAGACTTCTGTGTGCTTGTGGAGTTTCGTCAACCCGAAAAACCGAAATCCTAGGAAGGGTATCGTTCGCCTGGTGTCCCCGTAGTGGAATAGAAAGGTAGCGCTTAAAAATAGCAATGACGACTTATCTCCGTCCACGCGTGTACGGTCGATCGGTTCTGTTTGGACTCGTAGGCTTCGCTAGAGGCAGGTCAAGGAATCGTCCAGAACGCGATTATGCATCGTGAACCATCCCTTCCGCGAATCCTCCAAGCGTACACAAACCCATTCGAATCCCCGCAGCCAGGAAGTTTTCTCCCGTTTATCGGAACTCTTTCGCATACAAGCTCGCGCCTAGTTGGATAGAGCAATCACGTGGCTCTTATCACTCCTTCGTACAGGCTTTCCTTGGCGATGATCCGACGACAGATAACGTGAATATTGCCTGTTGGAAATCGTAGTCGACGAGTTTATTCAGCTTAGGATGATAGTATTTTTTTGTTCACGATCGTCGCCGGAAACTATTAGGGAAATCTGTCGGGATCGTTCGAGATTTTTCACCGATAAGACTCCCCTAAAGGGCCTTACTGCCCCCCCCCCTCTCTCTTTCGAATAGTTGTCGTGAATGACCGTCCATCGTTGGGGGAGACCTGGCCGCCATTTCTATTTTTCTTGGTGAGCCTCTGACCGAGCGGGAAATTCTTTGGCGACCGATTCCAACGGTACATCGGGACCACTCGAGAACAACTCCTCGCCGGCCGATGTATACGCACACCACCCACCACGAAAGTACACTCGAGGAACCGAGGACTTCTCGTTCGTCCTTCGAGAGAGGAGAGAATTCGGCGTTAAAGCTACACCGTCTCCACGGGCCATCACTCCCCCTCTCTCTTTTTATTCTTCTTCGTTTTTCTTCTCTTTCGTTTCCTCTTACATTTCCCCTCGGTCCTGTACCACGTCTAGCGGAAAAAGAAGAGAGACCACGAGCATCAGAGCGGGGTTTTGCAAGGGGGCGTCGAGGGCGGCCGTGCGAAATCGGCTACACCGGCGAGATCACGGTAATATTGAATAATGATATGATATAATTTAATAACCGTGCCGCTCGATGACGCTTAATGACGATAATACCGGAGTAGAACCTGGGTGATGGCCACCTAAGATCACCGAGGAGACCCGCGCTAGGAGGACTCTTTGCAGGTTGTTTCGTTTAATCGGTGTATGCGTGTTGTGTGTACTTACGCGCTTGCGGCGACGCACGGCCTTTTCCTTTTTTTTTTTCGTCTTTATCGTGACGGCACCGATCGATGGACATATTGTTATCCACGATCTACGTGGAAGAACGCGTTTAACCGTGACCTTGATCGATTATACACAATTTAATCGAAACTTTCCAGACCGCCTGTTCATTGACAATGGATCAGAGGAGAGCTGGCTTCTACAGGGATACCTACTCGACGCGGTTGTATCGGCTAACCGCAAGACTTGGCTCATAATCGCGATCATATCGGGCCCGTAGGATGTCGCAACTTATAGTCACCAGAGTCCAGGGAACTCGTGGAACCTTTCAAGATGCACAGACTCTTGGTGATCGAACCTTATTCGAAGTATCGTTTTTATGGAAATCTTTAGAGGAACCCAGTAAAAGGAATATGTCAAAATTACAGCAGCGACATGTAGGATGCGTGTGCTAGCGATCGAGTTCTAAGAAAATGATTTGTGTAAAGTGGTACAGGTTTAATTGCTTTAAACGATACTCGTCGACGGGGCTACAATCAGTGTGTTGCGTCACGGTCGCGGGTAATTCGCTGCGTTTACGCTCGCGATACACTGTCGTCGGAACAAACAAGGAGAGACTCGCGAGGTTAAACGCTGTTGGATTCCAGGTGGAGGTACCTGAACACCAATTTTATATTCTCGAGTGTACAATGTACAGTGGATTCTGATTATTTGAGACGCATCGGGGCTAGTATATTAAACAAAATATATTACTGTATATTGACCCCTTGCCATACGATTTTGTTACGACTTCTCTCTCAAGAATTACTTTACCGTTAATATTTTCCCAGGTACAAAAGGAATTCTATTCTTATACAAAGTGTTACATTTATTCCAAATCTTAAATATCAATACCAACGGAACAGTATTTCACCTCGACACCAAGAAAACGAATAATATACATGTTCACTAAATTCAGTTTGAAATCGTTATTACGTGTCTGACTCGATGTGGTAAGGGGTTAAACAAAAAAGATTTGCTTTTGTTAGTCAAAGTACAACTGTAAACTTATCAGTAAAACAAGAAACATATATTCGTAATTTTCACACATTTTAGAATATTTCAGGACGAAAAACAAGGAATCATACAAAGACAAAAAATGAACTCGATTAACCTGTAGCCCAAATAAGTGGAATCCACTGTATTACAATTGTCTTCGTGCAATATAGTAGACCTTGAACCACTGTTTCCCACCGTGCCCACGAATTTTCCACTTTAGTGTGTGTTCCTAATAATCGCAACGGATTCGAATCACGAAAGGAACGGTCCCGCAAAATCTACGGGGACCCCACGAGGAAAGTTTTCGTAGTCGCAGTAACGGAGGGAAGCTGCGCGATTGTCCGGATAAAACCGCAGCGAGTCAGCCCCCAGCCTCCCCGAACGGTACGATCGTCGTTCCCCCCCCCCCTCCGATGGATTTACATTGGCAGCCGATTAAATTTCTCCGGGCAATTTACATCGACTGGTTTATCCATCGGATCGAGGGAATCGTAAATAAGTGTACCGGGACCCGGATTGTGTGTGTTGTGCCTGCGCCATCGAGAGAATATCACCGTTTACGACTGAATCGTCGGAAAAAAGACGGAGAAAAGGTTACCGTAGGGAGGAGGATGGAACGGGAAGGGACGAAAGAATCCGGGGAAGCGGCGTGCGCGGTCCCGAAGAGTCGTAATTTCGGCGCGAATCGCGCGAGGGTTGAGGATCTCCACGAGGAGAAAGAGAACGATAGGAACGCGGGTGGACACACGATCTTTCTCTCTCTCTCTCTCTCTCTCTCTCTCTGTTGGTCGTTGAACGTTTCGACTGGGACGATTCTACGAGAAGGAGAAAATACATCGAGAGGGGAGGGAGGGAAGCTGGGGGCGGGGGCCGTAGGAAAAAATATAAAAAAAAGAAAAACGACCAGGTAAATAAAGATCGACCCGTCTCCCACGCCCGTGACCATTGTTATTATATATCCCGTGGGGTATTGTTCCCATGGGAAAACTGGACAGGCCCGTTCTACCACCTATAAGACACCGGTGAGAGAATATGCACGTACACACATACACGATTTCAACCACGAGCCTCCGGCCAGACTTCAGGTAACACACTCCTCTCGTTCCAAGCCCCTCGCACACACACACACACACAGATACTCTCATCTCAGGTTGCTGCTACTCGCGTCTCACCGTTCACCTTGTGTGCACGTGCGTGCGTGTGCGCTGTGTTGGCCACACTTACGAGACATGCGGCACACTCGAGCGCAGATTTGAGATATTGTGGGGGGCGTTCACCTCGCATCTCCTCGGTCCTCGTGGTCCCCCTGTCGCGTGCATGTGTGTTAGTCCATGAATACACATACAACCAGGTAGTGCGTGTTTCTGTTCCGTCTCATCTACGTTTCCGTGCAAGGCGTTGCAACGAGTATCCTCGAATCTGTGTACAATGCGTGTATGTATATCGGAACGTTCGCCATACATATGTATATACGTACGTATTATACATATATTGCACGTGTGTGTATACGTACACACGTCGAGCGGAGCCACCACGGGTGGATGCTTGAGGAACAGGGTGCGGCTCCAACCCACCTCGCTTCACTTACCTACCCGTATTAACTGTCTAGGTGGGTATATATCCCAGGCGCGAGCCACGCTCGGCCCAGGATACTATGCCATATTTGCATCCGTGATCCAGGACACGTGTGTATCCGCGGGAGCGCGCGCGTGTGCGTTCTTTTTTTTTTCTTTTTCTTCGGTGTCTCTCTCTCTCTCTCTCTCTCGTTCCCTTTTGCTCTTGGCTCTTCTCCCTTTGGCCGCAGCATCGTGCCATGTCGCGGATTCTCTGTGTATGTCTCCTCTGTCTCTTTCCTTCGTATCGTTCCCCTCCCCCGCGTCTCTTTATTTTTTTCGTCTTCTTATCTCCGCTTCTTTCGTCTCTCTTTCCATCTCTCGAGTCCTTCCACCCGTTTCGTCTGCTTCGCGTGTATATCTACCTCTTGGGACGCGTCTCGAGGGATCGCGCGTGTGTCCTCTCGGGGATGCGTACCATTATCGAGCACACTTCTTTGGAGGATTGTAAATCCTGGAGGACGAACGGGGGATACCGATACACCGTATGATCGCGGGGACAGGATGGACACCGTTTTTACGGTAAAAAGGTTGCTCTCGGAACCACGAAACCATCGGCTAGTGTGTTGTTGGCAGAGATGGGCAAACTCATTATCTAGATAAAAAGTTTCGAATAACGAATAAAAGATAAGAAAAAAGGTATTTCGTCATTTTTCATTGTTTAAACGTGGAAATTTCAATTTTTATAATGAAATAGTACTTCTTTATGAATGAATCGACATTTGGACCGTTTATTTTGAAAGTGGTGCAATCATATAATACAATATCTATCATACAAAATAAGCGATATATTTAAGGTGGTCAAGTTACGTGAAATACCCTGTATAAGGCCCTATGCAATTTCATAAAGAGCTCAGACCCAATTCATACACCAGACACGAAATATCATCAGCAATACCTCAATTCCGTGGTCCAATGTACTACGCAGTTTCTCTACGATAGTCTATTGTCAATCTTGCGGTATCCGAAATACATGGACCGTTTATTTTGAAAGTGGTGCAAGTCCATTTTCCAATTCCATTTCATTTTATTTTAGTTTACACTAAATAAAGCATAAATTACGTCATATCTCATTTTTTTTTAAAAAAAGGACTTACACCACTTTCAAAATAAACGGTCCAATGACGTAATTTATGCTTAATTTAGTGTAAACTAAAATAAAATGAAATGGAATTGGAAAACGGACTTGCACCACTTTCAAAATAAACGATCCATTTGTCGAATAATAATTTAATTTCATTAACTGTTTAAAGCTCAGAAAGACACCCTTAGATTATGCTGCTTTTGTTTCAGCCTAAAATTCTGCCTAACTGTGGTTGTTGGTAGCTGAGAGGATGATCGTTCTGAAATGAAAAAGCAACAGGAACGAGATTGAAGTGAAGTGTACACCATGTAGAAAATACCTGAGTAGTGTCCGAAGCTAGTTAAGAAACGGGGATCAAACCGCAGAGGGTCGTTGGGTTTATCGTCGTCGATCTATCGAAACCAGATGCTTTCGACGAATTGTCGCACCTGGATATACCGATCATCGGGCGATACCACCGTGTTGTTCGACCAGCTAGGACCTAATAGCCTTAATACACTTTAATTAAGACGCATGGAAAGAGAGAGAAGCGTTTTAAGGATCGTTTCCTCGGAATCGTGGCGTCCCATAAAACTTAACGCGTTCATAAATCCGCGGGCAGGAATCCTAGAGACGTCCGACTTGGGGATAGACAATCATCCATTCCCTCGGGAATACACTAACGGCCAAAAGTATGGGACCAAGTCTGGTAATTAAAGAAAGCACAAAATATGATTCTACAAAGACTGGATAAAGGTAACGTGCTAAAACTAATTGGAAATGATTCGTATATGTACCGATTCCGTAAATTTTATTATAATCAATTACCATTTTATTATTAACTCTGATCCCATACTTTTGGCTGGTAGTGTGTATTAAAATTGTCTCAGAGAGAACATTTCTCGTTAATAAGATTGACAATAATGACGACGAACCTGTTACAGGGAGAAAAACCTCTGGTGTATAGGGTGAGGCACTTAAGACAGGCCAACTGAATACCTTGGCTGTTACAGGTGATATAAAGAAATGTGTCAGACCAAACTTGCACAGTATCGAGAAGCACACATTTTCTTTTCCATCTCCAGTAGCAGCCAACATATTCAGGTAGCCTGTTTTAGGTGCCCCACCCTGTATACTAACTGACAGAACGTCGCGCGATTACGATGAAAAAGCAAAGGATCGAAAGGGTGTTCCTCGCGCGGATAAGTACTCTTTACTGCCGACAAATTAATAGCTGGTCACCGTGGAACGGAAGAACATTAAACCGCACGGAAAACTCTCGATTCCATCTATATGTATGTACTTATGTATGTACACTGCTGTTCATAAGTATTAGACAGAGATGGGCAAAATTTTTATCTATATAAAAATCGTGAATAAACGAAAAAAGATAAAAAAATTTTTATCGTTACTCAAAGCTTGGAAAAAAAAGTAACTAAAATTTATCTACGCTATGAGTGAAACGCCATGAATACAAAAAGTAACTTTTACTCATCGGATAATTCTCGTTGAATAAATTTATTTAACTCTCGTCGATAAAGTTACTTTTTTGTTCAAGCCTTGAGTAACGATAAAAGATAAAGTATCTTTCATTCAAATAGTTATTTAAATAATTTTTTATCTAGATAATGCCCATCTCTGGTATTAGGACACCTGGCCTGTACGAAGAAAAGGTGACGTTTCATAAATACTACACATTTGGGGTCACTTCAACTACTTTCTATTAACGTAATTGTAGTCCATCGATCTTTATATTTCCGTAGACAATATTTATTTCAGCCCTACAATTTCGTAACGCTTTATTTCGTTTACTTCATACACGATAAGTGTTCCGATACTTATGAACAGGAGTGTATGTATACACGGTCGGATTGATTATTTTATCTTCGTACGGAACGGTGCAGTAGCAACCGGTGAACGCGGCGAAAAAGCGCGAGAGGGGATCGCTATAGCTCGTGCCACCCGTGTATTACGCGCCGCCGCGTATCTTTCGCGGTGGAACGGCTCCGGCGAGCCTTTAATAATCAATTTATGAATGAACAACCGTGCGCCGCGGTGAAAGTCTCGACGTGTACCGGAGACCCGTGGCACGACAGAGAAGGTCCACCGTGAAAGAGGACCAGCGCATGCTATCTAGCCATGAACGAATTCAACGTAGACGCTACCGAAATAGCACAAAAACGTCCTATTTACGTACGTTCCGGACGTTCTGTACATTCGGAGAATGTCCTGAAAAGGTCCATATGTCCAGGTTAGGTCCTCGTTAAGATCTTTAAACGTCCTAGGAAGGTCCTATTTACAAAGTGGAACGTCCTGTGTCAACATTCCCAGAACGTTTCCCGAATGTGTAAAATTAACATTCCCTGTACGTTTTGGGAACATTTAAAGAGATTTTAAAAACGCTACGGTAATGTCTTAAATGACGTATAAGAAACGTTTCCCAAATGTTTAAGGGGACTTTCTCATTCAAAATTGAAAAAAAAGACACTTTTTTAATATTTCTTTATAAAAAAACTATTATATTTAGAAACATAATTCCTTTTGGACGCTATTATATATATTATTAAGAACATAAAGAAATTTTTTCTAGCACTTTTAGTTCACCACGACCGCTGTAGAGGGCGTCTTCCAAAAGGCACGTTTTAATCGGTGAGACACTTTGCAGACGTCCTGTAAAAAATTAAGTAAAAATTCAAACGGGATTCTATTCGTGAGACTTAAAACTAGACAAGAAACCACTAAAATATTTTATGTTTTGTATTCTTTATCGTTTTATACATATTTTTCCGAAAAATTCGAAAAATCACTCTTTTTTGGGGGCAATTCACCTCTGTATAAAAAAGGGGGGGTAGGTTTAGATATGGGGATAGTTTTATGAATTTTTAGAGGTTTATTGTCTGGTTTTAAGTCTCACGAATAGAATCCCGTTTGAATTTTTTCTTAATTTTTCACAGGATGTCTGCAAAGTGTCTCACCGATTAAAACGTGCCTTTTGGAAGACGCCCTCTACAGCGGTCGTGGTGAACTAAAAGTGCTAGAAAAAATTTCTTCATGCTCTTAATAATATATATAATAGCGTCCAAAAGGAATTATGTTTCTAAATATAATAGTTTTTTTATAAAGAAATATTAAAAAAGTGTCTTTTTTTTCAATTTTGAATGAGAAAGTCCCCTTAATATTGCGGTTAGGTTTCATTCTGTGCCAGGAGTTAGGTTAGGTTGGTTGGTGTTTAACAAATAAAAGATTAACTTTCCTGCGATTTCCGCACTTAGTAGAAATTAGATCCAATTAGTTCCTGTAAATAAATAAAATATAGGTCTGGGGATTATGATCTCCAAATACATTGTATTTATTTCTATTTTCAAAGAAAAACTCTGATTCGGTGTTTTTTCAACTTTCTTGAGGTTTTCGCACAAAACCACTACTGTCGTTCCACTTCTCTATTGATTCTTTAAAGACTGACACCTTGTTCATGGGGTTCCATCACCTTGCACGGAATGACATTGCAAAAATACGAAACGAAACCATCCAAAATTTAAGTCTTGAGAACATCCTTAGAAATTTTAAGACGGACGTTTCTAGAACATCCGAAATTTAAGTCTTACGAACGTCCTAGTGATGTCCAAAATCGACGTAGGACATTCGAATATAAACTGGCCACGAAACGGACGTCCTGAGGATGTACTATAGTATCTGTATATTGATACATTTTGAAACCTCTACCGAGGAGGACTACATAACGACCAGGGCTCGAATTTCTTATGGATTTTCCGTTAATCGGATGATTGGATCTCTCCGTACGGTGGTATGCGTGGTCACGATCGCTTTAAGATTCCTTTCTGAACGCTTCTTGCAGCCTGGGGACGGCTTACGAGTAATTGAAACTTCAGTTCTGGGCAGCGATACTGTCTCGGATCTTCGGCCGATGAGATCAAGATCTAGTTGGGGCATATAAACGAGACGATTCGAAATTTCATTAGCCGGATGAAGTCGTTCCATCGAGTGGGGGGGGGGGGGGGG
>NW_015374075.1:1400500-1435589 GCF_001272555.1 Dufourea novaeangliae | reverse complement strand
GGGGGGGGGGGGGGGGGGAGGGATATCTTCGAGACCGAAATTCCAGTTGTCGACGCGGTTCTCCAACGGCGAGGACGCGCGCGCGCGTGATGACTCGTCGCGTAGCACGCAGAATTGCGTGCAACGAGCGTCTAAAACGAGCCTCTCCGCTCTCCCGTTCCCCTGACAGTATGCTAATCGGGTCAATTAAGATAAGGAATTATACGGTCTCTCTCCACGGCAGAATCGCGAATCAAACGCGGATACCGACGACGTTACCTATAAGCTAAGACGCTTCTTAATGATCCCCGCAAGGGGGAGAGAAAGAGTTTATTATTCCGTGCTCCGGAGGAACATTCGACAGGAGAAAAAGAGGACAAAGACAAACAAAAAAAAAAAAAAATACAATAAAACGGAGCAGGGAAGACGGGGTATGTTGCAGGTTTCCTTGTCTCGCCGATAGTAATCTACGAGGCGGATTATGGTAGTCCAACGATGGCAACCTTGAAGAGACTTATTGGTGAGACCGTGCCGGCGGACGTCGATGATTCGTCGTCGTCTACGTCGTCCTGGTCGTCGAGTAACCGATGTGTAAGGGAAAAATGGGAGGAAGGAAGAAAGAAGAGAAGAGGAGGGAAGGTCTTTACCACGGGGCAAAGGATGAACGCGCCATCGTCGGTGGTTGAGGCCACGGACGTGCGCGTCGTCGTCTCGATGAAATTAAGACCGGCCGTCACGATTATTATATCAATTAATTACGCGGTCCTGGACCCCGGTGATCGTGCCATCCGGCCGGCCGGTTCGGTAAGTCCGAGTAGAGGGTCGAGGATGAAACTGCGGAGGGGGGATCGGCGGGGCCCGCAAGACGAGAGAGACTTTGCGTGCCGGCCAGCCGGTCGGCCGCTCGCCAGACGACGCCTGGGAATCCCAGGAATTCGAATAACGAGCCGGCTACCGTGATACACCGTTCCCGACCACCTTTCCGATCCTCATCGATCTTCGTCGGGGCCGTTCCAGGATCGACCGCGGTGTTAATCACGGCTCCTCGACCCGTCGTCCAGTTTGTTCAGACAACACGCGTTCTTTTCCCTTTATTTCTGCGTACACCGAGTTCGTTCGCGGGAGAAGAGAGCTGTATTTCTCCTTGGACTGTCGTTATGGATTATTGACAATTTCGTGTCGGAGGGAAGAGAGAATCTTCGTAGTACAGTGGACTCTCGTTAACTTTCCGGAGGAAATTTCTGGGAAATTGATAATTAATGACGCCCCATCAGAAAGACTAATGTTTCTGGAAAGATAGCTAGCGCAGGGGCAGGAGGTGCGCGTGACAAACGGCGGGTAGTACAGTAAATTATGGAAGAGTGTACAAAGGCTCCTCGGCACTTAGTGTTCGGACGTCGTCTGTACCAGTGGAAGGGGATCTTGTGGTACCAGTCAAAGGCCCAATTGTGGAGGTGACCTCTGAACATTTTTTTAAATTGTTTCCCATTTTGGGAAGGACCCCAATTGTATCACTTTTGTAGGATGATAGAATACATATTTCTAATGACATGTGTGAAGTATTAGCCGTAGTTATTTGATTGTTTTAATCGAGGAGCCCTCGAACATTAACCGATGAATTACTGTATTGGTGACAAGTGGAAGCTTATCGAGAGACTCCACCGTATCTACCAAAAGTGGATTATCACTAAATGGGACTTTTACTTATAGGTACTCGGATCCAACCGTGTGTACGTTCGGATGGCAACCCCCTGGATTTCCAATTAGCACACATTGTTGTCGCTTATCTCGGAGGACAACATGTGGTACCTTGGCCCGTGTTCGAAACGGTACCAGTCTCCAATTCCGATCGACTTATCTTTACAACAAGGCCCCTCGGAGAGGCCCTCTTCCATATTTATGCCCGTCGATCCGTCCGAGATCCGAGTAGGTATGTATGTATCCACCGGTGGCGGCTTATCACGAGAAGTACCAAACCACCGTAGGTACCATTGGAAAGGACGTGCGCGCGAGGGGAGCACGCGAGTAAATCCAACGGAGGCGCATAAAGACGCGACGAAATACGAGCGGGGAAGAGGCCACGGTGGTGTGTGCCGATACCTCGTCGAAGAGGAAAGAAATGGAGGATCGAATGGAGGAGGACTACGACGAAGAAGAGGAAGAAGAGGCGAAGAAGGAAGAGATATCGAAGGACAAGGGAGAAGAGGCTACAGGGAAGGGTGAAGAGGGAGAGATCTACTGCAAGGGCGCGGCGCGCGCGCGAGGGTCCGAGGATGGAAAAGAAGGAAGAAAAGAGGTGTGGCACGAACCTCTCTCCCGGCATTGTCCGGCCTGGTAGAGAGCTCGCGCACGCCGGGACTGGTCCACGCACCATCCGAATCTATCTACATACGGCATACCATACGCGCTCACGCATAGGAAAAAGAAGTCTCTCCTCGGGGCTCTGTCTGTCGTGTGGTGGTTGTTGTTACGATGTATATACGAACGTGTTCTCTATGTATGTCCCTCCCTCTTGTGTTGGACTGTGTGTATGTGTCACACACCCGTCTTGCTTGGGGGCCATGTAAAAGGGAGGAGGAGGAGGAGAGCACGCGTGTGAGTACCGCGGTTAACTCGACGACCGCAACACAGCCGCGCGCTCCGAGACAGACCCGACCGGTATTCAAAGTCAGAGAACGACCGGTGAGGTAGGGGTGAAAGGGGCGAAGAAACTGCTATGGGGAGGGGAACGGTAGAGAGGGAGTAGGCACGAGCCTAACTGCAACCAGCATCCCACGCGCTTGGACCAACATTTAGTAGCCTTTCTCTCTGTCTCTCTCCTCTCTATTGGTACCTCTCTGTCGAGATTATACCCTATGGTGTATCCTCGATCTTTCTCTCTGTCTCACCAGTTGGTCGAACCGTGTCCTTTGTACACGCGTACATGACGAGACATACGTACACGGTCGACCATTAGACGCGAGCCACGCTGCTTAAGATCCTCTTTTCCTTTCTTCGTTGTTCTCTCTCTCTCTCTCTCTCTCTCTCTCTCTCTCTCTCTCTCTCTCTCTCTCTCTCTTCCGTCTATCGGCTCTCTCGGTACGGTAAAACGCGCCGAACCAAAGAGAATGAAATCCTCTCCAGGTCGTAAAGAGAAGCGGAGAGCGTTTCCTCCGTGTATGGGACCCCTGAAGAAAGTCGAAAATTCGTGTCGGGATTACGTGGTTTCGAACCGTTAAGCGGAAAGGGGGGGCGGGGCTGCACGTGGACAGAGTTCTTCCGAGCACGCGCGCTCCTCTGGGCCCCCGATCGTCGTCTCGCAAGCTATGAAATTAGATACCATGTGCGTGTAGGCCTATTAAGTAAGCCGGATCGATGTCGTCTCTCGGTGGAGTTGGATCGCTTTATCGGACCGATTCCCCCGTTTACTCGGCTCTACGTAATTATGCTTTTCCGTCGGGCGACGAGTCGCCTGCGATCGGTGTTTCCTGTTTATCAGCGAACATGCAGTTTCATTCTCGATCGATTCCTCTTTTTTTTTTTTCGCCGTCGTCTTCGTCACGTTTAATCCGGTGTATTCTATGCTTTTCGAGATAGCTCTGCGTTTAATAAGTCGGCGTTACACCTGGGGACCTCTCTTTCTCAGTGCCGAGGAGCCTTCGAACACTCACCGAGAATTTACTGTATATATCACTCGCGTTCTTCAGTTTAATCTATTCACTTTTCATGGGGTGAAGACATTCCGTGTAAAAAATATTCACAAATATTTCGCAGATTTGCATCATCGTGTACATAATTGTCCTTCGAATAACTTTGAAAATTGTAATTTTTCGACCTTAGCAGAACCTTTCTTTTTTCTTCCACCCTGTATATACAGGGTGAACCACGAATCGTGATCAGTAGAGAATACTCTGTTATTAACAGTCCAATCGACAATGTTTTTATCAGCTATAGCATGGTTTCAAGAAAGCCTTAACGTGATTATAGCAAATTATTTGTCACCTCTTTTTCTTCATGATTTTTCAAGGTCACCTTCAATATTTTGTAAATACACCTATAATTTCTTTACGCCTATCTGTTAGAGGATTTCAAAACGAATTCGGTAAGTATCATAACATAACACGTGTTACTTTTTTTTTTAATTGAATTTTTGAAAGGAATCCCCATACCAGTATTGTTTAGGTTCTATATCAGTTCTGAATAGAATATATTAGAACCTAAAAACTACCTGTTATAGAACTGACATAGAACCTAAACAATACTGACATGGGAGCTGATATAGGAACCGTAACTGAAACTTACATAGCTTGAAATTTAATTTCATCGTAACAGTTATTCAGAATAAAGTTTCTTCATAACACTTTCAATCGGATCTTTTATATAAGAGTATGAAACAATTATTTTCGGAACCGTTTCAATCTCTGCTAATAACAGACTAATCTCAACTGATCCACAATTCGTGGTTCATTCTGCATACATTGCAATTACCCGATCCCTTCTCGATCGTTTTTAGTTCGAAAATTTCTTAACAGGGACTCTGTCGAGCCACCAAGAGTGGCACTCTCTCGTCGTTCGTTCGTTCACGGAGCTAGCTAGCCTCGGCCGTATATACACGAGGATGTGTCCGCCACGTAACGTCGAGAAAATTAATGGTCGTCGTTATTCGACTCGTTCTCCCGGTGCCCCGGCGTATGGATGCCCGTGGATCAATGGCGGAACAACGAAGTTGTAACGTATAGGCCTGGGCAAAAAGGGAGGGGGAACGAAGCGTGCCGAATTTTATTTCCACGGGATGATGTATCGCGCGTGGCGTGACCACGGTCGAAGCTGGCGTCGACGTCGTATCCGGTGACAAGATGTTCCGAGAGGGAGTCGGTCGGTCCACGGTTACGAATGACGCGCGTGTCCCCGCTTCTTCGGACGATCCGCGCCTCGAACGGTGGAAAACGAGACTTCCTGTTCGCGGGGTATGTATATACACGCTCGTGGGCCCGAAGGCGATCGATCATCTCGACCGTGACCGTTCAGATATCGAGCCAGAAGCAGGGAATGAGTAGAATCGCTCTGGTCCGGTTGATCTAATTGCTGGTCTTGGTCGTCTCTACTTTGAAAAACCTGCAGCTTGAAGTGAAAACTGGACACTGCGAGATAGAATCGTTTCAGGCGACAAATTCTATAGTCGAATGTCAGGAATTATAATATTTTATTTATCGAATTATGGAAGTTTTAAACACCGTTGCACCTGAAGGGTAGAAGTCAACTTGTTTGCAGTAATTGTTGTTATTGAAATTCTGTTCATTGGGTCGATATTGTTGAATCTGAATGTGTCTGGCGAAGGTCCGAAAAGTGAGGGGGCTCTACCTAGTCGGGCAGGAGTATTAAAATTGATTAGCCCTATTAATAATTTTATGTGGAAAATAGAGGTCCGTTGCAATAATAATTACTGGACCATCAGGAAGTACCTCAACTACCAGCAAACTAGATGGACAGACAAGAAATAGGCGTGAAACCGATTAAAAGATCAAAGGAAACATCAATGTTGCCTCGCCTCATACCATTTTACCATTTCCCCGCAAGAAAAAGATTTCCCATTCGTGAAGAATATTTTCATTGCTTTTCCCGGATAGGTTTCACCGGAACAAGTTTGAGAAAGACAGATTCGTAAACGTCCCTGAACGAGAGGCGTCACGAGACTCGGCTTCGTCTCTCGAGGTGACGAATTCCACGGCCAATCGTGTACACGCATAGGATACGCTGGGCCCGAGCGAATGTTTTAATTCACTCGGGGGAGCCGGTTCATTGAGTCGCTTCGAGCACACACCACGTTGACCGACCGCAGAGCGGAATCCGACTGAACCACCTCTTGCGGAATACCGCCGCGAGTTAATGTAGTGCGTATTACACCATTACATGTGCCGTTTAATCATGGCCCCGCTAATGGCCCTCGGACTTCCTTTATCGGTTGCGTCGTCCTCCCGTCTGGACAGGCCGAGTGTGCGCAAACCCGTTGATATTTTTTTTCATTTCGTTTTTTCTTTTGTTTTTTATTCAGGTGCAGCTCGCTTTCCCAGTCCATCTCCCCCGTTCCTCTGCTTCCACCGTCCCTATGGAATCGAGAGCAGCGACGAATGTCGACGGAATCGACGACACTCGCAGGAGAGGGAGAAACGATTTTTTCGACTCGGTCGATCGATCGTTCGCGCGTAATAATACGGGTTATTACCGAAGTCACCGTCGTTGCTCCCGAGATGAACGGGTACTGATAAACTACTTGCTCGATCCCGCGCGATTAAACCGACCTTGCGGCCAACGTTGCGGCTTCGCACATATTTTTTTGTTTCTTTCGGGTCACTCGGCCGGGAACGCGTCGAGAAAACGCGCCCGATGCTCTCACGATTTTAATTGATAAACCATGCGAGAGATCGGCGATGGAACGTTTATAATTATCCCAGCAGAAGGATTGTTTTTGTTTTAATGAAATGGAGGTTCGTGAGTCATATCTACACTGCGTGGTGTAATTATAAACCCACCTTGAAATTTTCAATTCTTATGCATTGGGGTTGAAATAAAAACGAACCGAGTATGGCATGTCTGAAATTCTGTTGAAAAATAATGTTTCCCAGAACAGGATGAATTATATTCCCTAGAAAAGAAAGTGGTACGTTTTTGTTTTAACCGTAGCGTGGTGTAATTATAAACCCACCTTGAAATTTTCAATTCTTATGCATTGGGGTTGAAATTAAAACGAACCCAGTATGGCCTGTCTGAAATCCTGTTGAGAAATAATGTTTCCCCAGAACAGGATAGATTATATTCCCTAGAAAAGAAAGTGGTACGTTTTTATTTTAACCCTTATGTATTGGGGTTGGAATAAAAACGAACCGAGTATGGCCTGTCTGAAATCCTGTTTCCCCAGAACAGGATAGATTATATTCCCTAGAAAAGAAAATGGTACGTTTTTGTTTTAACCGTAGCATGGTGTAACTATAAAACGACCTTGAAATTTTCAAGTCTTATGTATTGGGGTTGAAATAAAAACGAACCGAGTATGGCATGTCTGAAATCCTGTTGAGAAATAATGTTTCCCCAGAACAAGATGGATTATATTCCCTAGAAAAGAAAGTGGTACGTTTTTGTTTTAACCCTTATGTATTGGGGTTGGAATAAAAACGAACCGAGTATGGCATGTCTGAAATCCTGTTGAGAAATAATGTTTCCCCAGAAAAGGATGGATTATATTCCCTAGAAAAGAAAGTGGTTCGTTTTTGTTTTAACCGTAGCGTGGTGTAACTATAAAACGACCTTGAAATTTTCAAGTCTTATGTATTGGGGTTGAAATAAAAACGAACCGAGTATGGCATGTCTGAAATCCTGTTGAGAAATAATGTTTCCCCAGAACAAGATGGATTATATTCCCTAGAAAAGAAAGTGGTTCGTTTCTGTTTTAACCATAGAGCATAAAGATTGGAAATTTTAAGGAATGTATCCACTTGCTGTGTATTCTCGTATCTTGGACCACCGTCGAGTAGCAATATGGAATCGTTGCAACGTTGCATACGAAAATGTGATACGATACGAAGATAGACAACAAATATATACGCACCTTTAGGGTGGTTTTATAATTATGCCACGCAGTGTACAGTATCGGGGGTGATACCATTGTATACCACGCGATTATGTGAAGATCGTGACAGTAATTAATCGAAGAGAAATCAACTGGTAAATTATAAATCTCGTAGTGTGTCCCAATAGCGTCGATTCCACGCATACGATCACTGCACCCAGCCAGATCGTCGACTTTTGCATTTCAGTATGATACAGCAACGTTTCCCTCTTCTTAAACGCAAGACGACCCTCCTTCCACCTCCCCTCTCTCGTCCATCACGAATTTCCTCGTTCGCCGGCCCAGAACTTACATCACATCACGCGACACATTGTCTTTCATTACGGGGCATTTCCTCCGCGCGAATTCCATCGCACGCGACCACTTTACCCTTTCGTTCTATCCTACAGCGACGTGTCTAGACGTTTCGGTACGGGTTCGCGGATTATTCTCTCGGTCAACGTCGCTCCACAGAAATAGACACTGTCCCACACCAAACGGGCGTAAACAGCGAAGGGAAAAAATAGGGTCGCCCAGGTAGTTGTAACCGTTCACGACCGCCTAATGATCACCATAGAAGAGAGAAAGATAGCCTGGTACGATACTTTATTCCCTGTGTATTCACGGTCTGTCTCTGTTGGCTCGGCCAATAATAACCTCGATCTAACAGCGAGCGCGTTACACCCCTATTATGTTTTATGTAGATCCATGGGCCCGTGGCTAACAGTGCACCGTGCGACCTTAGAAAGGCGAGATCGTTTATTGTTCAGCGTATTGCACAGAGGTCTGTTGTGTTGGAATACAGGCATTACCAGACGGCATATCGCGAAACGAACTGGTCAGTTGTGGAACAGACACACACACACAGTACACACAAGTGGGTCCTATAGACACAACGTGACACGGTGAACACCAAGGCTCCAGAGTGTTTCGCGTTCGACAAGAAGAAAAACGACGGAACGTTCTCTCGCGGCGGTTCAAGATTGATTTGTGTGCGGCCCCGGACCCGGGATCCTATTCACGTATCAAGCATATTGTGACGGATATCGCCCGGAGAAAATTGCTCAATTCAGAACGGCGCGCGTGAGCGCTACTGCCCGCCGCGATGCTCCTTGGAGCTGCCTGGTGGAGTCGCGAGACAGTGATGTAGCTACCGTGTCGTACGCCCGTTCGTCCTTTGGTACGCAGCCAACGATGTGGAAGAGTTCGTCGAAGGGAATCTGGAAAAGCGTTATCGAAATCCTGGAATTCATCGAGCTATAAGGGTCGTGATCGAAATGTATCCACGATTGGAGGATCCTTATTAGAAGCAATAATCCTACGTCGAAAACCTGGTCGAAGGGAAGAGAGATTCATCAAGCTGACAGTATTGTGATCCAAATATATCCATAATTGGGAGGGTCCTTATTAAAAAGGCTAATCCGTCGAAATTGTGATTGGAACGAAGAGAAATTCGTCGAGAAACTGTAATCACAATTGGAGGATCCTTATAAAAAACTCTAATGCTCCGCGGAAATTTTGGAAGACAGGAGAGATTTATGTTGCGAGGTATATGATGGAAATGTCTAAAAAATTGGAGGATCCTTATTAAAAAGGCTAATCCGTCGAAATTCTGGTTGGAATAAGAAGAAATTCGTCGAGTAGCTGTAATCACAATTGGAGGATCCGTATAAAAAACTCTAATGCTCCGTGGAAATTTTGGAAGACAGGAGAAATTTATGTTGCGAGGTATGTGATGGAAATGTCTCAAAAATTGGAGGATCCTTATTAAAAAGGCTAAACCGTCGAAATTCTGATTGGAATAAGAAGAAATTCGTCGAGTAGCTGTAATCACAATTGGAGGATCCGTATGAAAAATTCTAATGCTCCGTGGAAATTTTGGAAGACAGGAGAGATTTATGTTGCGAGGTATGTGATGGAAATGTCTACAAAATTGGAGGATCCTTATTAAAAAGGCTAATCCGTCGAAATTCTGATTGGAATAAGAAGAAATTCGTCGAGAAACTGTAATCACAATTGGAGGATCCGTATCAAAAATTCTAATGCTCCGTGGAAATTTTGGAAGACAGGAGAGATTTATGTTGCGAGGTTTGTAATGGAAATGTCTAAAAAATTGGAGGATCCTTATTAAAAAGGCTAATTCTCCGTCGAATCGTGCGTCTCGATCTCCCACACGCTGGTGGAGTCGTGCAGTTTCGTGAAACAAGATCCGGAGTGTAAATCACCGAGCGATCGTCGTCTCCCTCCTGGAGTATTGCTTTTCCCGTATGCTCGAAACTCGAGGAGGATTACGATTCCTATCGACGGAGACGACGAAGACTATAGAACAAGAAGAAAGGGGGGGTCACGACGACGATGAGAACAGCAACGGTCCTCTTGTCCCCTGAAAAAACAGAGCTTGTCGCAGCCTGACGCGATAAGGAACCGTGTGAGAGGCTGCGGGAAGGGTCGAAGGAGGGAGGAGAGGACATAATGGCCAGAACGAAATCGTATTAGGGCACGGAGGGAACGTTCCACTCGGGTTTTTATCGAGCCGGATACACCTCGTTTCTGGCTGTTGCTCTTGCACCAATACAGGGCCACGCGCGCCTCCGACTCGTTTCACGGCCGGAAAATTAGACGGGCTCGATTTCTCGCCTTGGCCACCCTGCGCGGCACGGCCTGATTTACCGACACCTCGGTCAAGCTTCGAGGATCCCCTTTGGACAGGTCGTGTAGTTTTCGAGCGGGGGGAAAAAAAGCGGTTTACGAGTATCGATGCTTACGAACCACGCGCAGCTTTTTCGAACCGTGATGAACAACCCTTAAGACGATACGACCCTTCCACACGTTCTACTAATTTCGAGTGTTTTCTTTCGAAGCTGGATTGTGGATTTAGGCACTCATAATCTATAGGGTATCGTGAAATATAAGAAAAGACAAAATTTTGTATCCGGATGTAAGGGCAATTCTTTATTATATTCTTAACCCAGGAAGATTCCTTAGAGTAAAAAGAAATTCTTACTTCTGCTTCTGCCAGTAGGAATCACTTTGTAAAATGTTATTTCGTAGACTGAGGATTTCCATGCAAACAGACTAGGTTCCGATTAATTTTTTTTTTCCTTCAGCCGAACTATGCGAAGTATAACAGTATATTCGATTAAGCTTTAACCCGCTTAAACCGGTGGCCATAAGCGGAATCCACTGTACAGGTTTTCGTGGGCCAGTTTCCTGTAAACTGGAATCCATGAAGAACTTCTCATTACAAAAAGATTCTAAGTTCCGAGTAAATTAAAACGCCGATTAATTTCCATTACACACCTTAACTGACATTCGTATAATCGTGCATGCTTTAAATTCATAAAATCCGCGATCCAATCATATCTGATCGGTGCACGTTCCGTAAATACGAATCGGGGATATCAAACAGCACGATTCTGGAGAATAGAGAAATATATGACGGAAAGGATGGCTCTAATCCGTGGAGAATCGTTTTAGCTAATCGAAACCGCGGTAACCAGCAGAAACTGGGTATTAGATCTCCGATGCGAGCGTAATCGTGAAAACAGAGGGTTCCCGCGGCGTCGGAAGGCAGATAAATAGAGAGGATCGGCGAAACGAACGAGGCGAGACGATTAGAATTACAGGCTTAATCCCGTGGCCGATCTGCAAGCCTGTCGCCGAATACGGTAGGAGGTGAATAAGACGGGTATACGCATTCGTCACTCAGCAAGCGTCCCCGCGGTGTATGTACCTATGTATATATATATATATATATGTATATGTATAAGAACTCTCGCGTTAGGCCCGACCCTCTACGGGTCCCTCCCAACTGACCGGTCGGTCCCCCCTCCCTCCAGGCGCCGGATCGAGCACGGAAGCCCAAATAAGGGGAAATGTACGGCGAATTAAGCTTCCCCTCCACGTTGTTCCGCCTCGCCTAGAGGCGCCGGCTCTCTCAGATCCGTTCGTCCACGGGGCGCCCCTGTTGAAATGCGGACAGAAATTGATCTCTCCCGATAGAAGGAAATTAGGCCCAGGGAATTGGACGTAATGAATCGTTTCGATATTACAATGAAGGGACCGTTGAACACGCGCTGTTTCCTCTCTTTGTACTGACAACTAATCTGTAGGATTTTATGCATTTATCGCATACGTTTAAAACAAAAGTACAGTAATGTCTCGATGAGTGCGACGTACTGGATGCACTTGGCAAGGCAGAAAGGTTTTCAGTCCCTCGTAAATTTCATAGCCTAGCTTCTGCTTAGCTTCTTATTACTCTGTTTTGATTGGTTCCGCAGGGGGACTGTCCTAGTGTTGGGAGTAACGTAGCTGCATTCATCGAGGGATCACTGTAGATTGAAATTTTGAGTAAAATACTCAGTTTACCCAAGTAAAACATGTTCCATTCATCGTAATATCGTAGAGAAGCAAGGTGGTTATCTGAATATTACAGTGAAATCAGGTTTATTGAACGATCTTCGAACACCAGATAGGAGACAATCGATATTCGTCCGTGGAATCGTCGTTTCCAGAGAACAAAGGGCGTCCACGTAGCAGCTCGATTATCGAAAAATCGGCGCCGTTCGAGGGGGATGGGGCGGAGAGGGGGGGAAGGAAGGCGCCCACGCGAGCGCGATCGATCGAGGATCTCTGAGGGATCTCGCGAAACCGCGCCTGGTCTCTCTCCTCTCTCGAGTGTGCTCCTCTCGATGGGAGGAGCTCCTCGCTCCGCGGATTTTAATGGCGGATTTTTGCGACTCGCCAATCGCGCACTCTCGACAGACCGGAGAGACGCACGGAGAAGTCCAACCCGTGTGTTGCCCGGCTCCCGTGATTCAACCGATTCGACGATTTCACCGACGCCGCGAGGAGAGATATACATCGTGTGGCGAGTTACGTGATTTGATTTGAGGAGAGCTCCTCGAACCGAGCGAGCGAGCGAGCGAGCGCGCGTGGGACACGCGCTCTATCTTGTCGCGTGCCTCGCCACGTCCCCACGCGGTTCTCAACTTCCTCTTCGACCGAGTACACGAGTACTCGAGTACACTTTGATCTACACTGAATTTTATAAAAAAATGTTCGGAATAGCCTTGTTCCCTTGAAACGAGGATTTAACATTAATTGAAAAGATGTTTCATCGAAAAGTATTTGACGAGTTCGAGTAACACCAATCTCCAATTTGCAATCGGATATTTTGTTTTTTAGCGAAGAAGGAGCTCCTGTAGCCAAATAGGTGGATGTCCAAATGTTTGAACCCTTTTAGTGCCTCACAATTCTTCGTACTATTTAGAAATACCTCGGAATATATTCGTTAAAATTAGCAATGTTTCTCTAAAGCTAAAGGTAACTTTACGCTTTTATTTTTGTATTTTATAGTGAAGTGAATTTTGTGTTACATAAAGAAATATGAATTAAAATTTATAATTTGTGTTATGTACTAATAGCTGAAACATCTGTTCAAGGTATTTGTGGCGAACACAGTCGATATTTCGGCTTGTGGGGTACAAACAGGGTTAAATCCCGGATTGGTAACGGAACGGAAACGTAACGGGGGAAATTTTCTACGGACGCGTGTGTCTGGAACGTAATGTTCTCTCGCGATTTCGACACACGAATGATATCATCGTTCAACAGAAGCGGATTCGCTCGTTTGCGCGGGTCTTCTTCGTCTTCGGCGCGGTAAGTGGCCGGGGGGGAACGGTACATCGCGGAATTGCAAATCATCCGAGCTGTTGTGACGATCGAAACCGATGGAAACACATGGTACGTGTGCCTACTCTTTTCTCCTGGTTCCAAGTTCAAGAAGACGAAAGTTAACACTTAACAGACGGGTTGTTTTTTCTCTGTCTTCCTCGGTTTCCGGGCATTTTTTAATAGAATTAAATAAACATATACGTATGGTTTTAAAGCGTTGCAGTTTTATTAAATCAACACTATTTTTGATAAAACTTTACAAAGTTATTTATTTATATGTCTAGTATATCCTACGAGTGTGATATGAAAAACTAACGCAGCGTAATAAAAATTCTAGGAAGATCAGAATGGAAAAACGTAAATTTATGTGACTCGTCCGTTAAGTGTTAAAGTCTGGACAATCGTGATTTCTTTTTCATTCATCTATCCGGGCTGCAGAGGCATGTATTCGTCGCGTGGAAAAGTGAACGCTTCCTGATCTCCCATTTCGGAAAAATTCGTCCAATGGCGGAGCAGGGCCCGATTGTCCCGCCGCGATCCAGGTTATAAAGTAGCCCCGGCGAGGCGTGTAAGAAACTAATAGCGTAGGAATCGAGATAGCATAGGTACACACAGTCTCGGATGCCTACCGTCCGGGTAGAACAAGGAGAAAGGCACGCGGATAAATTGCCTATGCCGTTTACAGCCCGAGCCTGGGCCTCGGAACAGCCTAATTACTGCGTTTACGCGACCCGTAACGCGTGTATCGAGCGGACAAATTGGTGTCGCGAGTACCCGGAACGTTTTCATTTCCGTTGATTTCAAACAAACCCTTCTTTTATCTATTTCCTACCAAAAAAAAAGCTCGGGGAAAATTTTTTTAAACTATCCACTGTCCAATTTAGAACTGGTACCTCGCGAGGATCGTTACAGTCAGTTCAGACGATACGGTTTCTTGATCGATTCGGTAATTTACTTTAATTTATTACCATTAACGGAAAACAGGTGGGAGAAAAATTGTTAGAGAATGTTTAGAAGAGAAAGAAAGAGGGGAAGAGCAAACAGGAAGTAGGAAAGAAAGGGAAGACTATTTAAAAAGGAATGGATTGAGTCAAGCTGGAGTGGATCTACTGAGGAGAGAAGGAATGGAAGTTGAGGAGAAACTTAGGAGGAGGGACCTAGAGATACAGCAACAGGAACAGGATGGGATAATAGAGAAATCAAAGTACAACCAAAGATACAAATTTATAAGAACAATAGGGTTAGCGGAGTATTTAAGTAAGGAAGAAAGAGGTGAGCGCCAGCAGTTAGTAGCACAAGTAAGGTGTGGAAGTACAGAAAGATGGAACAGATATTGGGAAAAGGACGAGGGAAGAAGTTGTGATCTATGCGGGGACAGATTCGGAACATTGGAACATTTAGTGAGGGAATGTACGAAAATGGAGAGAGGGGTTAGGTTAGAAGACGTGGTAAGTGGAAAAAAGGACGAGAAGATAGAGGAATGGCTGAGGAATTTGAAACAAAAAAGGAGGAAGGAGAAAGACATGTGCAATGGGGCGATAAGAAATAAATAGTAAGAGTTAAGTTAGAGTTTAAGATAGAGAGGAAACGAAAAGAGAGAGTGAATGAGAAGAATGAGTGAGTTAAGTTAGTAATATAAGGGTAGGATAAGTGTAAACCAAGTCCAAATTTCTTGGCTGTGAGGCTGAAATAAAGAACATCTATCTATCTATCTATTACCATTAACGGGAAGACCGTTACTAAAGAAAAATTTATTATTGAAGTTTGGATCTTATATTAATTGATACTAAGAAAAATTCAATTTTGTTAGTAAATATGTTGACCATATTATACATTCTGGTTATTGCATCGGTGTGACTGGTTATGTAGAAAGTAGAGTAGAATAGATTTGAATGTCTGACTGCATGAAAAGGTGAGTTGATAATAAAGCAGCATTCGTACGATTACGTGTCTCGACCGAAAATCCAACTGACGCGTATGCTTACTTCCTGTGTTGGGAAAATTATCGAATCGGTCGAGAAATCGTATCGTCTGTAACTGGCTGTTAGACTGTTCACGGAGTTCCGAGAGATCGTGAATCGATACCGTCTACCGATGGGCAATTAAGGGCCGTTCGATCGTCTCGACGGCGCGGACGTAACGGCGTAAATTATATTTAACGGACTGGACGGCGTGTTACACGTCCGTAAGAACGTTTCGGTTTTATTTATCAGGAAGCGATTAACGACACACCGTTGCACCGGTTATAAATATTCGCCGTTACGAAAGCCAGAGCGTGAAAAACCCCGGCTGAAAGGAAAATCGGCGGGTTGCTCGCACGTGTGTTGCCTACGGAGACTGTCTCCCCTCCGTGGAATCACCTAGGATAGTTTGTCGACGGGATCGTTACAGTCTGAATCGACCGGTTCCCTCGATCTAGATCTTTATTCCGTTTATTACGTACTTGTTTTAGGAGAATTTAATAGAAACGGTGTTCTGAATCGGCTTCGAACTTCATTCATTTCGCTTAGAAGATCTTTAAATATTATGAAGTAAACGAAGTTGGTGTCGAAAGGTGCGAATCCGACGAGCATATAACGAGGGCGTTGGGAACTTCAAATTAATCGGGTACTTCAATTATTTCACTTACAAGATCTAGAATATTGTAAAGTAAATAATGGTATTGAAGGTCATGTTCAGAATTTCGATTATTTCACTTACTAGACTGACAAAATAATACCATAAATATTAATAACAATAGTATTTATGTTAACGGGAAAAATACTTTGACACAAAGATAGCATGAATAGCTGAGTAAAAGATGAAACAACAAAAAATATCACAATTATTAATATTAAAATTTAATATTTTCCAGTATTTTTACATAGCAGAGTAATCATTCACAATCTTAAACAAGACCAGAAGATCTAGTGATTTTCTTCTGTTTTCTGAGTAGATTTAGTCTGTTTAAGTACGACTGATAGTTGTGCTTGATAAAATGGGGTACAAAAGCTGAGCGTATATCGAGGGTGGACCCATGTTACATCGACCGAAATCGACAAAATCATCGAGTATAGCGTCCTAGGGAACGCTACAACGTAACCAGCAGTAGGAATTCAACCGACGGGACGGGATTTCGAATATCCAAAGCGCAGTTAGAATGGATTCAAAGTGATTTCGAAAGCTTTCGTCGTAAACGTCGTGGCACTACCGTTCGACACTCCCAGTTTCTAATCTCGTCTAATCTTCCGTGGATCTACCTGCACGCACGCACGCATGCCCGTTCGTTCGCTCATCCTGCCGCGGTGATTTAAGAGGAAACGTTGAATCGATCGAGCCGAGACGAATCGATTCGCCCCGCGTGTACCATTAACCGTTCTCTCGGAACGATTCGCGGAGGTATCGGTAACTTTCAACGCGGATTAACCGCGTTTTCTTGCCCCGATCTACTCCGATGGTCGATAAATAATCAGACTTCGTTGATTTTTCTGTTCACGTCCGGATTCGATAATTGCTCACGAGTTGGGCCGAGATGAACGGAAGCTACAACGAGATCACGATCGTATTTTCATTGGAGAAACAAACGTTTCGCGACTATGGCCACCTCGATAGATCGTTAACGGCCAATTACACTCGGAAAAGGCGGTGTCCGTTCTCTGAATAAGAAACGTTCCCGTAATCGTCGTGTCGTAAAGCGATCTTCTAGATCGACTGCGAAATCCCCAAGCGAAGACTGGACCGCGCCGTAATTTCTTGCAACGGAGCCTGAGAATTAATCGTGTGGATCGTTTTAAATCAATCGTCGGCGGACGTGCCTTATAATTCGTGGCCAGATGTGCTCGGGCATAGGCGCAGGTAAATAGTATGCAGCACCGCGTGTGTAACGTCGAGGTGGAGCCTTATCCTCTGGATCGTACTATCGGTATATAATATATCAATTTCGCGAGGTCTTTCTGGAGTATGTGTTTAGCTTGTCACAGGCAGGTTGCGTGTAATATTTACAAAATCGAAAAAAGAAAGTAAAATGTTTCTTAATGATGTATGATCCCTTTAACGCCCAGTGTGACGTATCTAAGGAATCATATGGACCGTTTATTTTGAAAGTGGTGTAAGTCCTTTTTTAAAAAAAATGAGATATGACGTAATTTATGCTTAATTTAGTGTAAACTTTTTGTTTATAACTAGTTAGTATTTAATATCTTAGAAAATGCCAATGCTTTGTTAAAAAAAACCTATATTTTTTAATTGTCAGATCTGTTAACATTTAATTTTCTCGAGACAAAAGAAAATGGACTTGCACCACTTTCAAAATAAACGGTCCATATTTCCAGGGGTTTCGTCGCGAAAATACGGAGTGTATTAAAATTATTTTTGAGTTAACTAATCGCGAGAAATAATTCTTCCGAATTTATATATCGATATTATATACCGATATTATATACCGATATTTTCGACTTCGAGATAACAAGATAAAACATACATATATCAACTCCCATAATTTTTAAATAACGATTTAAGGGCGTTAAAGGGTTAACGAAATAGAAAAAAAGAAAGCAAAATATTTCTTAACAATGTAGATAGTCGGTGAGATTGAACGTTACCCTGTACAGGATGTCCGGTTATTCAAAGTGTTTCGAAATAAAATCGATTTTCAGTAAACAGTTTGCGTAAAACGAAACCCTCGTGGGTGGTATCAGCCTATCATTGACTAAACGGAGCCGCGCGAAACCGTCGTTTTACCCTCATTGTCATCCCACTGACACGAAATTATAGCCCTCCCCCCACACGTGTGCGCGATTCGTCTCGCTCTCGACTATTTTCCCCCTACCGTTAATTATTATTCGATTGCGATACATCCGGTCATTAACGGACACGGACGCGCGACCACGAAATAATGATCGCACGCGGTTAATCATCGACGATTCGCGAATGATTTGAAATCTAATTTTAAAATTCTCGACACTCGAATTCAAGAACTTTGTAAGATTTCGAAACTCAAAACTCTCGAAACTTGAGGCTCTGATTTTCTTTTGTAAAATGAATATTCTGTTTCAAGAGCTGGTCTCAAAAACATTTTTGCATAATTCTTTATTGACCATTGTTCAAAAAAACAGAACAATATTATTCACTTATCTTTTTTCTAGCACTCGATTGTTTAGCATTCACGAAGCATCTTGCACCAAATATTCGTGATTCTTTCATCGATTCTATACTTTTTCTTGCCTAGGTTTCAAGAGTATCGAATCACGAAAAAAGTGCAGTTTGGAATTGTCGAAACTCGAAATTTCCTTTGGTTTCGACGTTTCCACGGTTTCAAAATTCCCTTGGGTTTCGACGTTTCCACGGTTTCAAAATTCCCTTGGGTTTCGACGTTTCCACGGTTTCAAAATTCCCTTGGGTTTCGACGTTTCCACGGTTTCGAAATTCCCTTGGGTTTCGACGTTTCCACGGTTACAAAATTCCCTTGGGTTTCGACGTTTCCACCGTTTCAAAATTCCCTTGGGTTTCGACGTTTCCACGGTTTCGAAATTCCCTTGGGTTTCGACGTTTCCACGGTTACAAAATTCCCTTGGGTTTCGACGTTTCCACGGTTACAAAATTCGCTTGGGTTTCGACGTTCCCACGGTTTCAAAATTCCTTTGGGTTTCGACGTTTCAAAATTCCCTTGGGTTTCGACGTTTCCACGGTTTCAAAATTCCCTTGGGTTTCGACGTTTCCACGGTTTCAAAATTCCCTTGGGTTTCGACGTTTCCACGGTTTCGAAATTCCCTTGGGTTTCGACGTTTCCACGGTTACAAAATTCCCTTGGGTTTCGACGTTTCCACGGTTACAAAATTCGCTTGGGTTTCGACGTTCCCACGGTTTCAAAATTCCTTTGGGTTTCGACGTTTCAAAATTCCCTTGGGTTTCGACGTTTCCACGGTTTCAAAATTCCCTTGGGTTTCGACGTTTCCACAGTTTCAAAATTCCCTTGAGTTTTGACGTTTCAAAATTCCCTTGAGTTTCGACGTTTCCACGGTTTCAAAATTCCCTTGGGTTTCGACGTTTCCACGGTTTCAAAATTCCCTTGGGTTTCGACGTTTCCACGGTTTCGAGAAACCCATTCCCAAATATCGATGCACCACTACCATAATCGTTCCTCGTAACGCAACGGGATTATCCACGGCACAGACTTTAGATCGCGAATTTCTCGAACATCGTTTCATACTTTACGAATCGCCGCCACGATAAAGACGTATTGTGGTTATCGTTATTAATAACGACATAGAGAGCCTCGCGTTCGTTCCGTGTGCGCGATGACCGATAGATTTATCCAGAGTCTGAACCAGCTGATTTTTCGGTGTAAACCCGGAACGCGTATAAAACGTTATTACAATCGGCTGTATCGGCGTGTGTGCGAGGCGCTCGTAACGTTACTCTATTCCGCATTATCCGTTGGAACGGGCATTGTTCCTCGGCTGGGCAATCGGGCATCGTGGGATCAGCGAATCATCGGTTCGCCGATGATTTCTATCCACGGAAGTACACGATCTCTTCGGTGTTGTACGCGTATTTTTCGTTTTTTTTTTTTTCGGCGAACGGTTTTCTTTTTTAGAGATTACGTGGCGAACGTGGATACTTAGGCTACGGGGAAGATATCCCCCGATTCTTGGGATCGTTGGTGGTTTTCCATGGAGAGCCGAGAAGTCGAGAGTGAAAACAAGGAGAAGGAAGCCGCTGGAAGGAGATGACGAGCGGATTGGTGTCTATTCCCCGTGTAATTGGTACATTAACGACCCGAGCTCCCGGGTGTAATGTTTCGCTTCATTTCGTTCCGCTTAATCGGGCATCGGCGAAGGGGGAAAACCGTGGCGCCACACGTCAATACGAATATCTTGATTATCCCCCCCCCGCCCCCCAGTTAAATGGCCTTTCATCGTTTCCCACGGAAATACACCAACTTAGTTAACCCTTTATCGCCCCAGTGTTGCACCGGTGCAGCATTCATTTTATAAAGTGAAAGTCAAATTCTATCGCCGGTTAATGTAACTATAAAATAGATTCTCAGTTAAGAAATTCAAGTGTTCCATTCAAGAAGCAAATTAGAACGGTTTAACCTTCGGTGTACGGACGTTTTTAATGTTCGTAGAAACGTAGAGTATGCATCCTTCTTTTTAATATATATTATAAAGAATATATATTATATTTACATATCGATGAGTTAAATACGGCTCTTAAACACTCGGGTCCAAACAGACCCTGGATCTCAACTCCAATGGTTGGTATTAATATTCTCGATTTCAAAGTAACACATATCAGTCTCATAATCTTAAAATACCGATTTAAGGATCTGGGCATTAAAGAGTTAAACATTCGACGGAGTATCCTCCTTTCCCAATCGATTTCAGATTAGTGTACAATCAAGCTGACACGGTTAGAAAAACGGTAACGTGGAGGGCCTCGAAGACCACACCACCGCGGCCCATATTCAAAACTCTTCGAGTTCTCCAACCCGTGTGTGTAGGTGATTCTCTTCTCCGACGTTGCCGCGCGCGGTTAACCGAAAAACCAGGTGTCTTCCGTGGCCTGTAACTCGTTCTCCACCCACCCTGGCAGGAGAGGGGAGGGGGTGAGGGGACGAGGTAAGAAACAACGGTCCTGGAACCTGTTCCGAACCGTTTGAGAGTCTCTGCCCCGGCTTGTCCCGTAGTCCATCCACCTTGGTCCCCTCTTCAGCGTCCTCGACGCGAGACTCCCTTTCCCTCTCGCCGCCACCGCCCCCTCCCCCTTTTCAGCTATACGTTTCCTCTCGTTTCTTCGTTCCTCCACCCCTCTTTCTCCCACATCCCCCTTCTCACTCTGGAACACAGTCCCTGTTTCTTTTTCTCTGTTCCGGTGGAACCACGTTCTCCAGGCAGCGTAATATCACGCACGTCATCGTCACGGAGAGATGTGTACGCGTGCTGCACACGGCTGAAGGAGCAACGAAGAGGACGAGAAGACGTTCTTAGGATGAAGAAGGATGATGGATATCTCTGTATGGAGAGGAAGAGAGATGTGTCGCGAGGGGAGCTGGGAGAGTCGAGGGAGGAAACGTGAAAGGAGGAAGGAGGAGGATAAGCGAGGGATAGAGATGGAAGAGGAGAGGGCGATGAGAGGCTTGTGGTGAAAGGGAGAGGGGAGAACGTGCTTGGCAATCAGGGCGAATGGGGTACGGCACACGCCACACGCCATCATAATGGAATAATGAGGCAAAGACGATAGCAATCGGCGGGGCAGAGGCTCCTTTTCCGCGCGACACGTCCGTGTCTCTTCTTGCGGCTCGTTGATGCGCGCACGAGCTCTGCGAGCTCTGGAACGTCGTGGACGAATTGAGCGAATCAGAGCCACATCCGATGAGGTCACTTCGGCCACGGCTGCAGGACCGCCGGTCTGAACAGAAGAACTTCTTGCCCTGTTTCTTTCTCTTCGTCTCTCTTTCCTCGTCTTTCTTAGCTGCTCCGTTAGACCAGTCCAGTTCTTTTTTTTATTCTTTTCACTCACCGCCTGGTAGATACACGGAGGAACGTGAGAGTTACTTTATTTCGAAGATACGGAAATCGAAACAGGACGTCAAAGTTTGAGCAAGTCCTTCGAAAAAAAAAAACATGAAATAAGGGATAAACGATCGCGCAGGATCGACGATGAAGAAGTTTCTAACGGCCAGTGATAACGACTGGTGGAACGATAACGAGCCTAGCGAGCCTTTCAGGCTGGTGTTGCGTCCGCAGCCACCGAGGAGTGGGGAACAACCGCCTCGAAGGAAGACGACCGTTCGCGAGGAGTGGTAACGTCAGAAGAAGTAAAGAAGCCGTGGCACGTGACCCCCGAGACCGTCGGAGTCAACTCGCTCAAGTAGCCGGGCCCTGCCCTTTGACCCAACCGACAATTTCGAATTATGTCTCTCCGTGGAGAGCGGATATACTCCCGTCAGGGACGACTCCGGGCCATGATTCTTCTCGCGCGAACGAAACGGTGCTCCTCCGCGGCTCCGGGATATAAATATTCGGGTGGAAACGGCTCTGTGGACATACTAGATCCGTTTCGGTCTCGGAATTTATTACCCGTACCAGGTACATATACTCGGATATCTGAACATATACCTGAACATTTGGTGACACTTTTGAACAAGCTGATCATCCGAAATTTGGTGTCTATGAAACGAATACCCCAGAGCCTTTTTTAATCCAGTAATCAGAGTGTCGTATGGCTTTCTACAATCTTCTAAACTTGGCGAAAGAAATTCGAAAGATTGCGAGAATCACTAGATGATTCATAGAAAAAAGGTTCGATGGGATAAAGGGCGGCAAGAAGGTATAGGCCGGCTGAAACGACGACGGAGAATCCCTGGACGTCCGCGATATGCGCAGTTGTTCTTCCCTGAGGAAGACAAATGATCCACTCGGACGCGAGACAGTTAGCGTATCCGCGGGGAGGCTTCAGCGTCGTCCACCGGCGAAGAGAAGGAGAAGCAGGAGGAAGAGGAGAGGAGGTTCTCTCAGTCCGTTGTCCATGGATCAGGACCGAGAACGCGCGCGCCTTCGGGCAGGCCGACTCGCTCGCTTGATCCCCGTGCCATTACGATATTAATGTAATGCCGCTAAAAAGGTGTGTTTGCTCGGTTCAGGGGGGAACGAACGGGTGGGGCAGAGGGGAGGGAGAGGCGAGAGCCGAGGATCGAGGCCCACGTAGGATAGTCTCGCCAGATATGGCGTGTGCCTGAGCGCCGCGGCAACCACCACCACGGTTATCGTCGTCGGGGCACGCCATCGTCATCGTGTCCTGTTCGTCGCACTCTAAAACGTCTGGTTCGACTCTGGCGATTTAAGGAGAACGATCCAAGCCGTGTCGGTTCGGACCACCACGCGACAGAGACCGCACCGTTTACGAAATGTACAGTTTTTTTTTTTTTCTCGAACGGTCGTTAAACTTGGGTTGCTTGTGTGGATTTATTATTATGTTGGAAACCCAGTTAATGGAATGATAAATATGGACCGTTTATTTTGAAAGCGGTGCAAGTCCATTTTCCAATTCCATTTCATTTTATTCTAGTTTACACTAAATTAAGCATAAATTACGTCATTGGCCGTTTATTTTGAAAGTGGTGTAAGTGCTTTTTTAAAAAATATGAGATATGACGTAATTTATGCTTAATTTAGTGTAAACTAAAATAAAATGAAATGGAATTGGAAAATGGACTTGCACCACTTTCAAAATAAACGGTCCATGTATTTCGGATACCGCAAGATTGACAATAGACTATCGTAGAGAAACTGCGTAGTACATTGGACCACGGAATTGAGGTATTGCTGATGATATTTCGTGTCTGGTGTATGAATTGGGTCTGAGCTCTTTATGAAATTGCATAGGGCCTTATACAGGGTATTTCACGTAACTTGACCACCTTAAATATATCGCTTATTTTGTATGATAGAAAAAATATCGGGGGAGAAAAATATTCTGTTCGAAGGCGTCAATATGGTGATGGGCCGAATTTTTTTCTCAAGGTCATTTTTTTCGAGATTTCAAGGTCATCGATTTTTTTTTAAACGGACTACATATTTTCGCTACAATACTCTTATAGCATATAAAAAAACAAATCCAACGAGGTGCAATATGTTGACCTTCACGTGACCTTTAGCGAAAAAATTACGAAATGTTTGTCAGTAAGCTCAGTACGCGTTCGGGGACGGTAAATGAAGGAATTTCAATTTCATTGGAACAGTATACCGTGTAATTGTCCCTGGTGCTTGTAAACAGACATTCGTATTCTCCTTTCATCGGCAGAAAACATGCGACAAAGGGTTCTACATGAATGTAGATCAATTACTGCAGACCAAGTTAAAAATATACAGCAAGAATTTATTAACCGCCTCCAAAAATGTATCCAGATTCATGGTGCACATTTTGAACACCTTCTAAAATAAGGATTTAACTAAAGACTGTTCCAATGAAATTGAAATTCCTTCATTTACCGTCCTCGAACGCGTACTGAGCTTACTGACAAACATTTCATGATTTTTTCGCTAAAGGTCACGTGAAGGTCAACATATTGCACCTCGTTGGATTTGTTTTCTTATATGCTATAAGAGTATTGTAGTGAAAATATGTAGTCCCATTAAAAAAAAATTCGATGACCTTGAAATCTCGAACAAAATGACCTTGAGACAAAAATTCGGCCCATCACCGTATTGGCGCCTTCGAACAGAATATTTTTCTCCCCTGATATTTTTTCTATCATACAAAATAAGCGATATATTTAAGGTGGTCAAGTTACGTGAAATACCCTATATATTATCGCTCTATGGTACAGATTCCTCTCGATTATTGTCTGGTTTGTTCTACACGATTATTGTCCAGGCGTTATTACTAAGAGAGGGGGGGGGTGGAACCTGTTAAGCGCATACTTTGTTGCCCCTCCACTTTCGTTGCCAAGACTCGGTCTTCGGTCAAAAAACGAAATTATTGAAGCATTTCTCCATACACGATTATTGTCCCAGCGCGGATCCGAGTTCGGGACAATAATCGAGACGAGACTGTAGTTACAAAATGCCTGTGGGCCTTAATACAGACTGAGTAGATAGTAGTTTGGAATTTAAACAAAATAAGGGTGACTAAATTGTTTAGGACAGAGCAACGCGATTTTAGTTATTCAAAAAGTAAATGGTCATCCAACAATTGTTCCCGCGCGATGTACTCGGCCGCGAGACAAGTCAGTCCGTTGTTCCCCACGAAAGTTGTAGAAACGCCCGAGGGTGTACACCGGTTAATGGGGAACACGTAGCAGAGGCCCCAGAAAGGGGAAAAGGTCCCTCTACTCGAGAGTAATCGAAGACGAAGAAATTATAGTGTCGGGTATCACGCGTTGCACGCCACTCGTGGAAATGATTATCGTTAAATTTATGATTCTTTAAACGGTCGATCAGGTGAGAACTCGGTGGTGCAACGTCCCCACGACGGATTCTACAACGTCGATCCCCTCGATCCTTGCCACCTCGCCCCCACTTTGTTGCGCTCGACGTGTACCCCCTCTTAGCGACGAGTCCTTCTTTCTTTCTTTCTTTCGCTCAGTCACGGCTGCTGCTCGCGACCTCGTATCTTTATTCGGTCATGCAACGAACGAGAGCGTCGCCGGCAACGTGTCACGCATATACATACATACAACGCGAACGCGTTGATTCCTCTGGGACGTCCGATCGTCGCTTGGACTGGACCCAGAGAGGGTAAGAGTTGCAACAACCCTTTTTAGCTAGAGGGTATTATGCACGTCGGTGTGGTCGTTTCGACGTAATTGCGAGAAACTGGCCCGACCTGTTTCGTTGTACCTCTCTATGCTCGCTGGAGGACATTCTCCAATGGCTCTGCCTTATCTTTCGAGAATCGCGCGCAAATTCCGTTCCCGTTTAATCGTTAAAATTGTCGCATTCGACTACGATCAATCTAGAGAATTAAGATCGAGATGGGTTTACGAGGATAAAGACTACTCTCGATTATTGTCTGGCTTGTTCTACACGATTATTGTCCAGACGTTATCCCTATCACTGTTGGGGGAAGCCGTGGAACATGTCAAGCACATACTTTATTGCCCCTCCACCTTTGTTATCGAGGCTCGAGCTTGGGACAAAAAACGAAATTACTGAAGCATTTCGCCCTATACGATTATTGTCCTGGAGCGGACCATGATTCGGGACGATAATCGAGAAGAATCTGTAATGTCTGTATCTTGCAATGAAACGACACAATTAACAATTCAACGTTCTGTACACAGTAAATCTTCCATGAGTGTTCCAAAAATTTCATCGATACTTTGTTGAGTCATATTCATACATTCTTATTCATTTATCGCTGCCACGAAGATGGCTCTTTTTCAGGATCTTATGGGGACACCTGGAGAACTCGGAAGTCTTCAGGTTTCTTTCTCTATTAACCCTTTGGGTACATTTGACGAGTGAAACTCGTCATCTGCTTACTTGGGCGAAGTTACGGTGGACGAGTCTGACTCGTCATCTGAATTTAAGAAGCAGGCGTTGATGTTTATGTTATAAACATAAAGTAAGAAAAGAAACCACTTGGCAATGCAAACAATGCCAGGTACCTTTGCATTTACCGACATGTTTTGAAAAATACCACACGGTACAAAATTATTAGACTTTAAGTTGGTTCTTGTTCTATATAAATATTTCTATTTTGTTTCATTTATATATTTACTTATATTTTCTAACTAAAATGCTGTTTCAAAAATATATTTATATCGCCAATATAAGTATATTCCAAATAAAATGTATTACTTTTACATATTAATCCATATAGCGACAAATTAAATCCGTCCCATGGGCATAAAAATCTTCAAATAATTCAGTACTCAAAAGGTTAACGAAACGCATAAGAACACAGAGCCCTCCGGCTTCCAAAGACTGTTAATTCGTCCGAGCGCAGCGTTTTTTTTGTTTTTCGAATTCCTTTTTGTGGTTTCTCCTCCCCTTTCGACCACCGAGAACGCCGGACTCTACAATCTCGAGCAACCGCCTCTCGAACCCCGTAATACGCGTGACGAGCTTCTGGCACGCGTCGAAACCTCCGCTCAACGAGCCACTTGTGTCTGCCCTTGATACCGTAATATAGGTCCCGGGTAACTCGATATTTATCCCCGCTCGTAAATATTGGGTCATTCACGGCGGTTTAACACTGTTCGCCACTCTCTGGTGCCTTTATTAACGAGTCACTCTATTAACCTGAAGGAGGGTGGGTCTTTTAAAATGCTCGAAAGACATAAAGGATCTAGTTTTTTATCCCCTTTTTTCACACCTGGATCGTCGACAGTTGTACACCCACGAGCAAACTCGGCTTCCGCTAGGGGAAAAAGTGACGTAGGTGAAGGCCCTCCTACCACTTGGTAAATTTATTTCAAGTACTCAAGTAAATCGTAAATCGAATGTTAATTTGTCATAAATTTCAATAATTCTCAATACCAAGTGGTAGGAGCATTGTAGAAGCCCCTTTCCATACGCCAATTTTTCCCCTAGCGGAAGCAGAGTTTGCTCGTGAGGGTACCTGAATGGGCCAAAACATGCCCAACCAAAATTCTCTATGTTACGACACGACTGCGCCAGACGGTCAGTCGAAAAGTCAGATTCGCGAGGGAAGCAACGTTGGTATCAAGGGAAACACGTCCCAATAAGAACCCGCGAGACGAAGAGGATCCAAAACGACGCCGGGGGGCAACGATGTTTACGGTTAAAAGTCATCCAACCCGGGCAGAGTATCGACCTCAACCTTCCTCCGGCCGATCCCCCGGTTCTGTGGGCGCGATCAAAATTCAAGGTCACCAGGAACGGGTGGCAGTGGTTGTGCTCAAGAAATTTACCCGTGGTTTCCTTCCCTGCACTTCCGTCCTCGAAATCGGTCGCGTGTACCACCTCCGTAAGACCGACCCGGGGGTCGTCGAAGGTGTTGCGTCGAGTCGCGGGCAAGAAAAGGAGATAACTCGGTGCGGAGTTACCCTGGACGGAGCCGTGAAGCCGTTGGTGAAACACGAAAAGAGAAGAGGATGACTATACGGTGGAAAGAAAAGGATTAAGAAGGAAGGGAAGAAAGAACAGAGGAGAAGACTCTCCTTTCTCTCTGTTTCTTTCGTTCTTTCTCACTGTTCCTTTCTTTCTCTCTCTCTGGCGTGGGGTTGCGCCCACGCCGGTGACGTCACCCGGCGAACGTTGGCAGTGTTACCGGCGATCAAGCGTTGGTGTACCTCAGGCGGCCTGTTCAAGAGGAACGAGGCGAGAGATCGACCAAGAGGGGGGCTACGGAAGAAGAGGACAGAGGGGGGGGGGATATATACCAGTCGCGTGGAGGAAGGGAATCATCGACGGAGAGGTGGAGGAGGATGAACGAAGAGAGAAAACTAGTGAGGAGGAGAAACGGGTGTACGTTGAAAGGAGACGGATAGTGGTGTACACGCGAAACGAGCGGGAGGATCCGCGAGAGTCGGAGAAGAACGGACACAGAACGCGCGCGTGGGTGTGTAGGGAAACGGAGGGGAGAGAGGTGGAAAGGAATGAATGGAAATCGCGGAGAGACACGCGGGTGAGACGAATGATTCCCGAGGAGAATGAAGGAGACGAAGACGGTGAGAGTGGTGTGTTGTGCGTTCAGTCGCGAGGCAAAGACCGACATGACGGTATACCACAACGGTGAGAGAACATTCGGAAGAGAGGAAAAGATCGAAGGGAGGGGGTTGAAGGGGAGGGTCGTATAGGCGTGCAAACGATTGTCGGAGAATGTACAGTAGAGTCAGGTTAAAGTACAGTGAATCCCCGATGATTGCTCGAAGCTGCTCGAACAGCTGGCGATTCTGAAGCCAATGATGTTTGTTTCAGTCGTATATGGTTGTTAGTTTATGAAATATTTAATGTTCAGTATCGGGGAGCCTTCGAACACTCATCGAGGTTTTACTGTAATGCTATTTAAAGCAGCGTTCGGTGTGCACTCCCCACTTCTTGTGCGGCATTGCAGCGAGATCGTGCGTGCCATTGGCTCGCGTTGATATAATATTTCCTGCAAAACAATCGCCACCTTTAGAGCCCCCAGAGCGGTACTTTAACGCGAGCCTACTGTAGGGTGGATGCACCAGTAAATGAACTCCGTGCCACTGAATGGACATTACGTATAAAAATCAGTAAATCAAGTTACTCAAATCATATACAGATGATATTCACACAATTTCTACGCCATTGGTTAGAAAAGTTCATTTATTTAGTATTGTTCTTCCCCGGGTGAAACCTGCAATTTACCTCGGTAATTTAATTAATTACTGGGTCTACAAATTAATTCGTAGCCACAACAATTAAGTATTGACTCAGAATCGCCATCATTTTTTCAAATACGCAGAAAATGATGTGGAGTATTTTCAAGACTAGAACTGTATTTTGTTTCTTTGTAAATGAACAACAAATCTATGAACTAGGGAGCCACGAATTAGTATATACACCTAATACATTTCTCAAATTAAAATTTATACACTCCACAAAAAAGGTATAGATATAACGTGTCAAATATTTATTAATATTATTACCATATAAAATTTCCACTTTACCAGTTACGAAATCTCTTAAGTGTTCATTCATTGGTGCGTTTACCCTACAACCTCGGTAGTGTGCTCAGGGAGGGGCGAAGGGACGGGAGGGGGGCGATGTCGACGACACGTGACGCCAGCGAATCGCGAGGATCGCTGCCACCGTCACCACCACCCACAGCAACACCGGCAGGAGCCTCTGTCGTCACAACGGCAACAGCAGCAGCCTCCTCGCTCGCGCGCGAGCGCTCTCTCGAGGCGAGCGAGCACTTCCCGCGCTCGCCGCTCTTTATTAGTCGACCGTGGACCATCGCGAACAACCCTTTGGCTGGCTCGTGGGCTCTGCCATCCGGCATTCCGAACGGTTTCGCGAAACGTGCGCGCCGGAAGATATCCCTTCTGCTTTAGGAAAAGGAAGAAGACTCGTAACAGGCATCGTTGGAGCGGTTTCTGCTCGATCCTCGACCGGAAAACGCGCGCTGAACGAGCGAACGAGACGGAGGAGCAACAGGCCTCTGCCCTGGCTCTTGTTCAAGAGGAAGGGAGAACCACCGACGACTAAGCGACCGGCGGGCGGCGGCGGAGGAGGAGGAAGACGCGGAGGAGGAGGCGGAGGTGGTGGGAGGGGGAGGAGGACGAAGAGCGAGAAAGAGCAGGATCCTCCAGTGATACGATACCGGGCAGCACGCGCGCCGGCACGTCGGCTTTTATCGCGCGCCAACTCCGAAACTTCTTCGTCTTCTTCGTACGACTGCGAGGCGTACCGCGCGATATCGAACCGCTGTGTGCGTCGGTGTTCCGTTTGCCACGCGACCATTAGTTAGTTCAACACGTTCTCATTACGATGAAACAATTTCTCAAGCCTGTATCCAAGGGACTCTAAAGGGAATCCACACGAAGATCCACGGATAATAAATTGTTCGACAAACAGGACCCAACGGAAAGATTTCACCAAACTTTCTTCCGTTCCTGATACACACATACCGAGAGAAATTCGATTCCGTGTGCCCGCGCTTTCTACCCTGTGCCGCGTCCTGGAGTGCGCAAGCCCGCGAAAAAACCGCTAACGTGCCCCTGTTCGAGTGGAAACTGTTGCATCTTCGAGGGAACTGTAATCAGTGGTCCCGCGAGTGTCTTTGGAAAATCCAAGAGGGACTTACCGTCGGTTCCGACGACCTGTGATATAATCTCTCTTTCACCCTTCGTTGCTAGTCCTATCGAAGGCCCTGACGACGACGGTGCGTCTGTCTCTACGTGTGACGTCCGTGACATGTGCGATAGCTCGTTATACTCTCTGTGGTCATCGTCGACGCGAAGGAAAGGGCGTCGCCAGCAACCGTTGGTGGTACCCGCCGTGCCGGAAGTGGAGTCTACCAGCAGCAACGTAGAGGAGGAGAGCACGTGGTGGACCCGTGGCACCGGGACGAGGGCCGGCGGCGCGACAGGTTGAAAAGATGCTGGCACTGGCGATGCGCCGCGAACACACGACCGGCCGCAGCAATTACGAGCCCGCGAACCCGCTCGCGGGTTTCGAACACCTGCAGCATCAAACCGGGAACCCGTTCGCGTCGGTGGTCCCGTCCTCCGCGTCGGACGGTCGTCTGAGGGAGGCCGGCCCGGAGACCGACGGCGAGCTACAGGAATTTGTGGACATCGCCCAGGTTCAGCAATTGTTGCAGCAGCAACAGCAACAGCAGCAGCAACAACAGCAACAACAACAACAACAGCAGCACCATCATCATCAGCAACAGGTGGCGGCGGCCGCGTCTTGCATATGGGGGGCGGTTTACCCGCCGCCACCCCCTACCCTGGGATACCATCATCATCACCATCATCATCATCATCCACCGCCACCACCCTCAGGTAAATCGATAGAAAAATACTAGTCGACGTTGATCGTAATCAGGGCTTGAAACGATTCCGGAAATAACTGTTTCATACTCTTATATAAAAGTTCCGATTGAAAGAGTTATGGATATATTCTAGTCAGAACTGATATAGAACCTAAAAAATAACTTAGATGGAGGAACCGTAACTGAAACTTATATAGCCTGAAATTTAGGTTCTAACAGTTATTCAGAATAAAGAACCTAAACCGAAATCGTAACAGTTTTCAAGCTCTGATCGTAATACAAGGGTGATCGTCCCGTTGGGGTTGCAAGGCAAGCCGCTTGCTTTGTCGTTTAACTGTCGCCTAGCTACCAGATCTGGATAAAAAGGTTCGAATAACGAATAATTGAGTACCTCAATCGAGTAATCTTTTCCAATTTTTTTAACGAAATAATACTTCCTCGGTAAATCGATATTTGGGAAATTCTTTCGTGTCTGTCACGGTTTATCCCTCGTATAACGAATACAGGGCCATTTCGACCCATCTGTAGCCATTTGAGTATTCTGTCTAGTTACATGTAAACGTAACATATGAACCTAAAAATTCACAATTCCTTCTTCAAACCCACGTACAATAAAAATTCCGCTACGGGTCACACGTACCCAGCATTCATTTGCAGCGTCAGTCCCACACCTTCCAGTGGTTAAAGCTCCAAATGACGTCCTTAGATACTTCCGCGTTTCACTATCTATTACTCAAATAAAATTTGAGTGGCCAATTCAGCCAGCTACTCCTGCTGACTAATATCTAACAGAAAAAGAGAACTGTCAAGGCTGCTCAGCCACCGATGACAAGTTTAGGGTCACAGTACTTGAACGACAAAGCAGGCAACTTGCGTTTCCACCCTAGCAACAAGACGATCACCATATGAGTCTCTCTGTCACGCTGGGTCGCAGAGACATCCGCGTGGACGGTTCTCCAGGAGGTGTCTCAGGATAGAAGCAAACCCAAGTATCCCAGTGATTTATGCATTTGTTCGCCGCTAGAAACTCGATATGACCGCCACGCTTATCACCCGGGTGTATTTTCTTTATAGACTAGATTCTACGCGAGGATGTATCGCCAGCCGTGTGGTAGACCGTGATTTTTTTCCCACGAAAGTGACACCGGTAACGTGTGCTCGCGTTCCGTGACTACCGGTATTGGCGCCCGATCTAAACACTCGGTGATAATCGATCTTTACGAGCAGCACGTGAAAACCTGTATTTCTAGACCGGCTACTAAGTTTCCTGTCACCGTTCCTCGGTGTCTACGCGACTGCCCTACGAGCGTCAACCTGGGCGAAACTTCGAATCACTGGGACCAGGATAGATCTACGTCGGTTTTACCCTCGCGGATAAATACAGGGGGATAGTATCGTGTATCGGCTACCTGTTGATCGAGCATGCTCCTTCGACAATACGGAGCCTAGTACCGTGATCTCGTTTCTCCGTGAAATTTATCTTTGAAACTAGATGCAAGTTCGAGCTTTACGACACCTTCGGGACCGTCCACGCGGTCCACATTCCTGGCAGCGTCGTGAAACGATGTTGAATTAAATGTCTGGCAGGCAGAATGCCTCTCGATGAATCGGGTTATGCGAGTATACAGTGGGTTATCGTTGCAACGAATTAATTGGTTCGAAAACCTCGGTCGTTATTGCGTTTACATATGGGTTTCCCAATTGTTTTTGTATCATGTGCCTTCACATAAACACGGATAATCGGCAGAATGGCCGATCTTATTCCCTCGCGTTCGTTATAAGAGATTGACGGATGTTTGTGCATTTATACCATCTCTCAACTAGGCAAACGTAGGAAAATAAAATATCTGATAGAATTTAATATAGTATTTATACATTATTATGAACATATAATAATATATAAAATCCCTAGTACAGGAAATAAAATTCTATAAAATGTTTTTCGTATGCTGGTGTTCAAAATTTTAAATTTGCACAAATATCCGTCTTCTAGTTATAACATATTTGTTCACTGTAGTATTTTGATGATAACAATAAAAATTGTTCGTTGTAACATATCCCACTGTATAAGGTTATCAAGAGAACCTGTTGCTTTCCCAGCAATCCACGTGGATGCTGCTACGTTTCGAATTTTGTGGGAGGAATAAATTATCTCTTGGATCGATCGATACCACGATCTCCGCGTAATCACCGTCTCCGTTCATCGAGAGGCATCTGGACCAGCGATTTTCCCGCTGTTCCTCGCTAATCGGACTCCAATGAATCGCTTGCATGCTGTTCCGTATGCTTCGCTTATCAACACGAAACGCTTCGCTTCCCGCGATTCCCCGTGCTGGTGACGGTGTACAACACAGGATCGTCGAAAGCAGACGCGTTGAACGGCTGAGTTTGCCGAAAGATCGACGCGATCTTGCCGTCGGATCGTGGACGACGGCGGTAGATCGTTAACTGAAGCTTCTTAAGCCAGATTCACACTCGCAGTCGAAGGTACGATTCGATCACGATCAATTTGAATTTAGACTAAATCTCTCTCATTAGATTACGTGTGATTGATAAAGGCCGTTGCCTGATTTGACGTGATCTGACCGTACCGTGATCGTTAGTGTGAATCCGGCTTTAACCGGCAAGAATCGAATAATTCTAATCGTGGATAACCAAGCGTGTCGACTCATACGTTGGTCTCCCGGATAAACGAAGCCTGATAAACTCGTAGCGATAGAATTAACGATAATGTTAACCGGTGTGATTAATCGCGCGATTAACCCTTCCGACGGTGGGCAGCATTGTTCGGTAGGTGTGAATAAATTGTGTTCTAATTCTGATCGCGGTATCGTCCGGGATTTTGTTATTGTTGTTCTGGGAAAAAATTTTGATCGTCGCTGCGGCTTGTTCGCGATTCAACGATCCGATACACGGCCGATGATCGATCGTCGAACGGAACGACAACCGGTCGCGTCGAATGCTTCGCTACTAGAGACAGATCGTACTATTGATTATCGATATTTTGAATATCGATGCTTTTCAATTGAAAATATGAATATTTTCATACTTTACCAGTAAAGATCGAAATAAGTGGACTTTCCATAAAGTTTCCGACTGGTCGATTTTTTTCCACATTGTTACGTAAGAATCTACCTTGGTAAATAATTGCTCACATAAATTTTATTTAATTATTGTTAAAATATTATTACTTCTAATTTAATTGCAAGTATCGATCGCATTACGCGTGTATCGGTATTCTGGGTATTAATACGTATCGATACGATTCAAATGTATCACTGGAGCATACTTGTTTACTCGTTCTGTTTTCGCGCCGTTAGAGTACGTTCCGAGTACGCGTGCACGCGCGCGCACGCAGGGGTTCGATGCGAAAGATAAGAGAAAAGAGGTCAGGCAACACTGGTCTTCGATCTTCCGACGCGCCGTAATGTCATTAAGGATCCCGACCGTGACGATTAATGAAAGAGGCTCGATCGTCAGTGGCGTAAAAACCAGACGAAACGGAGCCGCCGCAGAGAGACAATGCGAGGATACAGACGATCCGCAGTGAAAAAAATAAACGTAGAAGCCTGTGTGCGTGGCTCTCGATTATGAAAAGTAAATCCCTATACAGGGTGATACTAAAAAAGGGTTGATAACTTCTCTGGATAGATAATACTCATCAAATGAAGAAAAATCTTGACAAACATGGGTCGACAAATTAATATTTTTATTATTAAAAAATACTAATAAAAACTGTCGAAAGTCTGTAACTAAGAAAAGGTAATCCACTGTTCCCATACGGTACGATAATTCCCAAATCGAGAAAGTCAGTCGCTTCAACCGAAAGAAAGAAATGTTTATAACTTCGGAAATGTTAATTTTTTGACGTGACTTTTTTTCATCATTTGGCGAGTATTATCTATCCTAGAAGTCACGAATCCTTTTTTTTTT